>NC_135371.1:83719772-84022803 GCF_049243985.1 Paroedura picta
GATAATGGTAGGCCTGCATAGAGCGAGTTGCAGAAGTCCAGTCTAGAGGTGACCATCACATGGATCACTGTGGCTAGGTGCTCTGGTTCCAGGTAGGGCGCTAGTAGTTTGGCTTGGCGGAGGTGGTAAAATGCCAGCCGTGCTACTTTTGTGACCTGGGCTTCCATTGTAAAGGAAGCATCCAGGATCACGCCCAGGTTGCTGGCGGAGTGAGTCGCTAGGAGCTGCACACCATCCAAGTGAGCAGGCGCGCTTCCTCCCATGGTCCCTTCCTACCCAACCACAAGACCTCCGTCTTTGCAGGGTTGAGCTTCAGATGACTCTGCTTGATCCATTTTGTCACTGCTTCTAGGCATCTAGCTAAAGATTCTGGGGAGGAGTCAAGGCAGTCATCCATCAAGAGGAAGAGCTGGATGTCATCTGTGTATTGGTGGCTACCCAGCCCAAACCTCCGCACCAGCTAAGCAAGAGGGCGCATAAATATATTAAATAGCATAGGAGAAAGGACTGCTCCTTGTGGAGACTCCACATGTGAGCTGGTGATGGCTAGATACTCTCTCTCCTATTGCTGCCCTCTGTCCGCGACCCTGGAGGAAGGAGATAAGCCATTTGAGGGCTGTCCCCCGTATCCCAGGGTCGGCAAGGCAGTGAGCTAGGAGCTCATGATCGACTGTGTCAAACGCTGCCGACAGGTCTAATAGTATTAGCAGCGCTGACCCGCCTTGGTTCAGTTGATGGTTGAGGTCCTACATCAAGGCGACTAGCACTGTCTCCGCCCCATGGCCAGGCAGGAAGCCTAACTGAAATGGGTCAAGGGCTGAAGTATCTTCCAGGGATGCTGATATTTGGCCCACAGCAGCCCTTTCAACCAGCTTCCCCAGAAACGCCAGATGCGAGACGGGGAGGTACTTATCAGGCTCCTGCAGAGCCAACAATGGTTTTTTGAGCAACGGGCATACCACTGCCTCTTTTAATCCCTCCAGGAATTCTCCCGTTGAAAGGGAGAGATTGATTATTTCCCGGAGGGGGGCTCCTATTCTGTTGCTTTTAGGAGCCACGATGGACACGGGTCTAGAGGGCAATTGGTTGTCTACATCTAATGAGAGTCATCTGAAGTAACTCATTGTTCTCTCCAAAGACGGCCAAGGAGCCTCCAGTTCACTTTCTGTGTCCAAAGTTGGAGGGAGGTCATGGAGAATTGAGATTTTGGCTGCGAAGTGACTCACAAATGCCTCACAGCTAATGTCCAATTGGCTATTGTTTTGCCGCCTGCTTGAGTTGGGGACGGAGAGTACATCTGGGAGTTATCTCATCAATGGCGGCCAGCAATCTGTCATGCCAGTTGCTGACCAATCCATCTAGAGAAGTGCTGGGAGGCATTGGGTCCCGCAGAGCATTCAGGAATCCAATCGGATCCATAATTTTCATGGGCGAGCTGAAATGTGCTCGGCGCCCAACTGGGGGGGGGGGTGGCAGCCTAAGCTGGGTCTTCAGAGTATAGTGGTCCAACTATGGCACAGCAGTAGCTGTGACTGGATCCACGCTCAGCCCTGTACCAAAAATCAGATCCAGGGTGTGGCCTGCCTGGTGGTTAGGGCCAACAATAAATAACGCGAGCCCTAGTGTTGCCATGGCTGACACCAGGTCCAGCCCATTGTCAGTGGACGGCAATTCCGCATGAACATTAAAGTCCCCCAGGATTAATAGTCCAGGGAACTGTAATGTCCAGGTGGCTGCCATCTGCAGCAGGGCTGGCAGGGCATCTGGAGGTGCATTGGGCGCACGATACACCAGCCAGATGGCCACGCTCTCGGTTGTGCCAGATGGCCAACACATTCAATTCCTGGGATTGTCGTCGCAGAGAGGGCCCTGAAGGAGATGTTGTCACGGATCAGGATTGCCATCCCCCCTCCCACCCCCACAGTCCGTGACTGATGGTAGATGGAGAAACCAGCAGGGGTTAGCTCTTTAAGGGCGACTGTTTCGCCGTCTCTGGTCCAGGTTTCCCTCAGGTATGCCAGGTCTACCCTCTGCTCTGCGAAATATGCTTGCAGAGTGGAGGCTTTGTTGTTGATGGACCTGGTGTTGCACAGCATCAGTGTTGGAGGTTTGCCTCCACCCTAGTGGCCCGAGAGATGGGGCAGAGGTTAGAAGTATCTAGTAAAATCTGCAGTTAACCATGCTTAACTTGACAAAAGACAGGAGTGCTAAATACTTGGATGGCATAGTGAAACTGCAGCTGCATTTGTTCATTTTTAGGGGTGTGTCATTGTGTGACAAGATATAACCTGGTTAAAGGGAAGACAGATGATATGTCACCTCTTTTGTTTTGTCATTTGTTTATCCATTGGTATACTGGGCAGGTACAGCTCCACTTCTCTCTAGGCCATGCTTTCTCAACCAGTGTTTCCTGAAATAGTTAGGAGTTAAAATATATTTATATATATGATTTGTTAAACATTTATTGGTTGATATGACCATAGACGGTAATGTCAATGCACCCACCCTTCCCAAAATAGACATTGATAGGCCTGGAAGGAGTGGGAAGGAGAGGGGCCTTTGGCGGGCATGTACACAGCTATGCTTCCCAACCATATTCGGCACAATCATGCCACTTCTGGGGATTCTTGAAGCCAGAAGACAGTTTCATGGGTTTTTCAACATTAAAAAGGTTGAGAAAGGCTGCTCTTGTCAATAGGTTTCCCATTTACTCATTTGAAACTCTTAGAGTTCATTCAGATCCCTAACTGTCAATGCTAAAGTAGATAACCTGGGACATAATTTACTTTTAATATAAATCTCATACTTTAAAAAGAGCATTGTTGTATCATTGCCCTTATATACACTTTACATTCCTTTTTATTTATCTGTAGAAATGTTCTCAAGGCATTCCCACATATGTTTGCTCCAAGGTGTTATTACGTGAATCTAAAGCATCCAACCCCCTTCAAGGATCGCTGCCTTGTCGTGGTGAAGGGGCTTGCGTAGCTCAGTGAAGCTATGAGCTATGCAGTGCAGGGCCACCCAAGACGGACAGGTCATAGCTGAGAGCTGACAAAAGGAAATGGCAAACCACTCCATTATCTTTGCCATGAAAACTCTATGGACAGTTCCAAAAGGCAAAACAATATGACGCTGGAATCTACAATGCAACTACTGCTTGTATGCAGATCATTTCTTGTTCTGTTGTCCTGTTCTGTTGTCTTTGTTCAAGAGGTGGGCTTGTGAACATGTCTTTCCATATCTGAGACAGACAGACCAGTTGCCTCAAATAGTACCAGAATTAACAGAATTGCTCTGTAAGTAGCAATCTAGGATGAATCATAGTCTTCAGTTGTGTGAGCTATGATGGACCAGAGGAAAAGTTGGGTTCAGGTGGCTTAGCAAAATTTGGATAAAGAAAGAAAGTGGGCTGCACCCAATAGTATGTCACAAAACAAAAAAAGAAAACATGCCAGGTGATAGGTAATAGATTTTACAAAGTTCCTGTGTTTTTCATTGCGTCAATTTTGTTAGGGGGAATCTAAATACAAAATTTTATATTTAATATATACATAATAGATCCCATAGTAAAATTATTTAAAACAGTATTAAAAACCAGGATCAAAATTATTTCAATGGATTTTTATGGTTTGAGTCTGTTTAGGATGGTTCTGACAGTCTACTAAGTCAGCAACTTTAATTGTCAATAGTTGTCCATTATCATCTGTCATCTCTGATCAGCTAGTCAGAATCCATTTGTAATGCATAGTATTCTTTCTAAGCTGAGGATTCTGGCTATATGCTGGAAAATACATGACATAATGAAAAGCAATTTAAGAATAATTTCAGGATTATACAAATCACTTATTATAACTATATGTGAAGTACTTTGTGTCATTTCATAGTTGTCCAAAAGCTCAATGTATAAATTCTTTTCTTTCTTTTTGATAAAATGTCAAATTATATTTCCTGGATGATTTATTTCTAAGCCTTCTCTGCACTGACTAATAGCTTCCATGTTTTGCATTATTTTCCAGCTTTGTTGTAAACTATCTCGTATGAGGAAATGTGGACATTTTCGAAAATACTTTTAAAGTAATTTCTATGAATCCTTCCAATTTCTTAGTCACTCATCTTGTAGCATTTAATGTGAAAGGTAGTGTAGTCTATCCATATGGTTTATTTTTGTGTACTTTACAGCAGTGGATCAGTCGGTACCGGGCCGCAGCTCCTCCTCCCTGGCTGCTGCCTCGGGGGCTGCCCTGCCACTCTGTTGCCGGCTCAACTTTGGTGCTCTCCAGCAGCCTCCATGGCTGGGGCTCCCCCTCGGCATGGCACTGCACAGCTGCTGCTGGCAGCGGCCCCCAGCAGGCAGCGGGAAGTCAGGGGCGCCGGCGGGAAAGCAAGTGGAGCAGGGGCTCAGGTGGCGATGTCCCTTGGCAAAAGACTACCCCCCCCCGGGCCTCAGTAAAATTCTCAAGCGTTGACCGGTCCCCGGTGACAAAAAGGTTGGGGACCACTGCTTTACAGTATAGTGATATTTTTCTAAATAACAGTTTCATTCATGTGAAAATAAAGAGTCAGGGAAGAGAGAATGAATAGTGGATGTTGAGGTTTTTTTCTAACATGAAATCTAGTTAACCTATTGCTAGGTAGGAGAGTAATTTCTACACTCATGTAACATGTTACACAGATGATTAATTTGGCATGTAAAGGGCCACAGTTTTATTAGCATTAGATGAGCGCAGGCACACAATCAGAATGAGGAGAGATCTCCTAAAACCACCCACCCCCCGTGCTGCAGCCAATAGACCATAGCCCCACAGGGAAGGGGAACCAACAGCAGGCCCACCCATAGGGACCAAGCAACCTTCCGGTTAAGCTCCCCCTAACCATCAGGCCTGCTGGACCCTGGGAAGGTAAGCATAGAAAAGCCCCATGGGCGTCAGCCTCTATTGGAGCTTCTCCAGCTACCCAGCACATGAGTTTGGTGACTCCCTGACAGGGAGTTGCCTCCCTAATACATGTACAGCTTCTTAAGGAAGTTCCCCATAACACGCAGCAACCTGGCCCATGGACACAAATTGTGTCCGAGATGATTCCCCCCATACAAATTTCCACTGAGCGAGAGAACTGTGCTGCCAGCCCTACTACAATGCTCATGCCTGCTTGAGCCCCAACAAAGCTGCCCTGATACTGCCCAGCCACAAATCGTGTCCCCAGTCTGACAGATACAGTCCTTCCAAAAAAGAGCTTCCAGGCTAAATACAATATCCAAATGAGGTAGCACAGCACAAATGCCAGACAAGCAGGATCTGGCCACCGTCCTACAAATCTTGCTCCTTGCCAAGTCTACCTTCCTGGGGGCGAGTTTCCCCTGCCAAACTTGATGTTTAAGCAGTTCCAACCAAATGATGAACATTCCCAGGCAAACCTTCTGAGTGATGAGCAGGTCCCACATAACTGAGGTGGCCAATTTGACACTGTTTGTCATTTCCACCCAACTGAATGATGGTACTATCTGGTGCCCATATTTCAACAGCAGCTGTTCGATGGAAGATAGCAATGCTGCTCAGAACATACACCAGATCCTGTGCCAGTGTAGGATGAAATAATTGTTCAGTCCAAGGTTTCGTCCCCAGCCCTAATTGGCAGCATATCAAGAGGCCCAGAAAACGATGCTATGGCCGACTATGAAGTGTACCAGTATCTCTCTGGTGCACCCTAGAACCTGTGAAGTCAAGATTCTAAAATCCAATCAGTACAAATGTATGATTTCAAGGCCTCAGAAGGCCATCAACCCAGAGTCTTAATATGCTCTCTGCTTGTGTGGCAGCTCCAATGCGGAAGGAGTGTGGGCTGAAACCTTTAAAAGGCCAGCCCAGCTTCTGTATGCTAAAACGCAATATGACCAAAAACTGAAAACGGGACATGCACGTGCCATTGCTGTGGATGAAACAAGGCCCAGATATCACTTTGTAATTCAGAGTGCTGCGGACAAGGCAAAGCAAGTCACTGTCACTGGCCCAAAGAGTGACCAGAGACCCCTTTCAATTTGATCAGTTTTAGACCTGACCAAATGAATCGGCACTTGCCGGCCCAAAAGACAAACATCCTATGCCTGAATTGCCTTGCCCCCCGCATCCGAGCGAGATGAAGCCACCAGCTTGCTTATGTGGAAGTAGGCCAGTACAAAGGTTGCCCGAAACAGCATGACCTCGAACTCTGACATGCATATCCCCCCCCCCAGTTGTGACAGCAAAGCACTAAGAAGTGCCAGTGAAATATGGTGACACGAGTCGGTGGCCTTGGGTGCAAGATGCCACCTGCCCTCCGAAGCCTTGCATATGATGACCTGGGATCCCACCAGCCACACAACCTGCAAAAGAAAGCAAGGCCCAACAGGTGGACGTTCAAGGTTCTGGCAGAGCAGCCCACAGACTGCCGCATGGACAAGCAGCACAGCACACTGTCCTCAGTTGGTGGCGATGACGGGGAGAGACCCCAAGCATGTATGCAGCCTTGTATCAGGCTTTCATCCACAAGAAGTCTCCAAGGCTCCATAGATCTGTGGGAAAATCCTTGGAGGACCATTTCACAGTCGGTGCCAGAGTCCTGAAATGTTGCATTTGAAATCTGGACAATGCATGTTCAACATGCTTGTCTGTGCCTGCAGTGTGCTTAGCAGAGAAACAAATGTTAGATTCTCCCCCTGGATCGGAAGACATCTGCAGAGCTGGGTTTTCCCATCAGCTGCTCAGGGAGGCAGGGTCAAAGTTCAAAGTCCCTCCTCCTCTTCCTGTCCTGCATGCTGCTCTTCTCCTCAGTCTTTCCTCTGCCTCAGATAGGGAGACAGCGTAGTTTGTGAGCTCCGTTTCACAAGCCTAATATTTTACTCACCTTTCACCATTTTTCGTTCCCTACCCTTCTCCCCTTGTGTTTAGGGGGGGGGGGAGTTGTTTTGCGGCGGATTCCTGCCTTACAGCAGCTAAGGGGTCAGGAAAAAAAAGAAAAACTAAACAGTGGGAGCGTTTTTGGCGCACGTGCGAAGCCGCAACGGACATTTTGGAGCAATTTTTTTGTCGACAGATAATTACAAGCCCAGCTACTCCTGTGTGTCTCTAATGGCTTCCCATAAGGACCAAGAGGAGTTCTTATCTGCAGATGAGCTCGAGGCTCCTCTAGCTCCTTCCGAAAAGGAGCCAATGGGATCAATGAGTGTTACCCCTTCCCCCGGGGACGCTCCAACCACGGTGAAGAAAGCCCTTAAAAAATCTGCCCAGAAAAAATCCGCCTCTGGTGAGGGTGGCTCCTCTACCTATAGGGCTTCAAAAAAATGGCCAGGCCACCCTGGCCGCCAAACTTCCAGCCCAGCAGCAGCAGAAGTTTCCAGTAAGCCCTCAGAGCACAACACTGGGCATCAGTCAAGCGCTGCTGAGGCTTGTATGGGCATGAAGGAACTCCAGCCTAAGGATCATGTGAGTCCTGGGGACCAGCTCCCCCTCAATACTGAACTGTTATTCTTTTTTCGTAAGGCCATTACAGAGGAATTTGTGGCCTTTTGCCAGGCTGAGAGTCCCAGATATGAAAGGGGAGCTTCCCCACATCCATGCACCTGCTCCTATGGGCAGGATCAGGAAGGAAAACAGGACTATCACAGACCTCGTAGCTGGCCCACCAAGGCAGCCAGAAAAGGGGTTTCCTGTACCTCAGTTCATGATGATTCCTCGGATAGTGAGCAGGTTAATAGAGATGATTCAGAATTTCTTTCTGATGAAGAAATTACAGAAGAACTTTCAGTACCTGATCAAACTGGCAGGTTCTTTAAACAGGAAGACTATCAGTATATGCTTGCTAGAGCCACAACTGCTGTTAACTTAAAACAGTCTGAGGAACCTGACCCACAAGACCAGCCAGCCAAACGAAGCAGGGCGGCTTTGGGCTTTGAGGAGTTTTTTCCTGTAATTGAAGCACCCCCAAAATTATTCCCGTTACCCCTCTAATTTGAGAAAAAGATGAGAGCTGAATGGAAGAAACCAATGATTAACAATTTCCTTCCTTTATTAAGAAACTTTACTGCCAGCATGAGTATGGGGAGGAGATTCTCCAGGTGTCTTCTGTTGATGCACCGGTTGCAGCCTTTCATTCACCAGGCACTGTTTCAGAAGATGGAGACGGTAATATTAAAGACCCGATCAGCAAGAAAGGGCACACGAAGCGATGGCCATGACGGTAAGAGCTGTAACTATTACATCCATTTTCAACAGAGCAGCCATAGTATGGGCCAGAAAGCTGAACCAGCTTATACCACCGGAGAGCACCAGAATTCTGGAAGGGGTGAATAGATTTTTAAATAGAGACAAAGGATAAAAAGAGAGTTATGCCTAGGTTCGTTAGGCACAACACCAACAACAGAAATTATACAACTGGTTCCTTTCGCACCCAAAATACTCTGCCACAATATCAACAGGAATACAGCAGAGGCTCCAAGTATAAATTTTGGAGGGGACAAAGAAGAGGGACCTTCCAAGGTAGACACAACAGAGGCACATACAACAGAGGCGGCAAAGCAAACAACACCATCCAGGAAAGATCCTGACTGCGATCTACCAGTGGGGATCACCTGTCACTGTTCAAAGAAACGTGGGACAGTCCACAGATAGACAATTGGGCAATAAAAACAGTACAACAGGGATACAAAATAGAATTTCTAAACTTCCCTCCAGATCGGTTTGTAAAATCCACCTTACCCCAAAAACCAGAAAAGAGACAGATTATGATTCAGGCACTAAACCATCTTCTGGCTATCCAAGCAATAGAAGCGGTACCTACCATAGAGAGATACAAAGGAGTATATTCTTTTTTTCTTCACTGTGCCAAAGCCAAATGGGGACTGGAGGGCGATCCTGAACCTAAAATTTACAAACAGGTTCATCAAGTTAAAAAGATTCAGGATGGAGACCCTACGCTCCATAGAAGAATCCCTGAGACATGCAGAATTCCTAACATCTTTAGACCACACCAAGGCCTACCTGCATGTGCCAATATTCCCACCACACTGCAGGTTCCTGAGGTTTTGCATTGGGGAGGAGCACTATCAATACAGAGCGCTTCCTTTTGGCTTAGCAACAGCACCGAGAGTATTCTCCAAACTTCTGATAAATGTCATTGTGATCCTAAAAACAGCAGGAATTAACCTGCATCCGTAACTAGACGACGTCCTCCTGAGGTCCAGTTCTCTGTCCGGTGCAATCCAAAACACAGCTCAGGTTCTTTCTACCCTGCAGCAATTCGGGTTTCTGGTAAACAGAAAAAAGAGCATCCTGAGTCCGGCTCAGGAAATTCAATATCTAGGTGTAATAATAAATACAATTCAAGAAAAATTATTTTTTCCAGAAAAGAAAATTAAAAAAACGCAGCAGGTCATCAGGGACCTGATGACAAAGAGAAGCTCCTCACTGCTTACACTGGCAAGTGTTCAGGAACTCTTGGCGGCGAACTCAGAAGCACTGCAATGGAGAAGATGGCACACAAGAGGAATCCAGAAATTCCTACGATCCTTTCAGACCACAATCACTGCTGGAAAAGAGAGGTCAGTCAAACTCACACTATAACTCAAACAGAGCCTCATCTGGTGGTCCAGAAGAGGGAATCTGACCCAGGGATGGTTCTACTCTATCCAACACCAAACACAGATTTTCACAGATGTAAGCCTCAAAGGTTGGGGGCTGTGTTGAAGCAAAGAACAGCACAAGGTATTTGGTCACAAACAGAAACCTCTCTTCCAATCAACTTCCTGGAAGTGAGAGCGATTTACCTGGCCCTGCTGCAGTTCCAGAAGGACATTGAAGGCAAACATATTTTGATAAGAACGGACAACATTGCTGCACATGCATACGTAAACAAACAAGGTGGCTCCCGATCCACGGCTCTTCTGAGAGAGGTGTCCAACATTCCTCAGTGGTCAGAGAGAAATTTGCTTTCTCTACAGATAGAACACATAAAAGGGACACTCAATGTACAGGCGGATTGGCTCAGCCACCGGATGATTCAGGAGGGCGAATGGGCGCTGAAGAAAGAGGTCTTCCAAATAATAGTTCAGACCTTCGGGACACCAATTATGGACCAGATGGCAACAGCAGACAACAACCAGATGCCCAGGTTTATATCCCGGTTTCAACATCCACGGGCAGAAAAGACAGACGCCCTGACAACGGAATGGCCAAAAGGACTCCTTTATGCATTTCCTCTGATTCCAATAATTCCAAGACTGCTGCGCAAGATCTCACATCAAAAGGCATCAGTAATATTAATAGCTCCTTATTAGCCAAGGAGACCTTACAGATGACATCGGGACCACATATGGGACTCCCCCAGATACCAGACTTTCTACATCAGGGCCTGATATGGCACTCAGATCCCGATTGGATGAAGTTAACCGCCTGGAAATTGAGAGGTCAGCCTTAAATGACGCAGGATACTCTCAGGAGGTGATCAAAACGATCCTCTCTTCCAGAAGAGATTCCAGCACTAGGATATATAACATCACATGGAAAGCCTTTGTGAGATGGGGCCAGAGAAAGAAGGTAAACTACATGCAACTTTCAGTGGCAACCATTCTAAGTTTCCTACAGCAGTGGTCCCCAACCTTTTTATCACTGGGGACCGGTCAATGCTTGACAATTTTACTGAGGCCTGGTGGAGGGTAGTCTTTTGCCAAGGCATGTCGCTGCCGCCTGAACCCCTGATTCACTTGCTTTCCCACCACCTGCTGGGGGGCGCTGCCAGCAGCAGCTGCAAAGTGCCACGCCAGGGGGAGCCCCAGCCATGGTGGCTGCTGGAGAGCACCAAAGGTGAGCCAGCAGCAGAGTGGCAGGGCAGCCCCTGAGGCAGCAGCTGGGGAGGAGGGCGAGGAGGAGTCACGGCCCGGTACCAACTGACCCATGGACTGGTACCGGTCCCTGGACCGGGGGTTGGGGACCACTGTCCTACAGGATGGACTTTCTCAAGGCCTAAAACCGGTAACACTCAGAAGACAGCTGGACGCTATTCCCTCAGAGGAGGGTTTCAAAGTATCTCATCCACACGTAGTAAGAGTTTTCAAAGGAGCGTCAGCTTTTGCACCTCCACAAGTACACCAGTTCCCAACTTGGCGTCTAAACATAGTGCTCAGGGCACTAACTGGTCCACCCTTCGAACCGATAGCAACTATTCCTTTGAATAGGTTAAGCATGAAGGTAATTTTTCTGGTAGCAATCACATAGGCAAGGAGAGTATCCGAACTAGGGGCACTCTCAAAACATAAAGATTTATGCATTTTTCATAAGGATAGAGTGATTGTCCGAATGGATCCGGCTTTCAGACCAAAAGTATATACCTTATTCCACAGGTCTCAGGAAATTATTCTTCCCTCCTTCTGCATGGATCCCAAGCATCCAAAAGAAAGAGAACTGCACTGTCTCAACATCAGGAGAGCACTCAAAGCCTGCTTAATTCGCACAGAGGGTATAAGGAGAACAGACAGCTCATTCATTTCAGTTTGCCCACCAAACTCAGGTCAAAAGATGTCAAAAGCCTCAATCAGTAGAGTACTCTAAAATTGTATAGTGGAGGCATACAAAGCGTTGGACATGAGCCCGCCAACAGGAATCACGGCACACTCAGTCCGTTGTGCCTCAACCAACACAGCATTTATCAACAATGCTTCTGTCTTGGAAGTCTGCAGGGCAGCAACCTGGTCCTCCTTAGCCACATTCACAAAACACTACAAGATAGACCAGTACAGTTCCACGGAGACTTCCTACGGCAGGCGGATACTCCAACACGTACTGGAACCAGTCTAGTACCCGCCCAATAATACCGACTTTGGAAGGGCCCAGCTCTGCAGATGTCCTCCGATCCAGGGGGAGAATGACCATTGGACTTACTGAAGAGGGTCATTCTCCCCTGGAGTAAGGAGGACATCTGGCCTTCCCACTAGACTGATTCCAGTCCAGTTATTCTGTTGTTGTGGTTACCCAGTAATGGTGAAAGGTGACCTTGTTCCTCCTTCTTATGTTCTGTTCTTCTCCTTTACAAACAAAAAACAAAAACAAAAACAAAAAAAACGGGTTTTAGTGTTTATGTTATTCAGGGATGTTTAGTTTTCTAGTTACAGTTAAGATTTCTAGACGGCTCTCGGTGCATCCAACTGGGGAGAAGAGCAGCACGCAGGACAGGAAGAGGAGGACGGACTTTAAAGTTTGACCCTGCCTCCCTGAGCAGCCGATGGGAAAACCCAGCTTTTCAGATGTCCTCCTTACTCCAGGGGAGAATGACCCTCTTCGGTAAGTCCAGTGGTCGTTCTAAGCAGGTTAGCATCAGTTTGCAGACCAGCTGTATCATCCACTCAGAACACGATGACTTCCTGTTCACCATTCTAACCATGGCCAAATTCTCACACCAAAAAACAACTTTCCTATCCTGGAACAGTTTCCGCTAGATCACCACTGCTGCGACAATTGGAAAAAGCTCCAAGAAGGTCAAGTCCCTGAGCAAACCTGAGCGCTCCCACAGCTGGAACCAAGGCTGCATACACCACCAAATCTTGTAAAAAAGCCCCAAACCAAAATTCCTAGATGCATCCAAGTACACTTGGTATGCCTCATCTAGCAGCAGTGGAGACTCCCAAATGTCCACCTGGTTAAAACCCTCCAAGAAGGACCTCCACCGCAAATTCAGATTTTATAGACTTTTGTCAAATGGATGTGATCATGTGGTGAAGAAACCCCCGCCATGGACCTAGCCATCCGCATGCAAAAAGCCCAACCTGGTGCAACCACTATACAAGTGAAATTCAGATGCCCCAGCATGACCTGCATTTCCCTAAGAGTGCACTTCTTCTGTGCTAGCAGATGAGCTAGACGGTCAGATAAAGCTCACATCTTGTCTATAGGAAGGTGGGAGCATCCCGCAACTGAGTCTATAGGTATCCCAAAGAAAGTGTTGCATGTAGTCTATTACAACCGCCTTATTTATATTCCCAGCAAACACCCTGCAGCTCCCATCTCACGAAAGAGCAAGCCCCATCTTGGTTGCCGCTGTCCTTTGACTGAGACCCAAAACTCAAGAGCCAGATGTCAGCATTGCGCCCACAAACCTCACCTACAATAGGGAAACCTCTGCGAGAAACCCTGTTCATCCTTTCCTGGTCACTGGCTGCCCCTTTTCAATTGTTCCAAATGCCACCCGAGTTGCTGTCCCACTGTCCTGCCCCATGAGATCCCACCCCTGTAGGGTGAGCCCCCAAAGCACCAGCAAGCAGCTGAGCATGATGGCACAAACCAGTATGTGCAGTGCTCTCCCAGTGTTGTTAACCCGAGAAGTCGAAGAAGGACATTGCTCCTGCCCCATAACCCCAAGGCCCCATGCCAGGAGGGAAAGATGGGTGGTATATCCCTCCACTCACAAAAAGCCATGTGGGAAGGCCATGGGCCTGGCACCACCACCTCTCTATAGTGTTATCTCTGATCCCAGGAACAAGCAGACGTGAGGGGGGCAGTGGCATGACACCCCCTCCAGGGGACTCTTCTGACCCCCCAGGCCCCCCTGCTGGGTTGCAGCCCAATCATCCCATCCTGTGCATCCTACATGGCCTGATGCCCCCCCCCCCACCAGGTAAGCCCCGATCCTCCCTGGGCAGGTCGTCCCCGCCCAACCAGTCAGCAGCCACAAAGGGGGAAAGGCAATTTCTCCCAACTGGAGCTCATCCGAGGGCTGCTTGACCCATAGCCCCAAGCAGCAGGAGAAGCTGGGTGCCTGTGCCCCAGCCAGTTCCCTCCATTGTTGGTTCCCACCTACCTGGGTGGATGCCTATAGGCAGGTGAAGATGCCTGAAGGCCAGTTCGTTCAGACCTCCCACAAGTGGAATGATCTTGTCCCACAGGGGGCCTCTCTGAGGCAGCTGCAGGCTACAACCTTTGGCAGGACACCTGAGTAGGTTGCACAGCCCCCTGTGGCTGTTGGTGCCCTCCCCAGTTGACCGACTGATGCACTGGGCATGGCCACTCCATCGGTGACAGTAATGCCTTAGTGCCCAAAAAAGAATGCCCCTTTCCTAATGTAAATAGTTACTAAAATATTAATTTGATATGCTAACTTCTCTGGAATTTTAGAAGTATATATATTTGGCTTAATGTCTTCAGATCTAATCTTCAGATGTATCAGATTCAGATTCAGAGTACCTTTATTGGCATAAAATTGCAAAGCATAAAATGAAAATTTCAAACAGTTTCAGATGTAAAATCTATCGTAAAAGATTTTCATTTAAAACTGCCAGTAAAAACTTTGCTACTTTTATAATAGTTGCTGTGTCCCTCACATTTAGTATCATTTAAATCCAGTGTTTCTCATTAACACAGCTGCATTTCAATTTCTTCAGATAATTAGCTAACGGGCGATGAAATGCTTCAAACTTAGGACACACAAGAAGTATATGGTACAACGTGTCAGGGACACTACATCCATGTAAACAGTATCTCTCCTGAGGAGGGATCTTCAAAAATCTACCTTGGGTGACATTTGAGCTTCAGATGTATCTAACATGTACTGCTTTAAAATATTTTTAAAAATTTTCAGTCATACAGACAGTTGTAAGCTTCTAGTCTGAGAACTAACTATTTAAAACAGCATATGTTTTACCTTTATGAACATATTGCTACTGACTTATCATTTAAACTCTTTTTTTAGTTGCAGATCGTTTAGGCTGTGATTCTCGAACACGGTTTCAAGTTCCTCCAAATACTAAACAGTGGATTGCCCTGCTACAGCGAGGAAATTGTACCTTTAAAGAAAAAATACTGCGGGCAGCTTCGCAGAATGCTTCAGCTGTGGTAATTTATAACAATATATCTGGTGATGACCCTGTAACAATGACTCATCAAGGTAAAAGCAAGGATGTCAGATCCTTTTCCCTTCTTTACTGTATTTCTTAGCTTCTTTACTGTATTTGTGGCTTTACTGGAACTGCTAATAGTATTCACATAAAAGATGACTTGTTTACCGATGGCATGCAAAATTACTTAATATTTGCTTTCATTATCAGTCATTATGTTCCACAAATTATTTTATTGTCTCCTTTGTGTAATTATAATAAACATACCTGACTGTGCTTAAACTGTCAGTGTCTATCAGACTGTAACACCTTGCCATGGCTGCAACATGAAAGCCTTATGAGAATACCCATGCTCTGAGGGATAGGGGGAGAATGTTATGAGACTGCCATCTGTCATTGGAGAGGCTGAAATGAAAGGAGAGTAGGCAATGAAAATAGGGTGAGACATGTTTATAAATGTGTTAGCCATTACAAAACATCCTACCAAAGGCATATAGGTATCTGTAGAAATTAATCTACCTTTTAGAAGAATGCCTATGTATCCAATATTTTGAGCTTGCATTCCAGTATTTAGGTTTTATTTTCCACATTAGTTTTCAGTGTTTAAGAAAAGACCATAGGTATAGGAAGCAGTGGAAAACTTTCCTCAGTCAAGAATAAGGATGGTTGCATTCTCTTTAATCTAGTGTTCAGTTGGACGTCTTCTGAATCAGAATTAGATCAAATCCACAGGAAATTGTACAAACAAGATCAAACAACTTTCCAGCCAGTAGACTTCCAGTGAAGTAATCAAGGAAACAAGTAGCTACATGAGTGAACAATTTTAAAGCAAAACTGGCTTTTCAGCTAAAGATTGATTGGCTAAATGTGATAGTATAGGACTTTCAACCTTCCTCACCTTTTGAAATTCCTGGTGGTATGATTTCTGATTCTGTTTTTCTGCTTATCCCCCTCTGTTCTCCTTCTTACTTTCCCCTTGTGCTCATTGCTCTGGGCCATTCCATGTTCCTAGACCCTCTGGCATTTTAAGTCCTTTCATGCTCTTTTTTCTAGGCTAATGTCTCCAATTAGCCTAATACATTTTCATCTACAAAAAATGTTTTAATGGTAGCATGTACCTTAGAGAGAAAACTGGATTTTACACAATCTAACACTTTTGTACACCTCACATTATTTACATACTTTCCAATATAATTTCAGTTTTTGTCTTGTCTGTGGGGATTTTTTGAAGACCAGTAAATAGACAAGGTCTTTGATTTTCATTGACCAGTCTTGTCTAGGAGGAATTATGTTCTGTTTCTTCACTCTTATAAAGACTAATCTAACTACAGTACTTGTTTTCCTTTTGACAAAAAATCAACATAGTTAAGGAGAAAAAACACTGGTGTACAAGGAAGGACACCTAATGCCTTTTTATCCAGCCTTTTAAGCTAGCATACGTTATTCTTGGTTCTCTATTTGACATGAGAATGACAGGCCCAAAGTCATGCAACAAACTTCAGAACAGGCTTGAATCTAGGTCTTTGACATACTAATTAGTAAACCACACTGGTAAACCACAGGGGAGACAGGAAGTTCTTCTTTGACCTGCCTTCCTCGAATAGGGATGGGAAATCACCCACCAAGCTGTCCTCCTGTTCTAGAGGGAGAACCTAAAGGCTCAGATTTTGTCCATTCTGCTACTATATAGGGTGAAATAGGGGGTGCTTTTTGCATTATATTATAGAAGGTAGAGTGTTCTGAATTTCTTTTTTTAATGCACTTCCTGATTATCAACACCTGTTTTGATTGTATTTGTATAACTGAAATGTCATTTGTACTTTAACTGCTTTTGTCTACCAAACTGCCAGCTGCTATGGTTCAGAGTGACATGTGCCTGTCGGTTGAGCCCCTGGGCTTTGGTTTGGCCATTTAACAAAAGTTCATTTGGTGAGAAGCTATACCTCAGTGGTAGAAACTGCAGTTGTCACACTCCAGTGATCTCTGCAGATGAGTATTCATGTGTCCTTTTCACACACAGCATGTAAACAGCATGGTGCTGGCAGGGGCTCATGGTACATACAGTCCATGGACATTTGGAGAGCTACAGTTTAGCCACCCCTTCCTTAGTGTATGCAGAAATCTTATTCTAGGATAAGATATTAGATATGTAGGTTCTCCCTCTAGAACAGGAGGATAGCTTGTTGGGTGATTTCCCATCTCTCTTTGAGGGAGGCAGGTCAAAGAAGAACTTCCTGTCTCCCTTGTGGGAAACGCCCTCCTTGCTCAGTCTTCTTCCTGCCTCGCTAGCGGGAGTGCTTGTAGACTAGTGTCTCCAAGTGAAAAAAGAAGTTTTTTACCCTTTATTCATTTTCCTTCCTTCTCGCTCGCCCACAACCTTCCCCTCCTCAATTTTTCCTTACCTCCTCTTAGTATTTTGGCGAGATTAGAAGGCAGAGACCGTACTTGGGTATTCTGAGCACGTGGCTGCTCCCCCCCCATTTTGCGTGCGGCGGCCATTTTTGAGCCGTTTTTAGCCGAGGCTTGTGCTTTCATCCCTGGAATGGCTTCAGAGCGCAGGGACAGGCGCTTTTCATTGGAGGATGAACAGCCGGACACTCAGGAGGCACATGGGCTAGGGCAGCATAAAGAGGCCGCAGAGGAGGCGGCACGAAGCTTGGCTGCGCCCCCAGCGACCTTGGAAGGGCCTCAGTGCTCTGAGACCCAGAATGTGGGAGAAGACCCACGCTGTCCCCCCAAGCCGTCTGACTCAGCGGCTACGGGAGAGGGACCCAATCCTGGCTCGGCCTGCCTGGCAAAGAGGAGGAGGAGAGAGGTGCTAATTGCCATCGAGAGGAGCAGAGCCCAGCCGAGGATTTGGGTAATGTAAGAGGAATGGCTGTGAGGTTCAATCTGCCCCCTGAATTCTTCACCTTCATGCAGAACTCTATGCAAGCAGAAATCGCAAGATTCTGTAGGTAGAACTTGCCTCCCCCCCCCAAGAAGCTCCAGATCCAGGTCTCCTTCCTCCCCTGATACCAAGAGACATACTGGCCCACCTAGGCGGCACAGAAGAGACCTTATCAGGCCCCTAGCCAGCACTCTGAGTCCTCAGAGGAGGATTTGCAGCAGAGGGATAGAGAAAAAGGGGAATTTATTACTGACGAGGAGGAGGTGGAGCCGATCCAGGTCCCCCAACTGTCTGAAAGGTTTTTTAATGCTGAGGACTTCCAGTTCTTACTGAATAAGTCTATATCTATATTGGACCTGAAGTATTCGGGGGAAGAGCCTCCAGTGAAGCAGGCCAGAAAGTATTATGGGCCCAAGGGGAGTGGGGAATTTTTTCCCAAGGTCGTGAGTAACCTAACTAATTTTCCCCTTCCAGAGTCCTTTGAGAGAAAGGTAAGGGCTGAGTGGGGAAAGCCCATTGTTACTAAGCCGTTTCCTTCTTTTATTAAAAAGATGTATGCTCTTCCAGAGTATGCCGAGTGTATGCTGCAAATTCCTGCTGTCGATGGCCCTGTGGCAGCGCTCCAGACATCCAGAGTGGTCTCGGAAGATGGCGAAGGATACCTTCGGGATGTAATGGACAGGAAGTCGGAGGCAGCCCTACGCAAGGCGCACAAAGCTATGGCTATGACTATTAGGGCCGCCACAACAGCGTCCATCATGGCCAGGGCCTCTGTGGCCTGGTGTAAGAAACTCCTGACACTGATCCCAGAGTCTGAGGGCAGGATTCAGGAGGGAACCAATAGGATCCTCAAGGCCTCAGCTTACAACGCAGATGCCTCTCTGGATACCGTAGTTTTTGCAGTTCGCGCCATGGCGTCAACTACCGTGGCAAGGTGCATCCTATGGTTGAAGGCCTGGCAGGTTGACCCTCATTTGAAGACACAGGTCACTGCTTACCCATTCCAGGGGGATAAACTTTTCGGGGAAGCACTAGACAGGGTACTGGTGGAGACCAGAGACAAGAAGAGAGCAATGCCCAGGCGTATCCGCTGTGATGGCAAACCCTTTTTGACGGCCTTCCGGAGCCAAAACACTAACCCCAGGTTTAGGCCGGAAGGTAGAAGAGGTTCCTGGGAATACAACAGGGCTTCAGAAGGGGAGGTTCTGGTTACAAGCTCAACCGATTCAAGCAGGGATGGTCAGACAGATCTGAGGGGGGGAACAAGTCCCCCAAGGCATGACTCACTGCCCATACCAGTGGTAGGTCGCCTTCAGGAGTTCAGCCAGGCTTAGCCGGACGCTAGGGTAGACTCTTGGGCAAAGGATCTAGTCTCCCAGGGATACACAATAGAATTTGCATCCATCCCACCAGACAGATTTATTCAGTCCCCAGATTCAAGGAATCCAGAAAAGTTAAGCAGGACCATAAGAGCCATAAGACACCTACTGGACATCAGAGCCATCGAGCCAGTTCCACTGCAGGAGCAGGGGAAGGGTGTCTACTCCATTCTGTTTACTGTCCCCAAGAGGAGCGGAGACTGGAGAGCTATTCTAGATCTGAAATTTATCAATCGCTTCATCAGTCTAAAGAGATTTTGGACGGAGACACTCCGCTCCATTGCGAAGGCGCTCCAAAGCGGCAAGTATCTGACGTCTTTAGACCTCCAGGAGGCATAACTCCACATCCAAATATCTCAGGGTCACAGGTGTTTCTTGCGTTTTTGCGCAGGGGGGCGGCACTTGCAATACAGGGCCCTACCTTTTGGCCAATCAACCGCACCGAGGGTGTTCACCAAGGTGTTAATCAATGTCCTAGTGCTCCTAAGAGAGGAAAGAATCCATGTCCATCCATAACTGGACGACCTGCTCATACACGCCGCATCCCACCAGGTGTCCCTACAATTTACCAGCAGGGTGATCCAGACCCTAGAGAGGTTCAGGTTTGTAAACCTTCCCAAGAGCTCTCTAGTTCCCTCACAGACCCTGGAACACCTGGGTGTCGTGATCGACACCAGGAGCATTGAATTCTTTCTTCCCTGATCCAAGGCCCAGCAAACTGTACTCCTGTCTTCGCAGATCATAAAGGCCAAAAGATCCAAGCTCCTGCAACTAGCCAGTCTGTTAGGCATATTGGTATCCAATTCAGAGGCTCTACAGTGGGGACGTGCTCACGCTCACCCTCTCCAGCAGGCTCTACATCCCTTCCAGGAGAGAATTGCCAGGAAGGTGGATGTTTCAGTGAAATTGGACCTTCAAACCAAACAGAGTCTTGGTTGGTGGACACTACAGAGCAACCTTTTAGCAGGGAAGCCCTTTTATGTTCCAGAGTTCCGGCAGATCTTCATGGATGCCAGTCTCTCCGGCTGGGGAGCCACGTTCAACTATTGCCCGATCCAGGGAGTTTGGACTATGGAGGAATCCAGGCTACCCATAAATCTGTTGGAACTGAGAACAATCTTCCTGGCACTGCAGGCCTTTCTGGAAGGAATAAAGAATGCTCATGTGCTGATACGCACAGACAATATTGCAGCGAAGGCTTACATCAACCATCAAGGGGGGTCTCGCTCAGGCAGACTCCAGAAGGAAGCCAAGAAGATAATGGCCTGGACTGAACTACACTTGGCATCATTGAGGGCAGAACACGTTCAAGGAGTTATGAACATACAGGCAGACAACAGCTACAGGAGGCAAAGTGGAGCCTCAGTCAATCAGTATTCAAGAACATAGTGCGTCACTTCGGCACGCCAAGGATGGACCTTTTTGCATCGCATCTGAACTTTCAGGTGGAGTCCTTCTGCACAAGGTTCTACCACCCCAAGGCCGCCCTCACGGACGCTCTTACCGCAAGTTGTCCAAGGGGACTCCTGTATGCCTTCCCTCCACTGCCGGTTCTGCCGTGGTTCCTAGCCAGAGTAAAGCTACTGGGAGCAGAAGTGATCCTGGTGGCTCCCTGGTGGCCAAAACATCCTTGATCACCCGCTCTCCCATCACTCGCACATCATCAGGTTCCTCAGGGGGGCAGCACTATCCAAGCCTCCCCCCAGGCATCACTTCCCTACCTGGAGGCTGAGTGTAGTGCTCGATGCCCTATCCAGAGAACCATTTGAGCCAATTAGTTCCATTCCGCTGTCCAGACTGTCACTCAAGACTATCTTCCTCGTAGCCATCACCTCGGCTAGGAGGGTGTCAGAGCTGGGAGCCCTCTCCATTGAGAAGGACCTTTGTGTGTTTCAGAAATCCAGAGTGGTGTTAAGGTCAGATCCTTTATTTAGGCCTCAGGTGGACTCATGTTTCCACCTATCCCCGGAGATTAACTTACCTTCCTTCTTTTCCAGGCCAAGTTCCCATGAGGAGCGGAGATGGCACAAGCTAGATGTCCGCAGGGTCCTTAAGATTTACATTAGATGAACTGCGGAGCTTAGGAAGACCAAGACCTTGTTTGTGTCTGTGGTTTCGTCCAGAGCAGGGACGGCCATGTCTAAGGCTGCCATTAGCAAGAGTCTTAGAGCTTGTATAGTGGAGGCATACACGCCTGAGGGCAGGACCGTGCCCGAGGGCATCACTGCACATTCCTAGCGGAGCGCGCCTACCTCCGCTGCGCTCGCCAACAGGGCCTCTGTGGAGCAGATCTGCAGGGCCGCTACTTGGGCCACCCCTTCCACCTTTACCAGGCATTATAAGATAGAGGCCCTGGAGGTGGCTGAGGCGGAATTTGGCTGCAAGGTCCTGCAACACGTGATGGACTCTGGTTGATTCCCTCCCTGGGTTGGGACTGCTCTTGTAAGTCCTACCAAGCTGTCCTCCTGTTCTACAGGGAGAACGACCCCTGGATACTCACCGAGAGGGGTCCTTCTCCTCGTAGATCAGGAGGACAGCTTTTCCCACCCGGTGGCTAACCAGAGTCCTTCATAATAAAAAGAAAAAAAGGAGAAAGAAAGATGGAGCGCGCAGAGCGCTACGAGTTTTTCTTAGAGTCTATGGAGACGTGTCCATTGTTGCATAGTTTTAGTTGGGGACTTCCTGTTTGGTCCTTCCTTGCATGTTCTATAAAATAACAGTTCAGTTCTAGAGTGAAAATCAGTAACTTCATGGCTCGGGAAGAATCTGACTGAGCAAGGAGGGCGTTTCCCACAAGGGAGACAGGAAATTCTTCTTTAACCTGCCTCCCTCAAATAGAGATGGGAAATCACCCACCAAGCTGTCCTCCTGATTTACGAGGAGAAGGACCCCTCTCTATGAGTATCCAGGGGGTTGTGAGGCTGTGGCCATCACAAAAGTGACAGCAGAAGCTTTAATAGAGAAAACAATGGCTTTATCGAATCTGTGTTGAGCAGAGACATTTTTTCAATCATTAAGGCAGCCTTCCCCCCACCTTTGGAAGAGCAAAGTCTGATGCTAAGTTAACCATCATAACTTTCAGTAAGTACCTTGAGAGTAAAGAAGTACATTCTTTTGGCCTGTCCAGAATGAAAAATATTATTGGTAGGATCTGGCCATTCCTCTTCTATCTCCGCGTTAAAAAAGAAAGGGAAGGGGAATGTTAAACCCAGCTCTCTAACCATAGAGAACACCTCATCATCATCCTGTACCTCCTTGGGGATTTCTACCTTGGGCAGAATGCTTTCTATAGGACACTGGAGAGCTCATCATGAGAAAAAAGTCAGTGAGTTAGCTTAGAATCATAGAAACATAGAGTTGGAAGGGGCCACACAGGCCATCTCCCCCTTCAAGGATTGCTGCCCTGTCGTGGCAAGGAGGTTTGCGTAGCTCAGTGAAGCTATGAGCTATTGCTGTGCAGGGCCACCCAAGACTGACGGGTCATAGCTGAGAGCTCTGACAAAAGGTGATCCACTGGAGAATGAAATGGCAAACCACTCCAGTATCTTTGCCATGAAAACTCTATGGACAGTTCCAAAAGGCAAAACAATATGATGTTGGAAGATGAGCCCCTCAGGTTGGAAGGTGTCCAATAAGCTACTGGGGATGAGCAGATGGCTAGTACAAGTGACTCCAGAATGAACGAAGCGATTGGGCCAAAGCCGAAAGGAGGCTCAGTTGTGGAGGTAACGAGGTGAAAAGAAATTCCGGTGCTGCAAAGATTTTTATTCCATAGGAACCTTGAACGTCAGATCCATGAATCAAGGCAAGCTGGATGTGGTCAAACAAGAGATGACAAGACTGAACATCGACATTTTAGGAATCAGTGAACTAAAATGGACAGGAATGGGTGAATTTAATTCAGATGACTATCAGGTATACTACTGTGGGCAAGAATCTCTCAGAAGAAATGGAGTAGCCTTCATAATCAATAAGAGAGTAGGAAAAGCAGCCTTGGGATACAATCCCCAAAATGACAGAATGATCTCAGTTCGAATCCAAGGCAAACCATTCAACATCACAGTAATCCAGGTCTATGCTCCAACCACTGCTGCTGAAGAGGATGAAGTTGACCAGTTCTATGAAACCCTACAATACCTTCTAGAAGCAATGCCAAAAAAATGATGTGCTTATCTTCATGGGGGATTGGAATGCTAAAGCAGGAAGCCAAAAGATAACCGGGATAATAGGCATGTTTGGCCTTGGAGTACAAAATGAAGCAGGGCACAGGCTAGTAGAATTTTGTCAAGAGAATACAATGGACATAGCAAACACTCTTTTCCAACAACCCAAGAGACGAGTCTACACATGGACAACACCAGACGGTCAACACAGAAATTAGATTGACTATGTGCTCTGCAGCCAAAGATGGAGAAGTTCTATACAGGCATTAAAAACAAGACCAGGAGCTGATTGTGGTTCAGATCATCAGCTTCTTGTTGCAAAATTTAGGCTTAAATTGAAAAAAGTAGGGAAAAGCACTAGGCCACTCAGGTATGAATTAAATCATATCCCTGGCGAATATACAGTAGAGGTGACAAATAGATTTAAGGAATTCGATCTGACAGAGTGCCTGACCAACTATGGATGGAGGTTCACAACACTGTACAAGAGGTAGCAACTAAAACCCTCCCAAAGAAAAAGAAATGCAAGAAAGCAAAATGGCTGTCTGAGGAAGCTTTACAAATAGGTGAGGAGAGAAGGGAAATGAATGGCAAGGGAGAAAGAGAAAGATACACCCAACTGAACGCTGAATTCCAGAGACTACCTAGAAGAGATAAGAATGTCTTTTTAAATGAACAGTGCAAACAAATAGAAGAAAACAATAGAATGGGGATGACAAGAAATCTTTTCAAGAAAATTGGGAGATACGAAGAGACCATTTCATGCAAAGATCGGTATGATAAAGGACCAAAATGACAGGGACCTCACAGAAGCAGAAGAGATTTTTAAAAGGTGGCAAAATTATACAGAGGAACTATACAAGAGCGAGCTTAACATCCCTGACAACCATGATGGTGTAGTTACTGATCTAGAGCCAGACATCCTGGACTGTGAAGTCAAATGGGCCTTAGGAAGTCTGAGCAACAATCAAGCTAGTGGTGGTGACAGCATTCCAGTGGAACTATTCAAAATCTTAAAAGACGATGCAGTAAAAGTGCTACACTCAATATACCAGCAAATTTGGAAAACTAAACAATGGCCACAGGATTGGAAGAGGTCAGTTTACATTCCAATCCCAAAGAAGGGCAATGCCAAAGAATGTTCAAACTCGACCAGGGCCAGGGCTTTTTCGGTCCTGGCCCCTGCCTGGTGGAATGAGCTCCCGGGAGAGCTGCGGGCCCTGCAGGATCTTCCATCGTTCCGCAGGGCCTGCAAGACGGAGCTCTTCCGCCAGGTCTATGGTTGAGGCCAAGGCTAACACCTATGCCCCCCTGGGATCTGAGATTGGGATTGGGACTGCTATCACCCCCTCCACCTGTCAGTAGTGGGAGGGGAAGTGATTAGCCGATCTTGCCATGCTAGTTAGTTAACTAATAATGTCGAATTGTAGTCGTGGTTTTAATGGATTTTAATGGGGTTTTAAGATGTTGTAACCCGCCACAAGCCGCAAGGGAGTGGCGGGGAATAAATCGAATGATGATGATGATGATGATGATGATGATGATAATAATACCGCACCGTTGCACTAATTTCTCATGCTAGCAAAGTTATGCTCAAAATCCTACAAGCTAGGCTCCAGCAATATGTGGATCGAGAATTTCCAGAAGTACAGGCAGGATTTTGAAAAGGCAGAAGAACTAGAGATCTAATTGCCAATATACGCTGGATCGTGGAAAAAGCTAAGGAGTTCCAGAAAAACATCTACTTCTGCTTCATTGAATATGCTAAAGCCTTTGATTGTGTGGAGCACAACAAATTGTGGCAAGTTCTTAAAGAGATGGGAATACCAGAGTATCTCATTTGTCTCTTGAGAAATCTATATGCAGGCCAAGAAGCAACAATGAGAACCGGGCATGGAATCACTGATTGGTTCAAATTTGAGAAAGGAGTTTGGCACGGCTGTATACTGTCACCTTGCCTATTTAACTTGTATACGGAGCACATCATGAGAAAGGCGGGGTTAGATGAGTCACAAATTGGAATCAAGATTGCAGGGAGAAATATCAACAACCTCAGATATGCAGATGATACCACTCTAATGGCAGAAAGTGTAGAGGAACTAAAGAGCCTGTTGATGCGAGTGAAGGAGGAGAGTGCAAATGTTGGCTTAAAACTCAACATCAAGAAAACAAAGATCATGTCATTTGGCCCTCTCAATTCCTGGCAAATAGATGGGGAAGAAATGGAGGGAGTGACAGATTTTATTTTCCTAGGCTTCAAGATCACTGCAGATGGGGACTGCAGCAAAGAAATTAAAAGACGGTTGCTCCTGGGGAGGAAAGCTATGGCAAATCTAGACAGTATCCTAAAAAGCAGAGACCCTGCAGAAACCCTGCCAACAAAAGTGCGTCTAGTCAAGGTTATGGTCTTCCCAGTTGCAATGTATGGCTGTGAAAGTTGGACCATAAAGAAGGCCAAGCATCAAAGAATTGAGGCTTTTGAACTCTGGTGCCGGAGAAGACTCTTGCGAGTCCCTTAGACTGCAAGGTGAACAAACCGGTCAGTCCTAGATCAGATCAGCCCTGACTACTCCTTAGAAAGCCAGATCCTGAAGATGAAACTCAAATACCTTGGCCACCTCTTCAGAAGGAAGGACTCCCTGGAGAAGTGCCTAATGCTGGGAGCGATTGAGGGCAAAAGAAGAAGGGGACGACAGAGAATGAGGTGGCTGGATGGAATCACTGAAGCAGTAGGTGCAAACTTAAACGGACTCCGGGGAATGGTAGAGGACAGGAAGGCCTAGAGGATCATTGTCCATGGGGTCACGATGGGTCGGACACGACTTCGCACCAACAACAACAACACAGGCCATCTATTCCAACCTCCTGCTCAACGCAGGTTCAGCTCAAAGCATCCTAAAGCATCCATGAAAAGTGGGTATCCAACCATTGTTTGAAGACTGTCAGTGAGGAGTGCCTCCTTAGGCAGCCTATTCCACTGCTGAACTATTCTGACTGTAAAAAATTTTTTCCTGATATCTAGCCTATATCGTAGTACTTGTAGTGTAAACCCATTACTGCGCATCCTTTCCTCTGCAGCCAACGGAAACATCCTGCTCTCCTCTATGTGGCAACCTTTCAAATACTTTAAGAGGGCTATCATGTCCCCTCTCAATCTCGTTTTCTCCAGGCTGAACATTCCCAAGACCCTCAACCTATCTTCATAGGGCTTGGTCCCTTGGTCCCAGATCATTCTCGTCGCTCTCCTCTGTACCATTTCAATTTTATCCACATCCTTCTTGAAGTGAGGCCTCCAGAACTGCACACAGTACTCCAGGTATGGTCTGACCAGTGCCGTATACAATGGGTCTATGACACCTTGTGATTTTAATGTGATGCCCCTGTTGATACAGCCCAAAATGCCATTTGCCTTTTTTACCGCTGCATCACACTGCCTGCTCATGTTTAGCTTACAATCCACAAGAACCCCAAGGTCTCATTCACACACAGTGTTACCTAGAAGCGTATCTCCCATCCAGTAGGCATGCTTTTCATTTTTCTGACCCAGATGTAGAACTTTACATTTATCTTTATTAAATTGCATCTTATTCTCATTTGCCCATTTTTCCATTGTGTTCAGATCTTGTTGAACTCTATCTCTATCTTCTGGAGTATTTTCCAGTCCTCCCAATTTGGTGTCATCTGCAAACTTAATGAGCAGTCCCTCCACCCCCTCATCTAGATAATTAATAAATATGTTAAAAAGTACTGGGCCGAGCCCTGAGGTACCCTGCTACTCACCTCCCTCCAGTCTGATGAAACACCATTGACAAGAACTCTTTGAGTTTGGTTCTCTAATCAATTTCCTATCCACCTAACTATCTGAAAATCCATATTGCAGTCCTTCAATTTATCCATCAGAACATCATGAGGAACCTTATCAAAAGCTTTACTAAAATCCAAGTAAACCACATCAACCGAATTTCCACAATCCAGCAAACCTGTTACTTGGTCAACCAGGTTGGTCTGACAGGACCTGTTGGAGACAAATCCATGCTGACTTTCCTGGATCACCAAATTGTCCTCCAGATGTTTGCTGATCACTCCCTTTAATATCTGCTCCATTATCTTCCCCACAACAGAGGTCAGACTCATTGGTCTGTAGTTTCCCGGGTCATCCTTCCTCCCTTTTTTGAAGATCAGAGTAACGTTTGCTCTCTTCCAGTCCTCCAGGACATCTCCAGTCCTTAAAGAGGTCCGGAAGAGATGGACAAGGGTTCTGCAAGTTCTCCGGAATGTTCTTTAAGCACTCTCGGGTGCATTTCATGCGGCCCAGGGGATTTTAACTCATCCAGTGAAGCTAAATGCCTCTCCAGAACCTCTCTGTCCATGTCAACCTGCCTCCCAGATGCTATCCCTTGGCTACTGCTAACTCTAGATGTGCCTAAACCCTTTGACCTGTGGGAAAAAAACAGATGTAAAATAGGCGCTGAGCCTTTCTGCTTTCTCTGCATCCTCCGTTAGAGTTTGTCCATCTGCACCCAACAGTGGGCCTGTTGCCTCCTTTACTTTACGTTTGCTCCTCAGATAACTGAAAAATCTTTTCTTGTTACAATGGGCTTCCCTGGCCAATCTTAGCTCGCTATCAGCTTTGGTCTTTCTGATGATTGATCTACAGTGCCTAGTAACCTGTAGGTACTCTTCTTTAGAGCTCTGTCCTTCCCTCCATTTCCTGAACATTTCCCTTTTCTTTCTTAGTTCCTCTTGAAGTTCTCTGTTCATCCAAACAGGCTTTTTTTCGTCTTTCTGGGATAGTCATTGATTGAGCATGCAATAGCTCTTGTTTGAGTAGTGAGTATGCAATAGCTCTTGCTCAGCTTTCTCTGATGAGAGGACCTCTTAATAGTCAGACCAGAGGTGGTGAATAACCAGTCATCCTGATGCGAGCAAATTAAACTATCTTGACCCCTCAGATGTGCCAATGACCACCGCCATGCATTTTGTAAATATCTTTGGTGCGGTGGATATACCAAATGGGAGGGCACTGTATTCACAGGGAATACCTGACCAAGAACCTCAGACTTCTATTGCAACTCAGGATAACTGTTCTGTACTACTGCTTGAAAGTATTATAATGGAGGGAACTCCTCAAACTCCCCAAAAATAACTCTGTTCAGCAATTTTCAGAACCCAGCTGTCTGAAGTAATCATTTCCCAACTGGGTTTGAGAAATAATCATTTCCCAAGTGAATTTGCAGGGATTTCCTGCTCTGCTGCCTGAAGATCACCTTGCCAAACTCTCCCTTAGAGGAGGGCTCATGAATGAAGATCTCAGCTGCTGACATTGCGATTGCTGAATCAGTAGGCAAAAGCAAACAGCAAGGTCAGGAGAAAAAAGTTTTGTCGGTTTTTTTTAAGGGAAAAGCCCAGATGTGGGGAAAGAACAAAGTCCAGCCAAAGCTAGGGAACTTAAAGGAGAATCTCAGGAGCTCTCTAAATCCACCACTTTATCAGGCAGAGGTAGGAAAAAGACTGAGGGGTAGGCTTCTCCTTTCTCCTGGAGACAGAACATGCAATCAATTTCCTGCCTCTAGGGATTGTGAGAAGAGAAACTCAAGTATATCAGAATATGTGAAAGAGAGAGGGATGTGCCCTTTTGAATTAGGTTAGGTTCACACATTTAGTAGAATAAGGCAACAGAATTCTATGATAGCAGAATATACTTTTCCTCTTCAGACTTCAGATGATGGATTCCAGTTTTGAATGTTCCTTCATATAAAAAAAATTCTGTGTGAATAGAATACTGGTTCAGCAGGGAGAGACACTTGCTCTTCTCACAATGTGCACCAACCCCACCAAATTTTTCTTTATACTCTTTTGATCTCAGGAAAAGACTAACAAGCTTAATAACTGAGTTTGACTTTGGATTTACTCCCCATTAGCACTTGGAAGTATCCCAACAGGGGTATCCCATCACCCTTATTGTTCCCTCAGAGCATCAGGCATTTATGTTAGCACATTTGAATGCTTCCCGCTATGAATTTTTATGGCAGGTTTTTTGATATTCCCTTGTTTAATAGATTTTGTCAGTATGATGGTGTGCTGTCCCTTGCCTTAAAAAAGAGTGTGTGGTGGATCCAGAGGTGGGTTTGGGTTCATGATGACATTTTGTGCTGATCTGTATCACTGAACATAGTGCAGATGTTCCTCTAGTTTTCTAACTCAGGAGTTGTGATTAGTAATATAGATCTTCTGTTACCTTACTACCTAGCTTGTGGTGTGGGAGAAAGTCACGATGAATAGTTAACCTGTATCACTGGGAAATTAAAATGTTTGATGTTGGATAAAAGTACATATAGATATGTACTTATGACATTCTAGTTCATTCCTAATATTTCTTGTATCTTCTGGTTGCTAATTAAGTAACATGCAGAGTTTTGATGTTATTGTTTAAAATATATGTAGTAATTGTGTAAATATATACTTGAGTTCAGTTACATGTAGGGTTTTATTGTTATTTAAAATACATGCAATAATTATTGGTGTTACCTAAACTTTCTTAGATCACACCTGTGCAGTTGGTGAACCAAACATAGTCCCAACAGAATTATGGCAGGCCACAGTACTTTGTTAGTACACTGTGTTTGTATCAATGCAAGTTATATAGATGTGATGTAGATATGAAATATCCTTATTTAGTTGAGGGGAAGACCATGTATTTGGAAAAGCAGGAAGTATGTTTAACTAGCTTCAAAGCCCATTTCTAAGAATGGGCCTTGAAAGGGTCCCCTCCCCTGGCCCCCAGTCAGGCAGCTTAAGGTAGCTTTGGGCTGCAGCTCGCAGCTGGATCAAGTGGGACGGGCAGGAGCTGGCCAGCTCGTTAGCAGGCCTGGGACAGAGCTCCTTAGCAGGCAGTCAGTAGGCCGGGAAGCCCTCGTTAGCAGGACCAGCCTAGCAGTCCAGGAGGCCCTCATTAGGATTGACATACAAGCTCCTAAAAAGTTGTCTGGTCTTCTTCCTGCCCCACAGCTCCATGCAGCTCTCTGGTCCCTTCCCAGTATATGATTCTGCTGATTGGCAGGGCCTCATTTCTGAACTTGCTGTATGCTCTTGGCCACTGCACCCTCTGCCTTCCTCATCAGCTCCATCCAGCTAATCAGTACAGTATCTCCTGAGAAGGTAGAGCAAGATGGAGTGAAGGGAGGAAGACTTGGGTGAGGTATAAACCCTTCTTCCTATCTGAATCCTTTTAGAAGGGGGGAATCATTGGGGCAGGAGTATACCTACTGGTGGCAGGAACAAAGTCTACCCTTGTTCCTTCCATAGTGATTTGCATAGGGTGCATTCCAACTATGTAAATAGACCAGAGGTTCCCAACTATGGGAGGTCAACAGAAGCCTGCAGCCTTTCTCCTCCTACCTTAATGGACTCCGACACAAGCTAGGGAACTAGTCACTTCCATCGATCCAACTTCCCTGAGCATGAGTGAGCTCGTGGTTTCTGCACCTGGGAGGGGGCAGAGCTTGCATGCCTACTCCTGCCTTAAACCGCTTCCTGTCTCTCCCCCCTCAGACCTCCTCCAGACTGCTTGCTAAAACAGGTGGTGATGTCACTTCCAGTGACTTGGCACTTCCAAGTGCAAAACATGGCAGTGAGGCATGGCCAGTTAACATCACTTCCAGGGCTCCATGAAGCTTGAAAAATTATTTCAGGGGCTCCTCCATGGTCAAAAGATCAAAAAAGACTGAAATAGTCTGTTTGTACCTAATTACAGAAAAGTTTTTATCCTTTCAGATATTATATATATTACAGGTAAATATTTTATATGTTCTATAACTTTAGTTTTTTTTAAATGAAGCAATCTTTAATTCAGAGTGAGTTGCTTATATGTGTGTGTATGCGTGTATATATACACATAGCAGTAGTTTTTTAAATAAGTATACATATTTTAGATAAGTTTTTTTTTCTTTTGTAGGAACTGGAGACATTGTTGCTGTCATGATAACAGATTCAAAGGTTAAAGAAATCCTGAATTACTTAGAAAAAAACATGTCTGTCCTGATTGAAATAGCAGTCGGAATCCGTGATCAAGCTAAAAATTTTAGTCGTAGCTCTCTTGTCTTCGTATCAATATCGTTTATAGTTTTGATGATAATTTCTTCAGCATGGTTAATATTTTATTTCATCCAAAAGATCAGATACACAAGTGCACGTGATCGAAATCAGGTAAGCGTTCTTTAATTTCTACCTCATTGAGTTATTTAAAATCAGAATAAAACATGGTACTGTGAAGTTGATAGAAATTATATTGTGGTACTAACAGCAAACTGAAGACCTACCATATAAGTAGGAGCATATCATTGGCCCATTATGCACGGCCGCCGAAACGGCGATTTCGGGTCACATGGAAAACGCAGACGCGACGCACACCGGTTATGCACGGGGCGGGGCGCGGCGGCGGCAAAACCCAGAGTAACCGATTATGCATGCGGCGATCCGGGCGCCGCTTCTGGTTGCGCCCCGGTCACCCGGAAGCTGCGCTTTCTTCCGCATTTCGTGAACGCGGCTTTTTCGGCGGCATGCACCGAAGCTGCGGCCGGTTGCAGTTGCGTTATCCGTGCGTTATCGGTGATTTTAGTCGCCGCCATTCCACCCCGAATGTGCGTTATTTCCCCCGTGCATAATGGGTCATTGTGCTGCTGAATGTTTGCACGTCTGGATTGGGGGGGCACAATAGTGATTTCCAGAGGACGTAGAATGTTTCCTGATAAACCTTTTGACAAAGTTCCCCATGATGTTCTGATGGATAAACTGGAGAATTGCAGACTGAATTTTCAGATGGTTAGGTGGATAGGGAACTTATTAGAAGATAAAGTTCAACAAGATCTGAACATGCTGGAAAAGTGGGCAAATGAAAACATGCTAGAAAAGTGGGCAAATGAGAACAAGATGTAATTCAATAAGAGGTGCAGAGTTCTACATCTGGGTCACAAAAATTGAGAAGCCTGCGTACTGGATGCGAAATACATTTCTGGGTAGCAGTGTATGTGAACAAGATCTTGGGGTACTGTAAGCTAAATATGAGTAGACAGTGTGAAGCGGCGGTAAAGAAGACACATGTAGTCTTCGTCTGTATCAACAGAGGCATCACATCAAAATTGAAAGATATCATAGTTACAGTGTATATCTCATTGGTCAGACGGAGCAGTTCCTGTTGGCAGCAGAGGATAGGTCCCACAGTACTGGCTTTAAACGATTGGCTACATAGCAGAAAACAAATTTCACAGAGTAGATCAACAGTGGAATTGGCTGCCTAAGGAGGTGGTAAGTCCCCCCCACACACACACTTGTGCTTTAAGCAGCACAGTAGAACTGAGAGGATAAACCAGTCCCAAATAGACCACCAATTTATTTTATTTTACTTATTTATTGGATTTGTATACCACCACTCCCAGCAAGCTGGCTTGCGGCGGATCACAGTAATATAACAAAAACAATATCCAGTTTCATAAAACCACATACAATATATACGATAACTTAAAAACAGTTCCCCAAAGCTATACATCTGTAACATGCTGGTAAAATACTAAAAACTCCTCTCCCTGCAGCGGAGCTATTGGAGTCCGTCTGGATTACAACATTGGTTGTGGTAGAAATCAGGTAGATCAGTGGTCCCCAACCCCCGGTCCGGGGACCGGTACCGGTCCGTGAATCAGTCGGTACCGGGCCGCGGCTCCTCCTCATCCTCCTCCCCGGCTGCTGCCTCGGGGGCTGCCCTGCTATTCTGCTGTCGGCTCACCTCTGGTGCTCTCCAGCAACTGCCATGGCTGGGGCTCACCCTTGGCGTGGCACTGTGCAGCTGCTGCTGGCAGCACCCCCCAGCGGGCGGCGAGAAGTCAGGGGCACCAGTGGGAAAGCATGTGGAGCAGGGGTTCAGGCGACGGCAACGTCCCTCAGCAAAAGACTACCCCCCACCTCGCCGGGCCTCAGTAAAATTGTCAAGTGTTGACCGGTCCCCGGTGATAAAAAGGTTGGGGACCACTGAGGTAGATCATCCAGCGGCTCCAGGTGCAGTCTAGCGCTATGCCTGGGAACCTTAAGGGGTGGGAACCTGATCTCATACCCCAGCGTCACCACCCTGACTGAGCCGAATGCCTGGTGGAAGAGCTCCATCTTGCAGGCCCTGTGGAACTTAGAGAGCTCCATCAGGGCCCACAGCTCTTCTGGAAGCTCATTCCACCAGGTAGGGGCAAGACAGAGAAAGCCCTGGCCCTGGTTGAGGCCAGGCATGCTTCCTGGGGCTCCGGGACCATCACAAATTCATACCTACAGAGCAGAGAGCCCCACAGGGTGCATAAGGAGGTAAGTGGTCCATCAAGTAAGTAGGGTTCAAGCCACATATAGTCTTAAAGGTCATAACTAAAATCCTGAACCTAATCCGGAAACAAACTGGTAGCCAATGCAGCTACCAGATCTTCTTTGCATTTTTTCCCTGGAAGCGAGGAACTTAACTAGCTACAACTCCGAGATCTTCAGATGACTTAGTGAGGACCCGTGCATTCTGTACCGGTTGCAATTTCCAGGTCAAGGACAAGGGTAGGCCCGTGTACAGCGAGTAACAGAAGTCTAACCTGGAAGTGGTCGTTGCATGGATCACAGTGGCCAGCCACTCCGGGGACAGATAGGGCGCTAGTAGCTGTGCCTGGCGTAGATGGAGAAACGGCGCCCAGGTTACCTTAGTGACCTGAGCCTCCAAGAAAAGAGAGGCATCCAAGATCACTCCCATCTCTGGCTTGAGGTGTATATGACAGTTGTACCCCATCCAGGCAGGGAAGGTGCACTTCCTGCTCCTGCCCCCTTACACCCAGCCACAGGACCTCCATTTTGGAGGGGTTGAGTTTCAGGTGATTCTTCCTGATCCATCCAGCAACTGCTTCCACACAGCTGGCAAATGTTTCTAGGAGGATATCCGGTTGGCCATCCATCAAGAGATAGATCTGGGTGTCATCTACATTCTGGTGGCACCCTGGCCCTTAATTCCAGACCAACTGGGCAAGAGGACGCATGTAGATGTTAAAGAAAGTAGGGGAGAGTACCACCCCTGTGGCATCCCACACGGTAGTGCAAAAGATAACTCACCCCCCACCGCAATCCTCTGCAACCTGTTCTTCAAAAAGGAGGCTAGCCACTCCCCCTATACCTGTGTCAGCGAGGCAGTGGACCAAGAGCTCGTGATCGACTACATCAAATGCGGCTGATAGATTTAGTAACACGAGAATAGCCAATCCGCCTCGATCCAGTTGCTGCCGGAGATCATCTATCAGGGCAACCAATACGGTCTCTACCCCTTGGCCAAGACGGAAGCCAGACTGATATGGATCTAGGGCTGAAGTTTCCTCCCAAAAGGCTAGGAGGTGGTCCACAGTGGCTATCTCAACTATCTTACCCTGGAATGCAAGATGCAATACCGGGCGGTAGCTGGCGGGATCCCACTGATCCAGCAATGTTTTTTTCAGAAGAGGGCAAACCACTGCTGCCTTGAGCCACTGATGGAATTCTCCCAAATAAAGGGAGAGATTCACAATATCCCTCAGGCGATCACCTATCCACCAGTCACTTGTCCTAAGTAACCATGACAGACAGGGATCAAGGAACAAGTGGTCGCCCTTACTCACCCCAGCAATTTATCCACTTCATATGAAGAGAGCCGCCTGAAGCGATTAAACATAATCTCCCACAATGGCCATGGAGCTTCTAGTTCACGTTCTGTGTCAATCGTGGCAGTAAGGTCATAGGGGAGAAACAAGATTTTATCTTCAAAGTAGCTCGCTAAAGCCTCACAGCCAATTTACTACTATTTTGGCACCCTTCCTCTAGGGCAGTAAGAGTCCAAACTACCCTAAATAATTGGACAGGGTGAGTGCTAGCAGACACAATTTCTGCCGCAAAGTACTCACGCTTTCAATGCCATCTCATACCCCTTCATAAGCATTCAATGAGATGTGCTTGCTGCCTCATTGCAAGTCTTCTGCCACACTTGCTCTAGCCGTCTAACCTCCCTCTTCCTCTCCCTAAGCTCTGAAGAAAACCAAGTAGCCTGTATGAGATGGGAGCACTCAGGAGGAAACTCATTAATGGTGGCCAACAGGCAGGATTGCCGGTCATCCACCACGGCCTCCAATGAAATACCAGAGGACATTGGGTCCCACAGAACGTTCAGAAATCTTTCTGATTCCATGAGTCTCCGTGGGCGGACTAAAATACACCCGCCACCCAAACAGAGAGGGTGTGGCATCCATAGCCGAGCCTTTAGGGTATTGTCTGACCATGGAACAATATTGTTAGCCACCAGATCTACCTCAACCCCACGGCCAAAGATCAAATCCAGGGTATGGCCAGCCTGATGGATGGGACCGGCAACAAACTAAGAGCTCTCCAGTGTAACCATAGCCAACATCAGGTCCTGCCAAGTCCTGGGGCCAACAAATCCACATGAACATTGAAGTCCCCCAGAATCAACAATCTGGGGAGCTGCAGCATCCAGGCAGCCACCACCTCCACCAGGCCCGGCAGAACATCAAATGGTGTAGTGGGTGAGTGGGATACCACCCAGATGGCCATGTTCTTGACTGTTTCCCATGACACATGCCACCCCTGCAATTGATGGCGCTGGGAGAGCCCAGACGGACTAGATGTTCCGGACCAGAATTGCCCTCCCCCCATGGAGATGGGGTTGATGCAGGACCGAGAACCCAAGTGGTGACAGTCTCACCCTCTGGGGCCCAAGTCTCAGTCACACACACCAGGTCTACTCGATGCCCTGCGAAGTAGTCCCACAAGGTTGAGGATTTGTTCTTAATTGACCTGTCATTGCAGAGCATCAGCACTGTCTCCACTGTAGCTCTCTCTCCTGCAGACTTGGGGATGGGACAGAGGTTTGAAGGGTGGCGAGCATATTGACCAGTCCACCAACCATGATCCCATGGTCTCTAGGCCCTTCCCAGACCTACGTACGCCGCTGCCCCACTATTATTGAGATCTAGGGGCAGATTGTGTACTTTTTGGATTTCACTGCATTTGATCTTTCCTTCTTCACCTGCAAGCTGCCCCTGGATCTTGTTGGTGATCCTTAAGCAGCAGCTGGACAGATACTGAGCTCCATAGAAAGGGCAGGATATAAACAAAAATAATAATTGTTATTATTATTTATTATTTTCAGTTTTTTTCCCACCACTATTGCTGGGTTACAAAGATACAAATATTAAAAAACCCATATAAAAGAAGTATTTAAAAATAGATATTAATACCCACACCAGCACAGTCGTGAAAATAAAAAAACCTCCTCCTTGTATTTCCAACTCCCAGTGCCTCAGGGGGAAGGTCCAGGGGTGCCTGCCATTCCCATTGCAGTATTAATTGGTGTTCAGCATGGAGGGGACCCTCAGCTGTTCCGGGAGCTCATTCTACCAGAAGAGCCCTGGCTCTGGTCAAGGCCAGGTAAATCTCCCGTGGGCTGGGAACCACCAACAGATTAGTACCCACATAGTGAGCAAGGCCCTGGGAAGGGGGACATAAGGTGATAGGCAGTCCCTCAGATATATGGGTCCCAGACTGTAAGGGCATTAAAGATTAAAACCAGAACCTTGAACTTGATCCAGGCTGCAACTGGCAACCAATGCAACTGCCTCAGCACAGGCTGGATGTGGACCCTCCAAGGTATTCCAGTGAGGACCCTAGCAGCTACATTTTGTACCAGCTGCATTTTCCAGGTCAAGAACAAGAGTGAGTTGCAGAAGTAAATCCTATTTATTACTTACCATGGATGATTTAGGTTAATCCTGCATTGAGCAGTGAGTTGGACTAGATGGCCTCAATGGTACCTTGTATTCTATGATACTAACCCATCTAACAAGCTAATGTTCATCTCCATTTGGGCCTCTTGCCCTCCTATCTACTGGGGGTCTGACCATCAGCTGGCTACAATTTAAAACCTCTGTTTCGTTTCCTTGCTGCAAAGCAGGGGGAGGAAATGGACTGCTGAAATTGCGCCAGCCATTTCAGTCTAAACTAGAAAAATTCAACTAATTGGCTGGTACACAAATGTAATCTTTTTGGTTATAATTCCTCCAATTTATTTTGTAGATATTGCCTTCATATCTATGATGTGCAAACATAAACCAAAACAGGTTCCGGATAAACACAAAAAAATTTATTTTTCAATAGCCCGTTTTCAAAGTTGTTTTCTTCCTCAGTGGTGTTTTTTAATCATATAAATAGTCCCCCAAGCTCAGTGTTTCATGGAGGTTTCTTTACTGCTCTATGGCTGTTCATTGCATCTTTTAAAGCGTTCTCACTGTCTTTGGGAAGGACCACTCCCGAATGTAATGCCAGCATGGGCACATCAGCCACAGGCACTTTCAAGATTGCCATGGTTTTCTTTGGCAACATATAGATCTTCTTGGCCAGTGAGAAAAGGTAGTTGCCACTCCCTAGAATGGCCCTTTCTGCTTTCATGACCTGGTCATAATGACGTGAGAAAGGAGAAACTGTCTACAGCAGTGGTGGGTCCTTAAACATTCTAGAGTGCAGCTTATCTGAGCGTTGGCTAATGGGTGGCTGATCTGAAGGTTGCATGAGGTAGTTGACTATCTTGACATCTTTCCTCACTAGCCACTGAAAATGATCCAGCTGGAGCAGCCTAATATAAGCCTCCTGGCCCTTTTCCTCTTCCCCTGACCATTCACCCTCTTCTTTGTCTAATGGGGGGTCCACTGAGGATGTAATGGACACCGAGTCTAGGAAACCTTATTTTCTTGAAGCTGCAGCATTATGCATGGTTACTTTTTACTTTTTTATTAGTTATTTGATTGATTTTTACTCGCCATTTCCCAAAAGGTTGGCAGGACAACTTGGCAGTAAGCTCCATGAACACAGTGGGGCTGCAGTCCTTCATATATCTGTTTCTGAGTATAGACATAAGATTGAGCTGTAAGGATAGAATCATGTTGGTTTGGAATGGGCCTATATCCAGACTCATTGCCAGCCTTTTACCAACCTCAGGAGCCATTACCCAAAGGGAGAGCATCTGACAGGGGCAGTAGGAGTGATAGTCACAAACTCACTGCAGCTGCTAGAGGCTCAGTAACATCCTTAGAAGACCCTGAATGGCAACAGAAGAGTCAGCATTGGGCACTGCTGCATTGAATCATGAAGAGAAGCAGGAGGCTAGGGAGGAGAGCGAACAGACACCATGGGCAGTCACTGGAACTGTTGGGCCTGCAGAAAGCTAGCCTGACCTAGCAGAGCAGATTAAATAAAGCAGTAAGGGCCCCGAGGGGGGCCCTGTCCGGGATGAGAAAGGGTGCCGATTGGCCCCTTCCTTTGTGCCTGCCGATTGGTCCCTCTGATTGTCAGTCTGCCGGCAAGGGACCAATTGTGAGCTGCGCTGCGTGCGGCTCGCAACTGGTCCCTTGCCGGTGGACTGATGAACGCACCTCCCGATCCGCCCCCCTTCGATTTCGGCTGCATCCGGCCCATTGCCGCCATTTGCTGCCGCGCCGCCGCGAGGGAAGCTTGCCGCCCGCCCGCAAGCCCCACAGGAGCCGAGAGCGCCGAGGCCGAGGCCTGCACCCATCCCAAGAACCAGATCGCCTCGCTGCCACCCCGCATAGGGCAGAGGGCCTGGTTATGGCACCCGGCGGCAGGCCGCGCCGCCCCCAACAAGCACCACTCACCCGCCCGCCCACGCAGCAACGAACTGCCAGCCCGGTCAGCTGCTGGAGCCGCGGAGCCAGCCGCCGCTGCCAGCCGCCGCAGCATCACCGCTGCCCCCACCCACCCCGCCCGCGCCTTGACATCGCCTGCCATGTGCGGCCCGCAGCAGACGCTGCAGGAGTGGCTGCAGGGGCACCTTCGGGAGCACCGGAGCCACCACAATTCTGATGCCATTTACTACCTTGCCAGTAGGCTCCGGGACAGGGGAGGGGGAAGGTGTGGGCGCTGGCGGCTCGCAGGCAGCCCCACGGCATGACTTCATGGCGCACCTGGGAGATGGAGAGCCGGACAGCCGCTCCCCCGAACTCACGAGCCCCACTAGCTCCAGCTGTATTTGGACTACAGCAGGCTTTATTACTAGTAAATACATGTGTGTGCACTACTCTGTCTCCAAGCAGGCAGGAGCTGGGGAGGCAAAACATGTGTGTTGGAGGAAGTGAAATCTCCTATGCACAACAACAAGGAGGCAGAGAATCCCCACACCACCGCCAGCTATTACATCCAATCATAAGCTGAAGCTAATAAGGCAGGGCAGGCTGTCTTTTTGTATTGTCCTGTATCAGCCATCATAGAAATTACTTTGGAGAGGGCTGTAGCCCTGCAGGCTTCTTTTACCTTCCTCCTCTTGGCATTGGGAAGTAAATGACCCTAGGTAGGAGGCACTCGCACAGGGTGCTACATGTGCTCTGTGTTTAAACCAGCTACACGTGGATATAAATCGCAACATAAATAAATAAATAAGTAAATATATTGACATCTTACTGCACTGTTATTGAAATGTTGTCATCCTGTCCCCTCACTGCATGGTTTGCAAGTTAGTATTATGACATGAAACAATGTTCTTTCAAGTTCTCCAGAACTCTTTTAGGCAGTTTGGTAAAAATGTTAAAAGTTCTCTCTAACTTGCACTCCACTGGTTAGAATCTCTTTCCCTGGTAAGTTTTTTGCTTGCAAGAAATTTTGTTTCATGGCATGACCCATTCTGCCAGTTGTATATAAGAGACGGGGCCAATCCCACTCCCTTATATCAACCTTTACCATTCCAAAGTTTGATTCTTCTGCCTTTGAACATCGGAACAGAATGGCACAGTATCACACTTCATATCAAACTCTGCTGATAGATCCAGTAACAATAAAAAGCATTCAAGCAGAGATCATCAGCTAAAGCCAGCATTGTTGTCTCCAATCCATAGCCTAACCTGAAACCTAACTGAAAGGAGGATAGAGCAGATTGCTCAGCCACTATCTTGCCCAGCTACAACTATCTTGCCCAGAAAGGATAGACTAGACCCTGGACTAGTGTTCTGTTTGTGCTTATCCACTCATTTTTTTCCTCCCAGGAATGGACTGATTGTCCTCACATGCTGTTAAAGTTCTGTCAATGGCAAACAAAATAGTTTATGTTTCTGGAGACAAAGGTTTAGCTTTATTTACTCAGTTTTATTGTAATTCCACTGGTAAAAACCTGGGGCAGAAGATATAGGAGATGCTTTCAGAAAAGGTACTTCTAATTGCTCTATGGCACAGAAATATTTTAATTAGATTCTGCCAGCCTATTTGAGGCTTCTTGCTCTGTCAGGAGGGCAGGGGCCTTCTGATCTGTGTATTTTCTCTAGTACATCTGAAGCCAGTTACTGATATTTTTGTTTTATGCTGTCCTTGTGTGTTCACATTTTGCTTATTTTGTATTTATTACAACTGAAAAAACATAAGATACTTATCTGAATAGGTAGCAATCCTGTTTCCTAGATTCTGTTTTCAAAATCCACACTTCAGAGCAGTTGCTCCATAGATAAAAGGCTTCTGTGACCTTTTTCTTTAGAATTTTACAAAGGTCAGGAGAAACTTGATAAAAATGTTATGTGGTTTAAAAAGCTTATCTTATTAAAGTTTCATGAAAAGGCAGCAACAGCTACAGCACAGTCAGAAAAGCTTAGGTATTGTAAATCAGAAAATAGTGATAGGATAACTTCTTATTAGAAGTGAGTGCCTCATTTTCATCTATTGTAGAAGCAAACTTCCTCTTTATTTGAAAACTAGTAATCAAGCCCGCTGTAATAAAAATACAGTGGGCGCTAGGCAAGGGAGCCCCCGGCAGTCGCGCGCAGCGCGGCTGGTGGTGGCTCCCTTGGCCGGTGGCCTGACGCGGTGAGAGGCGCTTTGCGCCTCTCGCCGCATCAGTCCGCCGGCAAGGGAGCAACTGCGAGCTGCGCTCCACGCGGCTCGCTGTTGCTTCCTTGTCGGAAGGGCGGGAATTGGCCGGGCCAATCGGCAGGCGCTTCACGCCTGCCGATCGGCCCAGCCGATGGTCTGTCCGGAGGAAGGGGCCAATCGGCACCCTTCCTCATCCCAGACAGAGCCCGCCCTAACTCCTCCCACTAAGCCCTTACAGCTTTATTTAGTCCACGGCGCCCGCGGCGCCGTGGGCTGTGTTAAGATACTAAATGACCTCCTTGCATATATCCATTGTGCATTTCAGAATTTCTGTGGATCCAGGAGTTGATGTGGTAATAAAAGGGAGTTCCTGTTCTTGGCAGCTGGTAGCACACCCAGTGGGCTCTGCATGCTCCCTATTATGATCAGTATTACTCAATTTGTTCAGCTGCATTTCATGACTTTATCTTAGGGCAGGAAAAATAGAGGACAAAAGTAGTAGGCAACAGCCCTCCCCAGTCTACTTCTCTTAAAAATGCAATTGAGCCAACTATTGCCTCATTATGAGCCCATTTAGATTATTTTTATGTATGGCTTATTTACTTAAAATTGCAGAATGGAGGCCACTTGGCATTGTGTTTGTCTTACAGCTTAAATGCATTTTAGCTGTTGTACTATTTTTACTGTTGTACTTTTGGGAAACTGTCTTTACTGATTATAACCAAAGTAGAAATCTCCAAATAGCTGTCCACATACAAGGAAAGGGAGATTTAATCGGGCTTATTCGCTTAGCAACAATCCATGACATGGCCTTGCTTCCAAACCATGACCAATTTATCCATGACATTCAGCTTCTCTCCTATATTTATGATATATAATAACTATGCTTTTTATCTCATTATCTATACAAAAATGGGATGATGATCAGCAACAGTAACAAACCCATTATTGTTTATAAGAGAAAGAAACAATGCAGTCTGGTCTGGAAATCAAATGGGTTACATCATGTTGCCCTTGCTCTAGAACAACATATACTTTATAATAGGGATGGGCATGAACCAGTTCACAAGCCAAAATCTGTCATTAGCCGGTTCATGTTGCCCAAATTGAGGTTTGCAGAACGAGCTTCCCCCAAACATTTTCCAGAATTTTGTCCCGTTTGGGGTTTGTGCCAACTAAACCTAGAAGCTTACTGCCAGCTATTAGGTTTAAATGGCTGTAAGCCACTTAAACCACCTGTTTTGCTCCCCCACTCTCCAAGCAAGGGTAACAAAATTAACCACTGAAATTGCTGCCAACCATTTCTGCCTAATAGTGGATAGGTGGATCCGTTGAGTTGTTACGTTTGAATGGCTGGCAGCCATTCCAGCAGTCTGTTTCATTCCCAACCGCTCCCCCCCTCACTGACAGTCTTCAAGCAGTGGCTGGACAGCTACCTATCCTGGATGCTTTAGGCCAGTGGTTCTCAACCTGGGGATCGGGACCCCTTTGGGGGTCAAACAGCCCTTTCACAGGGGTTGCGGCAGGGCAAGCAGCTTGGCTGGGGGACCCATCCACACAACAGCCTTGCGGGGTAGATTGAGATAGAGCATACCTCTGTCTGGAGCAGCGGAAAAGAGAGAGATCGGCATGGTGGGACAACAAGCAAAACTTATTTATATTTTTTTATACTTAGATTTCTGTACCACCGTTCCCAATTGGGCTCACGGCAGTTTACAATAATAAAAAGATAAAACACAATAAAACCCCCATAATTCCCTTCATTATATACTACTACTGATAAAAGGTGGCAGGCGAAAAACCACTAGCTGCTCAACTCCTCATCCAGCCAGGGGGGCAGTGTCCTTGTTGACTGAACTGAACTGAGAAACCCCAGAGAAAAAAAAACAATGTATATACAATCATGAACTATCTTCATGATATACAATCTTCATGCTATTGGTCAGTTTCAGTTTAATTTCTGCGAAACGCCACTTGCATAATTTTATGTTTGGGGATAAACAAGATGAGGAAATGTATTCAAGGGTTGTAGCATTAAGAAGGTTGAGAACCACTGCTTTAGGCTGATCCTTCATTGAGGAAGGAATCGGACTAGATGGCCTGTATGGCCCCTTCCAACTCTGTGATTCAATATAAAAAGAAGGCCCCTTTCCATATTATAAGAATGACAGAAGGGAGGGAGATATATTTTATAGCATTAACCATAGTTCATGCTTACCCTGTAATCCAGGAATCCAAACAGTGGTTAAAAGAGCTGTACCATTAATCTGAATTTGGTCTTGGTGTAATAACAATATCTTTCTATCAGACAATTTGATCCTGCTCTAATTTGTCATTCTACAGTTTAATACAAATTGTTGGATGGATGTTGGGAGATCCATTGAATCTTACTGGTTCTGTTAATTGATGACTCTGGAGTTAATTTATGATTCTTTTGACCAATATATAATACCTTTGAACTTCTCAGCTATAACTTGTGAGAGCATGTAAAGTTGGTTCCTGGTAGCTGAATGGTAAATCTGCTGCTGTTATTGTAATTATTACTCCTGCTGCTCTGTAAGAATGCCTGGATTTTATTATACACAGCTTTCTGCCATGCAAGTATACAGATTCAGGCTTCCTGCATGACATTGGAAAGACTAGTCAAGGAGAAAATATCTTAGAGTAACAGAATTAATCTGTGGTTGCTGTATGATCCTTACCAAAGATAACAGCAAAAGGATATTCTAGGGAGTCATGCCTCAAATTCAAAAGTGCATGAGCCTGATCAGAGTTGACTCAAGGTAGAGTTAGAGAGACTATGAATGGACTAATAAGTATTAGAGAATGCCAATAGGGAAATGTAATAGTGCTTGGTCCCTCAAGCACATCTACATTTCCAATTTGATGATATAGCAAGCTACATAGTTGTTCAGACTACCTGAGTTGAGCATTGCTTAATTTAAGTAAGCAATCCTTATCAATGGCTCTTTTTCAGAATAGAGAATCCACTTGTACACAGACTCTGCAGCATAAATTATGCTGACTTCATTAAATGCAGATATCACCATCTACTTGATATTACCTCTACCTTGAGGTATAAAATTTCCAAAAGAATTCATTGACATATTTATGGAATTCAAAAGTACAAGCAAAATTGCAAATGTACTAAAAATGTGTGTGTGTGTGTGTGTGTGTGTGTGTGAGAGAGAGAGAGAGAGAGAGAGAGATTCCGTCTGCTGCACCTTATGCAGTCAGCTGATTTTATTCATTTAAAAAGGGAGAAACATATTTCATATGAATTTTTTTAATGCTTCCCCGAATGTCTTGATTTTTCCAGTGGAAAAATTGAAAATAAATAATTCTCAAACTTTCAATGCTATACATTTTGAGTGAGTAAAACCTTGTCCTAAGCATTTAACTTACTTAAAAAAATAAAGTATTTTACAGTAGCGGTCCCCAACCTTTCTCAGGTCAGAGACCGCCTCCGGGGTGAGGGGAGAGCGGATGGCTGGGTGCTGCGCAAACGCGCATGCGCAGTTGCCGCACATGCACATTTTTGCCACCAGGTGGCGGTAACGTGCATGTGCGCAGTTGCCGTGCATGTGCGTTTTCGCCACCAGGGGCGCTAACGCACATGCGCGGCAACTGCGCGTTTGCGTCGCCAGTGTGCCGCCGGCTGCACCTGCCTCTTCCCTTCTCACTGTGGGCGGGGGAAGGCAGGAGCGGCTGGCAGCGGCCCGGTACCGTGGCCTTCGCCCGTTTTACAGGATGGAACATCGGATATAGCCTTCTGTTTCTAGATTTACGTTTGTAATATTTAAACCCCCTTTCAGTTTAGAAGAGGATTTACTATGGAATGCTAGCTTTAATAATTCTGTTTTTAATTTGGTACACAGTGTTATTTTATGACAGAGTAGTCACTGAACCCTTAAAGCTAAACTATTTCGAAAGGAAAACAACATAATTGTTTTTATGGAATCCCATTGATAGAATTTCAGAGGGATAATTTGGAGGGGGGTGTATCTTTTAGTGAATAAATTCTTGTTTGAGTGCTAAATTGTTTGTATGATATGCTGTCTTACAACAATGTATAAAGCAGAAATATTTAGCCTACATTAAAATAAACTTGAATTTTAATCTTTTTTACTCTAAAATTCAAGAGAAATTAGGAAAAAGTAAATATAATTGTATACTTTCAAAAGACATCTGGCTTAATCACATAGCTACAATGAACAAGACTGCTTCTTGGGGAAAAATTTTTGAAAATAAAATTCTCATGTGTGTATTTAAGCTATTCAATTACTTGCCTTGCTTTTTATGCACAAGCAAAAATAATGAACTGGGAGGGGTGGGTCCCAGTGGAGAAACAAATATAGAAAAATATATAGATGTACTGGGAAACCAATATGGCAATAAAATATCCAAATTGGACTTATATTGAGTCTTCTCTCTTCAATAATTCTTTTATTCGTATTATTTCACACAAATCCCAACGCGTTTCGCCTTACAGCTTTTTCAAGGGACGGTTTTTATATTTAAAGACCAACTTCAACTTATTACGGAATCTCTTGATAGAATATAAGGTCATGCTCACAATAGCTAAACTTAGCTTGTGGCGCTTCAGTCTGATTTGGATATTTTATTGCCATATTGGTTTCCCAGTGCATCTATATTTTTCTATATTTGCTTTTTATGCACAGCATAAGCATAATCTCCCACCCGTGTAGGATTCCTCGTTACTAATTCAAGGAAATGTAAGTTTGGTCAATTCAAAGTGACCTATCAAAGAAGTCTATTGAATCAGGTGGCAGATGGTGACTGTCAGTTGTCCTGGGAGACTAACTTGGAATATGCAATTTTAAGCACAGATATTCCAACTTGTAACCAAAATGGATGCAAATAAAAATGAGTTTGATCTTTATGGCCAAAAGGAACCTCATCTGCAATATTTTATTCCTTCTTTCTATGGACTATTTATAAAGAAGTCCATAGCATCTTACAAACACCTTTCCCTTTTCTCCCCACAACAGACACCTGTGAGGTAGGTGGGGTTGAGAGAACTCTACCAGAACTGTTCTGTGAGAACAGCTCTAAGAGAATGGTGACTAGCCCAAGGTCATCCAGCTGGCTGCATGTAGAGGAGTGGGGAATCATCTCTCTACACTAAACTGGCTCTTGAAATAATAATAATGCACCATTTAAATTTAGTATATAACTAAGGGAAGCTATTTAAGATGTAGAAGTTCTGTTTTTTGGTGCTTATTATTTTCATTATTTTCATATAGCGTCGTCTTGGAGATGCTGCCAAGAGAGCTGTTGGCAAACTGACAACAAGGACTGTAAAGAAGGGTGATAAGGTATTATCACTGAATGTTAACTATATATTTTACTTTATAAGTATTATACTATTAATCTCTAGTTAATTGTCTTGCTTTTATGTTTATGATTACTTTACTGCAATTGTAATTTTGTTCAGTCTTTTAAATAATTTTCAATGGGTTTTTGCCCAGAACTTCCTTGCTTGTTCTTCTTTGTCATTACCTTTTTAAAAGTGGAAAGAATATTTTCAGCCTTCATAGTTGTATTTGTTTTTCCTACTTAGGTCAACAGTGTTGTATTATCATGAACCTTTACCTACTATCCTTTGCAACCATGTCTGAATTTATGTATTGATATATGATATATGATGATTTGATTTCTTGACTGCACCCTCCTCACAAGCTGGCTTGGGGTGATATAAGCAATACATTATCATTTAAAATAAACTCTCACTAAAATATAACAAAATATAGTAATATGTTAAAATTTATTTAACTCTTCATGTATATAATCCCCATTTATGATTTAGATAATTTTTTGTGTAAAAATTGTTTTCTCTAGTTCACCAGTCAATAAATTAACACAGCTGCAATAGTTATATTCCACTATGGTGAGGAATGTTGATACTTTGTTTCTTATTTCTTCAACTTACCCCCAAACTCTTTTGAGTTATAGATATTTGGTTATGAGAGTCTGCAGTAAATTCATCTATATACTTAGGTCTAGTTGCTACCTTCCTTACAACTTATGTAGAATTTAACAAAATGGAGTCTGGACAGCAGGAAAATTGGTCATTCATTAGTGTAAACATAAGAGAAATGAACTTAAGCCTCTGTAGGATAGAACACAATTATAAAATTTAGTACTAATATTTAAGTTAAAAACCCAAGGCCTCAATAAAATCAATGCATACATGCATCCTAATGTCGGGGCATGGGCAAAGCAGCGGGTGTTATAAAGAGATTCCCTCTTTGAAAGCAAATGTATTACAAGGTGATGTTTAAATGGTCATAGTGTGTAGGCATGTTACTAAGCTCATAAAAAGGTATGATATAGAAAGAGTACTTGGAATGTTTTAGCAAAATGTATGTAGCAATATATTGTAGTAGTTGCTTCTCAGCTAGGAATAACTATAACTTATAAAGAGTGATAGATGTTCTGCTTTTAAGCCATTAACAATGAAAGCAAACGCTTACATTCTTGTGTGTGAAAAAGGGATTTTGTTTTAGTATTTAACAGAAGCTAATTGTATTTAGGAACTATAAAAGCTTCAGTAAAGTGCTTCCAGTTCATAGTTCATTTGAGTATGTGAGATAACAGGGGGCTACTTGGAATCCTGTCATCTTCCAGGGGTCTTAGGAAAGGATACTCTGACCATTTGAGACGATATTGTCTGAGAAGACTCTTGGTGGCTTTTAAAAATTCTGTCTGTTTGATCAAGGTATTTGTTCAGTGCTGGTTATTACATGAATTTTCTTTTATATTCATTTTAGGAAACAGACCCAGACTTCGATCATTGTGCTGTCTGTATTGAAAGTTACAAACAGAATGATGTTGTCCGTATTCTGCCATGCAAGTAAGCCTACAGTTTTTCTTCTTTTGTTTGAGAACGTTTTATCCTTGGGAATATATGTATTTGGAGTTTTTCTTTCTCTGATTTACATTAACTTTCAATATTGCTCTGTATTGTTTGAGGGGATGCTAAAAAGATGATTTAAATGTTAGGTATTTGTGAATGAAGAAAATAGAGGGGAAAGTGGGACCAAAACAGCTAAAGGCTGTGGGAAAGAAAATCTTTCAGTGCTTTATTTTTCTGTGGCAAATATCCAATTTGATCCATGGATTTTTAAAATAGATGTGATTGCCAATACAATCTTAGGCAAGCTTGGGCATTTCAAAGTTGCAATTAATGTCTTTCATGTCCCTAAGAATTCTTTTACTGATTTGATAAACCACAAATATTTACAATAATAATATAAGTAAAAGAATCAAGTTGAATTCACCTGATTGGCTGTGTAGGTCAAATATAAGTGAACACTGAGATTGTTATTCGTATGTCTTCTCTCACTTACTGGAAGGGGTCTTGTAGTCATCAGTCTGATGTACAACTATCAAACATTGCAAATCATGAGGTGTCCTGGTGATCTCTTTTGTAATACATAAATGAACAACTTGGTACATGACATATAATGGATTAGATCCCATCTAGATTTCCATAGGCATATGGGGGAGATTTTTGCCAAGTAGCCCCCTGTTATCTCACAACAACCCAAAATTTCACTTGAAATGCTGTACCAGGAGAACAGGGGATCCCCCTGAAATAGCTTAGGAAAGCAGCCAAAGTTCAGGGGGAATCTAGGTGATATCCAAGCCAATAATTTGGTTGTGACAAAAGTTTTCAGTGGATTCAACCCCCCCCCCCTCAAATTGAAATATAAGGGAAGTATATACTGTATAGTTTTTTAAGTTTCAGAAGTATTATTCAAATTAAAATATCTATGTAAAGTTGTGAATTTATTTGAGGATTACATTTAAACATCACTTGATTTGGGCTTTTCAGTTTAACTGTTTTTTTGCTTTTGGGACATAAAATAAATATAGAGTACTTCTTACATTTATTCACTAACTATGTCAAAGTAAGCATACGAAGTCCAATCATTCTCCATTTAGGACATTGGATATTTTTCAGGAAAACGTTCAGATTTTCTTTTCTAGAAATACCACATCACTTGTTTAATGTAGGTTTGGGCATTCTTGATTTTATTATTTCTTGGAATAAAGATAATACATACAATATTCAATTCAGTAGATACTGTTGGCTAGTATTAATAACTCCTACTAGCTCTAGTGTTCCTGAATTAGCAAATTCCCTTTCCTTCTCCACCTCTCCTAGTTCTCTGCTTCCAGAAATTTAAGCAGTTCTTTCTTACATTTCCAAACCTATATAATTGAAGTTTACTGAGAAATGTAGTTATCACCTATTCTGTAAATGTATGTCAAGTGCCAGTACTGTATTCATATCCCATAAACTCCCTGCTCAGACTAAAGATACATATTCAACTTTACCGTAATTTGGAATTGTTCCTCTTTTGAATATGTCAACCACCCTACTGTAACTGCAGTTAGACTTAGAGAGCCAGTTTGGTGTAGTGGTTAGGAGTGCGAACTTCTAATCTGGCAAGCCAGGTTCGATTCTGCGCTCCCCCACATGCAGCCAGCTGGGTGACCTTGGGCTCGCCACGGCGCTGATAAAACTGTTCTGACCGGGCAGTGATATCAGGGCTCTCTCAGCTTCACCCACCCCATAGGGTGTCTGTTGTGGGGGGAGGAATGGGAAGGCGACTGTAAGCCGCTTTGAGCCTCCTTCGGGTAGGGAAAAGCGGCATATAAGAACCAACTCTTCTTCTTCTTCTTCTTCTTCTTCTTCTTCTTCTTCTTCTTCTTCTTATTATTATTATTATTATTATTATTATTATTATTATTATTATTATTATTAACAATTCCTACTACTACTATTTTTCTAACCCACCCTTCTTGTAACATCAAGTAATAAAAATACAACCATAAATAAGGTTAAAAACACACATTAATTTAAGTTTGTTAAAACAATTGAATAATTCTACACTTTACATACATCTGTCTGATTAAATCTCTGAGTAGGGTTGTCAAAACCTCTTTGCCTTTGTCGTTATATTTTCTTAACTTTCTATGAGGGGTTCCATCACGTTAATAGCTACTTGGTTTTATTATAGCTTGGGTTAGGGGTTAGTTGTTAGAATATTTTAAGCTAGGGGTTAGAATGTTGGGATGTGTTTGGGTGTGAATTATAGTCCTTGTTATATTACCAGGCAATGCTGTCTTATCACCTCAGTTCCTGGGGTGTTGTATCTTTGATCTACAGCATGGATCAAAGACACAAGGGGGTCTAGTAGGTACCAAGGGGGGCTAGTAGGCACTGAAGGCTAAAGCACACTTGTAGCCACCTTTTATTCAGTCTTGGCAAAAAGCTTGTAGGCGCAGCTTGTTAATCTCTAACAAAGAAACTTTTTAAAATAAAGAATTTTGCTTATTGTGGCAATCGGCTTATTGTGTCAACTAGGGGCAAAGCCCGTTGTTTCCAAGAATACAACGGGTGCTAGAGCTTGGCAGTGGGAAGAGGAAAGGGAGGAGTTGTCCAGTCTGTAAGGGCATGGGGTTGTCATGTGTGTTGTGTGGGAGGTTGTGGTGGCATGGTGGCAAATGAGGCCATGGGTGTCAAGAACCTGTGGTGTGGAATGTTCGTTGATTGTGGGAGAGGACTGACCTTTGGGAATTGTGGCATAGTGGTTACAGATGAGCTTTCCAGAGCCATGTCCTCATGTGAAGGGAAAATCAGACTGGAGACTCTTCTTAGGGGAAGATGGCAACCAATTCCCCCCAGTTCTGCATCATTTCCCTTCTTGTGTGAATTAGGCCACATTCACCGAAATTCTCCTCTGCCCTAATACACATAGGGTAGTCACAGTACACAGGTGTCCACCCTGTTCCTTCTGTCTCCCATATTTTCACTGTTGGTAAAATGTTATGTGCCCCCATGCTTCTTTCATGGTTGCTCCTTAGAAGAACGGATTTTTGTACCCCATTGCTTACTACCCAAAGGAGTCTCAAAGCGGTTTACAAACACCTTTTCCATTTGTCTCTCCACAATAGTCAACCTGTGAGGTATGTAGGGTTGTGAGAGATCTGAGAGAACTGGGAATGGGCCGCAGTGACCCAGCAGGCCTCAGGTGTCTCAAAGCATTTTCCAATCGTCTTCCCCTTCTCTCCCCATAGCAGACTCCCCATGAGGGAGGTGGGGTAGCGAGCCTCACAGGGAAGCTGGCAACCCTAAGAGGAAGACTGTCTGTGCACAGCAGTCTTGACCTTAGTAAGGTTTTTTATACTGTTTTTATATTTGCCAGGCCAAGGTTATTTGCCAGTTACTATTTCAGTTACTATGTGTCTCCAGACATTTACTTGTTCTCTATATAGTTTCAGGCTGTAAATATTTATTTAGATCTTCCTGCACTTTCCAGACTCACAGGACTGATGCTGGTCTGCCTGTCTGCACCCGGGAATACAAACAGTTGCTGATAAGGGCTGGCCATAACCCATAGGCCAGGAGGGACACTCCTGCACCACTCCCTACCAACTGCAGGCAAAAATGGCTCATTTGAAGGCTGGACTCTGAGGCATTGTACAATTTTGAAGTCCCACCTCCAAACCTCCAGGAATATTTCCAACCCAGGGGTAGCCAAACTACAGGTGTGGCCTGGAGAGCTCCTGGAATTACAGCTCACCTGCAGAGTATAAAGATCAGCTCCCCAGGCAGAAAGGGCTACTTTGGACAGGGTTGTGGTAGAGAAGAAACATTTAAGGCTTCCCACACGGGTTGTTGTTGAATTGAAAGACTTGAGGCCTACTGCACAAGGTTGTTGTGCAGATGAAACAGGAGACAAAAGAGCCAGCTTCCTCTGCAGAATAACACTGTGCAGTGGCCTCAAATCTGCAGAGAGTTACAAAGAAGAAAGACATGGCTTGGCTGTGTCTAACCCCCAGCAAGAGCAGTATTTTAAGTGAGAAGGGGCTTTTCTGTGCCCTCCCTGTCAGGCAACTGTTTGGCAGAAGGGGAAAGCTCCCCCCCTCAAAAGGAAGGCCCTCAGACTCCCCTGCGTTGCTCTTGGAAACGCCTCCCTCCCCTCAGTCAGGGGCTGTCAGAGGCTCCTTCGCAGCAGGCCTGAAGGGAGGGGGGAGGGGGAGCACTCTGCAGCCTCTTGCCAGCTCTGTCAGGGTTCTGAGGCAATTTACAGTTGGTCATGGCAGTTAGGACAGCCTTGGGGCGAAAAGGGCTGGCGCAGCCTGTCCAAGCCTCTGTTCTCATCCCCCTTGGCTTCCCTACTGACCTCCTCTCCCTTTGGTGGTCAGGAGCAGACTGGCAGCCAGACTGGGCTGGGTGAATGGAATTTTGGTCTGTCCTGGTGAGGGGCAAATAGGAAGGCTTTGCGCGCCTCCCCATTGGCTGCTTGGCCCTGGATGGACACTCAGAGGGCCCAATCAGGAGCTGCTTCGTGGCTCCTGATTGGGCCCTCTGAGTTTTTATCCTGGACAGGGCTCACCCTAACTCCTCCCCAGGTGGCCTTACTCTTTTATTTAATAGGACCGGTTAAAGATTGGATTATAGATTGCCAAGACTAAAATAATTGTCCTTTTGCACCACTGTTTGCATTACCATGTCAGACACCAAGGGCCAAGAATCCAAATCTACCCGCGTAGAGGGGACCTCCATAGACAATGGGAATATAGCTGGAGGATTGGGAGGGCACCAATACATGGCCACGTATATGGTGAGCACTCTGTCGTGGAAACAAGGTGCCAGCACCCAAGTACCCTTTGGGTTTGAGCCAACCCAGCCTGTGACTGCACAGTGCCAGTGTATTAGACATACAACTGGGAACTAGCAAACTGGGGTGACCTGGTAGGGTGTCCCGAGTATGGCTTGGAATGTAAAGGTGAACAAGGAGATGGAAGACCGGTGCACTCATGTTCACCAGAATTATGACGGCCCTGATGAGTGGGGACAAGATGGAGGCACAGGCCCATCTGCAGCACCCATAGCTGAGACAGCTGGCAATTACGCTGCTGCTGCCTTGGCTGCTGCTACTGTACCAGTTGCACCTGTCCTGGGACCCAAGGGACTTCCAGTCTCCAGAAGCTTCAAGCACCTTTCGATGGCGCCTCCAAGAAACTGTCCTACTTCATCATGAAAGCAACTTTCATGACAGAGCATGGCCAGGTGCTTGGGAATGAAACAACCCAGGTGCACCACATCAGGATCCACCTGGAAGGGGAGGCTGCGGAGTGGCTAGTCCTGCTTCAGATATACCAAGCACAATCCCAACTACGTCCTCTGAAGCAGTTCTTCCATTCAGGCGCGGGACTTCGTTTCTTATCTGCCTCTCTTGTAGTCTGCTTTTGCTGACTCTAACAGTTGGACAATATTAGGCCAGTTAGCTGCAATGCAATCTGCTATTACCTTCAACTCTGGGGGGCTCTCCAGGGCGGATGTCCATGTTGGTGTGACCAGCAAATATCTACCGTACACTATTTTGAAAGGAGAGACCCCCATGGTAGAGTGTACTCAATTACTGTAGGTGAGCTCAGCTAGAGGGAGCAAAGACACACAATCCATTTGCTGATAGTTAATGAAGCAACACATGTACTGCTCTAACACTTGGTTGATCCGTTCAGTCTGACCATTAGATTCGGGGTGGTATCCCGAAGTCAGGGCTTGTTCCAACATCTTTAGGAGTTCCCTCCAAAAATTCACAACAAATTAGGGGTCCCGATCTGAAAGACAACGTGTCAGCAAACCATGGTGTTTGTACATGTGTTGAATAAACAGCGCAGCCAGTTTTGGGGCCATGGGTATGGTAGTACACAGGATAAAATAGGCCTGTTTAGAAAACACCTCTATCACCACCCAAATACCAATCTTTCCTTGGCTCGGGGACAGGTCAGTAATAAAGCCCATGGTGATTTTCTTCCAAGGGCCCTCACAGGTTCTGAGGGATTGTAGAAGGCCCCTTGCTTTCCCTCCTGAGCTTTTAGCCGTTAAATATATAGAGCATCCTTTCACATAGTTCTCCACATCCGTGCATAGGGTAAAGGTAAAGGTAAAGGTTTCCCCTGTGCAAGCACCGAGTCATGTCTGACCCTTGGGGTGACGCCCTCTAGCGTTTTCATGGCAGACTCAATATGGGGTGGTTTGCCAGTGCCTTCCCCAGTCATTACCGTTTACCCCCCAGCAAGCTGGGTACTCATTTTACCGACCTCGGAAGGATGGAAGGCTGAGTCAACCTTGAGCCGGCTGCTGGGATTGAACTCCCAGCCTCATGGGCAAAGCTTTCAGACGGCTGCCTTACCACTCTGCGCCACAAGAGGCCCTGTTGTCTGTGCATAGGGTAGGCCACCAATAATGTTGCCTCACTAGGTGTAAAGTATTGACAAAGCCAAAGTTCCCAGCCAATTTGGAATCATGGCATCTCCAAAGAATCTCCCCCTGCTCCACCACAGGAACATACAGCCGATCCCCTTTACAAAAGACCCCCTGCTTTTCCTGCAGAAAGGGGCGAAATCGGGGACACTCGCTGTCTCCACCCAAGTCCTTTTGCAGCCAACCCCCCGGGGTGGATCCAATTGCTGATGCCTTGCTATGTGTCACTGCAGCCGGACTTAACTGAGAGGGACTAAACACCAAGTCTACCAATGGTTCTTGTTTACTCTCGTGCTGGGGGAGGCATGAAAGAGCATTGGCCAAGAAGTTCATTTTCTTCAGCAGGTTTTTAAGCATAAACAAGAAGTGTGAGAAGAATTGGGCCCACAAAATTTGGCAGTCAGTTTCTGCAGCTGCTGCAATGCCTTCTTATGATCGGACCACACTTCAAATAGGGAGGGGGATCCTTCTAGCCAGTGCTGCCATATAGTCAAAGCTAATTTGATGGTAGCTGCCTTTTCTCCCAAATAGCCCAGTTCCGCTCCATCTCATTACACTTTTTGGAAATATACACTAGGGAGTATAAATGACCATCCTCCCCCTTCTGTAGAAACACCTTTCCTTTCCCCAACTGTTCCAGTAAATCCTTAATTGGAGAGGGGGTATGCATTGGACATGGACATAGACACTGCGTACAAGCCCCTGTTGTCTGTGCACAACCTTAATGATCCATCCTTTTTCCCAAACAAACCTGGAGCTGCCATATGAGTTGTCGCAGAGCAAATGAAACCTCTCACCAAATCCAGAAATGCTCTCAGTTGGGCCATTTCACGGGGACTCATGGAATAAATCTTAGATTTTGGCAATGGCTCCCCAGGTTTTAGTTCAATGGCACAGTCTGTCTTTCGATGTGGGGGCAATTTATCACACTCGTGCTCCTCAAAGGCTGATCTCAAGTCCCAATATTCCTCAGGAAGCCCCACTGTAGTGTCTTCACCCACACTAGCATGTTTCTGCCCCTTGTCCCGCACAGGGAGGGGGCAGACTCCGTATAGTGGGCCCGATATCCCGGATCGTTAATTGTGAGGACCCAGCCCTCCACTGCACACTGGGGTGATGCTTCCTCAACCAGTCCAGACCAAGCACAAATTGGAAAGTCGTGTGGGGGGCCACTATGGGTTGGATCCTCTCCCAATGTTCCTCTATGTCTAGATTCAGCGGGGCTGTGCAGTCCACCTCACCTTTGGAAAACTCGCCATCCATTTGCGCAAACCATAACAGTGCTTTAGCGGCACTAACCCCACACCTGAAGTTCATAACATCTTGGGGTTTATCAGAGTCCTAGTACACACACAGTACTACACCCCTTGTACCTGTACCCCTATTCCAATCTGTCTGATAGAGTCACTGGGATCAGCAGAAGGGGAATGGGACTTACTGAGCGATCGCCCCTACCACAGCCAGCTGAATCTATCCTATTAAGGTCACCGGGTGTGCTTGCCCCAAACACTGCTGCAACAGGTCTCTTGGAATACCATCACAGAAGGCATGAACCCAGTTAGTTTCAGACCAGTCCAGGACCCAGGCCGTAAGACGTCAGAACTCTCTCGCATACTGGGACACCGATTTAGTGCCCTAGCGGAGACTATGAAGCTCCTCCCTGGCCACGTCTCCCACCAACAGGTTCTCGAACCAGTCACGGAAGGCGTATACAAACAGCTCATAGTTCAAAAGTTCAGGGGCATCAAAATTGAAAAGGCCCACATACCGTTCTGCTGCTACACCTTCTAGGAAATCTACGGAATGGAACTGATTGGCCCCATCCAAGAACAAGTAACCATAAACCATGAAATTTGTGGACCCGTCTCCACGGTTCAGGTTCCGGGTCAAATGGCATCGCCCCTTCTCGCCCCGCTTGACAAGGGGTTACTCGACTAGCACCCGCAGTGGCTTGGGAGGCAGACGCTGATGGGCCTCTCAGGTCTGGGTCGCGTGTGGCTGTTGCCTCCTCTGACCCCTCTTCCTGGGCACCAGGACTCTGTTCCTAGTGGTCCACCAGCGCCCCTGGGATCGGCTTGCCCACATCAGTGAGGAGTTGGCAGGCAGTCTTCCATGTCCCTTCATCCTCCCCTGTCAGGATGGCTGACATCCAGTTGGTCATATGGTCCAACTGGCTCTGTAGCTCCAGGACATCTTTGGCTGCCCTGGTCTCCATGACGAGTTGACCGCAGGCCTACTCTGTATGGCCAGCTGGCTTGGTTTTCATCATAGCGTGTCAAAGGACGTTGTCCTCTCCATTCCGTCACATGCCTCAAGGCCATACTCTTGCTCCATGAGGGTATGTAGAGCACTCTAGTTGCTCCCGATATCCATGTGGGCTGCTCTGTAGATGTCCCCAACGCTCCCTAACAGCTTCATTGGCCGTTTCTCCCACCGGAGCCTCCGTCTGGGTTGCAGAAGTCGATGCTGCAGTTTCAGAAGATTCTGTGGTTGTCTCTGGCTTCATATTGAGACCAGGGATACAATCCATAGGAATTCTCAGAGTTCTAGACTTGAAGGCAAGCATACTTCAGTTTTAGAAACTTTATTCTCAAGCAAAGACATCTATCAGGATACATAGAACTAAAGATGCACACAGGGATTCATATATATAATATAAAACACAGAGACATCCCCTTCCCCCCCCCTTCCCATGAGAAGGTAATGACTCGAGTTTCAAAGGCAGACCAAACATTCCTACCAGCTGGGTGCAAAGTGCAACTAGGTGAGGGAGGATAAGGGAGGATGGGATTGTACTGCTTTGTTATGGGAAGCTCCTGCCATAAACTACTAGCTAGAGAATTCTGCCTTGAGGTGCAAACCAGGGCAGGGACTGGGAAACATCACATGCTAGGCAGTTTCAGATATCAGTCACAAAACCAATAATAAACCAAATGGCAGAATAACTGGGATTCTGACAGGGGGCACTTACACCCTGTGCCTACCTTTCAATAAAGTTTAGTGACACTGAGCATAACTGGACCATTTGAGGCAAAGCAACTGCCATTAAGATGGCTGGTGCAAGGAGGTAGCGGTAAAGTGCCAAGCATAAAGGTGCAGACCCTCTGCGGTATGACCAGGGAGCCTCTGCGGTGTGATCAGGGAGCCTTGCCAGTTGGCTGCGCAGGCTTAGTAGCCAGGCCGGGACCAAAGAAGCCAGAACTAACGGTGGCCTTCCACCACTGTGAGCAACTCGGTGGGCGCAGAGGTAGCACAAGGAGCAGGGCAATGGGGGGGGGGGGGCGAAACACATGCCAGATGCTCCAAGGCTGAGCACAGGGAAGCGGGCTCCGAATGGCAGGAGGCAGCACTGAGGGGAGGAAAGGGGGAAACGGAAATGGGGGCGCCGGAGTTGTGAAGGTGGGTGGCGCAAGACGGACCCCTGCTCAATTGTCTTCCTGCCTTCCCGCCCTCTAATCGGCTTGCTCGCCTGGGAGCTCGTTAGATGCATGGCTACTGTGGGCTTCGAGGCCATTCTGGGCGTCGAGGCCTCACAGTGCGAACTAGTGGGTGAAGCGGTAAGGAAGCAAGGGCGAGCCGGGCCTGGAGGATGCGGTGCTCCCACTTATCCCTCCTGCAGTAGCCAGGCACCGGCTCTTCTTGTTCCAGCAGGCCAGGCCAGTCAGTACAGTCTGTGCTGCACTTGTCCATAATGCAGCAGCAGCAGCAGCGGCAGCAGCCATTGCTGCACTCCCTTTGGGCAAGCCCCAGCTGGCAGATACCTTCTCCGCAGGTGTGGGCGGGCCACGGCAAGCAGCCCTCTCATGCTCACCTCTGTTCCCGGTAACATGCAGTGCCCAAATGGCGGCCACTGGCATCACCGGGTTTATGGGGGGCGGGCCTGAGGAGGGCTAGCCAATCAGGAGGCGAACAGCAAACTGCGTGCATTCTAATTGTCCCCCTGGGCTGGAAGCAGAGTCTGGACAGGCCCCCGACAGTCTCTGCCCAGGAGGCTGCTGTGAAAGTGTTAAAGATAGCATTTCTCCATGTATTCTCCTCTGAATATAGTGAGAGCTTATTAATACTTTCTGTTAATGGTATTGCTGAAAAATATATCCCTTTGATTTTCAAACAGATTTTTCTTCATCCTCCATGAATCTTTATAGCAGTGGTTCTCAACCTTACTAATGCTGCGACCATTGGATCCATGTTGGTTAGTGTTTAGCTATGTATATAACAGAATGAGAGCAGATGTAACCATCATTTCTTTGGCCTTTAACAACGTGTTATGATCATTATCAGGTTTGATATCCTTCTGCATGTTATTACAGAAATGTTCTTCCTTCAGTCTGTTTTTTAAAAGTTTGGTCACTGCAAATCATACGTTATTTTTATCAAATTCTTGCCTTTTCAAAATCCATTTTTCTGTTCTTATCCAAAGCTGCTTGTAATATCATGCAGTCACACAAAGGTTGATCAGAATTTCAAAGCATCCATACTTTCTCGCTCCCTTTGAATACAAAACCCATTTGTCAAGGAGGTGAGACAAAAACAATTTTAGTGACTTAGATGTTTGTCCCATGGTTGCTTCTTTGAGATGTATGGGCAATCTCTTAGACGTAGTAGTAGAAACAATACGATTGCCAGTAGTCATGAATGAAGTTCATGTAAACCTAGTGGTCTACTTTGGAAGAATATCTGTACTCTCTAGGAGTCTGTAGAAGAAATGAACAATTGAAATTGCATTCTGTCCTCCTTGTGGCCGAGGGAAATTTTACCAGTTAGTATGTTAGTGTTATGGCATTCCAGAATACTGAAGTCCAGGTATTTGAAAAACTAAGATGGAGTGGAAATAGGCTTTGTTCACTGGAAAGGCCAGTGGTGTAAATGCTGTTAGTTCTAGTTTTAGAACTCTCTTGAGAATAGACTGAGTCACAACTGAGTTCAGAACTAATCCTTATCCATGGTTCCTCTCTATATTTGTGAAACAGCCTGGGGGGTGGAACATGTCAGGCTGTCCAAGTTGGAATAGGGCCAGTCAGGGTGCAGCCAGCTCTGCCCCTGCAGCTCCTGCCCTCTGCCCCTGGAATCTACTCTCAGATGCACCTCAATGCCGGGAGCCATCAGGAGGTGGAGGGCTTCTTGGTCTCTTAGGCCCATTATGCACGGAGTGGAAGGTCCAAATTCGGGGTGGAATAGCAGCGGCTAAAATCACCAATTATGCATGCTGCAGGCGGCAACCGGGCACAGAGTCAACATATGCCACCGGAAAAGCTGCGTTAGTGAGATGGGGAGGAAAGTGGAGCTTCCCAGGACCAGAGCGCAACCAGAAGCGACTCTGGAGTAGCCGCGTGCATAATTGGATACTCTGGGTTTTGCCGCCGTTGCGTTCCATCCCGTGCGTAAGCGGTTTGCTTTGCTTCTTCCTCCTCCGCGTTCTCCATGCTGCCGTTCCAGTGGCCGTGCATAATAGGCCTCACCACGGCTGCCCTGTGCTCCATCCCATTTATCCACGGCCCACGGCTACAGAGCTTGCTCTCTCCCCTTCCATGCCCTTTGGACCCGGCAGCCAGGCCTGCGCCTGCGCAGGCCGTGGCCACCCTTCCTGGCATCCGCCTCCAACGCAGCATGCCACTTGCCGTCCCAAAGCCGCGCTTGGCTCGCTTCCCGTTTGCTCCGCATCGACGCCTCATCGCCCGCCACTCCTGGTTTTGCGCCCCATCCCGTGCGTAACTAGTTTGCTTCGCATCTTCCCCCCCCCCACGTTTTCCATGTGACCCAAAATCGCCATTTCGGCGGCCATGCATAATGGGCCTTAGGCTGGCCCTGCTAACGAGGGCCTGTTGGCCTGCTAGGCTGGGCTTCCCAGCATGCTGGCTGCCTGTTAAGGAGCTCTGTCCTGGGTCTGCTAACGAGCTGGCCAGCCCCCGCCTGCCCCACTTGATCAGGCTGCAAGCTGTGGCCCAAAACCACCTTAAACACCCTGGCCAGGGGCCAGGGGAGGGGACCCTTTCAAGGCACGTTCTTACGAATGGGCTTTGAAGCTAGTAAGATTCTATAAAATCTTATCCAAGTCAGAGACATTGTGCATAGGGGAATGTATTACATATTTTAATGTGATAAAGTGTTAAAGATTTCTGCCTTGTCAATTTGAGTTGATGAATATTTCTTTTAAATATGCTTCTATGTTAATGGAGACATATATGTTGAAACAATTAATACTGCTTGCCATTTTAAAGGAACACAAATAATAAACCCCTCATGTAATAGTGACGTATAAGCAGGGGGCTTGCAGGGGCCATCTCATTTTCCTAATATCCTCCTTCCCTATTGTTTTCATAGAATCATAGAGTTAGAAGGGGCCATACAAGCCATCTAGTCCAACCCCCTGCTCAACGCAGGATCAGCCCTAAGCATACTAAAGCATCCAAGAAAAGTGTGTATCCAACCTTTGCTTGAAGACTGCCAGTGAGGGGGAGCTCACCACCTCCTTAGGCAGCCTATTCCACTGCTGAACTACTCTGACCGTAAAAATTTTTTCCTGATATCTAACCTATATCGTTGTACTTGTAGTTTAAACCCATTACTGCGTGTCCTTTCCTCTGCAGCCAACGGAAACAGCATCCTGCCCTCCTCCAAGTGACAACCTTTTAAATACTTAAAGAAGGCTATCATTTCTACCTCTCAACCTTTCTCCAGGCTGAACATTCCCAAGTCCCTCAACCTATCCTCATAGGGCTTGGTCCCTTGGCCCCAGATCATCTTCGTCGTCCTCCTCTGTACCCTTTCAATTTTATCTACGTCCTTCATGAAGTGAGGCCTCCAGAACTGCACACAGTACTCCAGGTGTGGTCTGACCGGTGTCATATACAATGGGACTATGACATCTTGTGATTTTGATGTGATGCCCCTGTTGATACAGCCCAAATGCCCAAAATGCCCCAAGGTCTCATTCACACACAGTGTTACCTAGAAGCGTATCCCCCATCCAGTAGGCATGCTTTTCATTTTTCTGACCCAGATGTAGAACTTTACATTTATCTTTATTAAATTGCATCTTGTTCTCATTTGCCCATTTTTCCATTGTGTTCAGATCTCGTTGAACTCTTTCTCTATCTTCCGGAGTATTTGCCAGTCCTCCCAATTTGGTGTCATTTGCAAACTTGATGAGTAGTCCCTCCACCCCCTCATCTAGATCATTAATAAATATGTTAAAAAGTACCGGGCCGAGCACCGAGACCTGAGGTACCCCGCTACTCACGTCCCTCCAGTCTAATGAAACACCATTGACAACAACTCTTTGAGTGCAGTTCTCTAACCAATTCCCTATCCACCTAACTATCTGAAAATTCAGATTGCAGTCCTTCAATTTATCCATCAGAACATCATGGGGAACCTTATCATCAAAAGCTTTACTAAAATCCAAGTAAATGATTGTCCTCCAGATGTTTGCAGATCGCTCCCTTTAATATCTGCTCCATTATCTTCCCCACAACAGAGGTAAGACTCACTGGTCTGTAGTTTCCCGGGTCATCCTTCCTCCCTTTTTTGAAGATCGGAATAACGTTTGCTCTCTTCCAGTCCTCCGGGACACCTCCAGTCCTTAAGGAGGTCCCGAAGATGATGGACAAGAGCTCTGCAAGTTCTTTGGAAAGTTTTTTGAACACTCTCAGGTGCATTTCATCCGGCCCAGGGGATTTGAACTCATCCAGTGCAGCTAAATGCCTCTCGACAACCTCTCTGTCCATATCAACCTGCCACCCAGACACTATCCCTTGGCTACTGCCATCTCTAGATGTGCCTAAACCCTTTGACCTGTGGGACAAAACAGATGTAAAATAGGTGCTGAGCCTTTCTGTTTTCTCTGCATCCTCTGTTAGCGTTTGTCCATCTGCACCCAACAGTGGGCCTATTGCCTCCTTTACTTTACGTTTGCTCCTCACATAACTGAAAAATCTTTTCTTGTTACAATGGGCTTCCCTGGCCAATCTTAGCTCACTCTCAGCTTTGGCCTTTCTGATGATTGATCTACAGTGCCTAGTAACCTATAGGTACTCTTCTTTAGAGCTCTGTCCTTCCCTCCATTTCCTGAACATTTCCCTTTTCTTTCTTAGTTCCTCTTGAAGTTCTTTGTTCGTCCAAATAGGCTTCTTAGAGCTCCTGCAGTGTTTTCGTCTTTCTGGGATAGTCATTGATTGAGCATGCAATAGCTCTTGTTTGAGTAGCGTCCACCCTTCACATGCTCCCTTCCCTTCCAGCATTCTTGTCCATGGTATGACACTTATCATGTCTCTGAGTTTATTAAAGTTTGCCCTACGAAAATCCAACAACCGCGTCAGGCTACCAGCTTCCTTGCCCCCCCATCTCAAAAGGAATTCAATGAGGACATGGCCACTTCCCCCTAGGGTCCCCACCTCCTTCACCTCATCCACCAACTCTTGCCTGTTGGTCAGTATTAAGTCCAGTATGGCTGAACCTCTTGTGGGTTCATCTACCATTTGATAAATGAAATTGTCAGCCAGGCAGGCCAGAAAGTTGCATGACTGAGGACGCTTCGCAGAATTTGTTTCCCAGCACACATCTCTTTCTTCCCTGGCAGCATCCATGGTCTCTTCCCTTGGCCTGCTTCCTTCTCTCTTCCCACCCACCAATCAACCAGTTTGCCTTTATCTTCTCCCCTGATTTCAGCTTTCCATCTTTCCTGATCCCAGCAGCCCCTCCCCAGCAAAAGTCTGGTCCAGTTGTTCTGTGTCAGGGGACATGAAGGTACTGGATGGTACACTTTCAAGAACTGTTTTTCCCCAAGTCCACTCGCTACTGATCTCAGTCCCCCAGCTTTGCTTTACAGATTCCAAGGCATGGAAGGCTCAATAATATTGTTTTGCTTGCCTAGCATCATCCAAAATAGTGACTGAGAGCTCAGTGGGCATTGTTTTTTAAAGTAACAGGCATTATGTTATTTGGAGATGTTTTAATCACCCAATGTATTTTTGTAATTTGAGGTTTGAGAATTTCTGTAGGCTTGTTGAGAAATTTCCTAGGCTTCATTGTGCTGATTTGTTAATCCTTACTCAGCAGTCCCCAACCTTTTTCAGAGAGAGGGAGATGTGGGCACCTGCACGCCGGTGCCTGCAAACCAGCAGGCGCCCCCCCCTGCGCGGCATGGCACTCGCTGTGCCAGGAGCGCACTGTGGGGGGGAGGCACAGGTGCAGGCGTGCCAGTGGGTGCAAATGCACAGGTGCGGCAGATCTATGCCGGCGCCTGCACCTCCCCCCACCGCAGCTCAGTACCGTGCGTGCGCGTTTGTGGCCCCACCAGGAGTGCAAACGCACATGCGCAACAGGTCCGAGCATGCACAAAACTGCCACGCGTGCCCATTTGCGGCCCCACTGGGTGCATGCGCGGACATGCTGCACATGCACGTTTGCGCGGGGCTGCCGTGCATGCGCAGGGGCTGCCGCACATGCGCTGTGCCTGGATCACCCTTCCCCCCCCATCCGTAACCCAAAAAAGGTTGCAGACTGCTGTTCTAGGGTGTTTGTTACTTCTCCCAGTTTGATATCATCTGAAAATTTAATGAGGAGTCCTTTCACCCCCTCATCTAGATCACTGATAAAAATGTTTAAAACTATCAGACTCAGTACTGATCCCTGGGGCACCTCACTGCTCACCTCTTTCCAATCTGATGAAATACCATTGACAACTATTCTTTGGGTGTACTATTTGAGCTAGAGTGAATAAAGCTAATGGGAGGAACAGCAAAAGATTTGTGACATATGTGTGCATTAAAGTCACCTAACAATACGAGGTTAAAAGCAGGATAGTCCATTTTTAAGGAGGATAAAAAGTTCATTAATTCTTCATACTTCAAAATTCCTTCTGGGTTTTTAACTGGCGAAATATACACATTAATCAATATTGAGGGGGGATCGAGTCTTAACAGCACTGTCTGGGCAAGAGTGGATAAGACCTTTGGGTGTAGTTTTCTAACCAGTTCCCTACCACCTAAACATCCAAAAATCCAGTCTGCAGATCTCTAGTTTACCTATCAGAACATCATGGGGAACGTTGTCAAAAGCCTTACTGAAATCCAGGTAAACAATATAAGTGGAGTTTCCATAATCTAGTAATCTCATCACTTGGTCAAAGAAGGAAACCCATGAACAGTTATCTCAGGGTGAGAGATTCTTGATCCAAGGCTAGAAGTTTCTTGTGTTTCCTTGGCCGTGCTTTGTGCCGTGCTTTAAGTTTAGAACCATAGAATCATGGAGTTCAAGGGGACCTCCAGGGTCATCTAATCCAACCCCATATATATTGCAGAAACTCACAACTAACTGCCCACTTACAATGACTCCAATTTCATGCCCAGATGATGTCCCCCCCCCCCAAGAAAACCAGAATTCCTGGCCAGTCTGGCCTGGAGGAAATTCGCCTTCTGACCCCAAAGTGGTGATTGTCTCCTTCTCCTGGCCCAGCTGCCTGTGCCACAAGAGCCAAGGACTAACACAACCCTTCGTGCCCAGCCACTCACAATCTGCCTAAGTTTACAGAATCAGCATTTTTGTCAGATGGTTTACCAAAAACACAAACAAAGGGGCAAAGCAATTCTGTCCTTGGGGAAAACTATTGTCTTATAGTGGGGAAAGGTTAGATCCACACCTTAGGAAGCATCAGACAAAGAAACAAAATGATTAGCTATTTTAACCTTATTATTTTATTAAACTCCATCATAGACACACCCATTAAAATGTCTGAATTGGTTACTAACCCACTTTTTAAAGTTAGTTCCGAAATGGCACTCAAAATTTTCATGGTTTGTGTTAATACAGGTGATTGCTTGATTGAGACTTAATATTGAACTAGAGATGAAAATTTAGTTTTAAAAAACTGTTTAAACTATAAAGTTTATAAACTATAAACTATAAACTATCTTAAAATTTTTAGCATTAATTAGAAACAGCCTCAGGTACGGAGAAGAGGATCGACTCTGCAGATCCTCTCATTTCTGTCTTGACTCTCAATAAACTTCTTTGGTCATTATTGGCTTTGCTGTTTAACAGCAAACAAGACATTTTCTAGCTAGCTAATGACTCTGTCTTTGAGTTGGGTACAATGATGCAGAATGACCACTATTTCCACAAATAACATGAGTTGTTTACACACATAAGCACTGAATCTCATGTAAGGTGATAGCTTGTATATCATGCTCTTCGAACAGCCAGTTTGAGGTTATGTATAGCAGCCATTTTATACCATCAAAACCATTAAATTTGACTTGCAAGCCTGACCTGTAACTGGGATGCTTACAAAATTATCCTATGTTGAGGAAGAGGAGTTGATTTTTATACCCTGCTTTTCAATACACAAAGTAGTCTGAAAGCAGCCTTCACTTCCCCTCTCCACAACAGACATTCTTACCTTTTCCACATAGGGAATCCTGCCCTGGCTGGCATTTGCCTGGCTGTGGGGCTAATCTCCTATTCCAGATGACCCCGGCCCAGCATGTTTTATTTCAATAAGCTAGAAATAGGACCTTTTTTATTTTTAAAAAATGTTTTATTTACAGGTGCTTGACTGGCCTTCATTTTGTGTGTGGGTGAACAGTGCCATCAAGTAACAGCCAACTTATGGCGACCCCATACGTGTTTTTAAGGCAAGAAACTAATAATAAAGGTGGTTTGCCATTGCCTTCCTCTGCATAGCAAACCAGGATTTTGGGGATGAACCCTCATTAGCTTACAAGATTCTGCTAATCTGAGCTATTCAGGTTGCCTTCATCCTGCACGGTGTTTCTTTTAAAAACAGATATTTCTTGCTTTCATGTTTTGGTAAACAATACATATACCCATTATGCATGGTGGCCGCATCAGGACAGGATGCCCCGGTGTTCCCCATGTACACATGGGGACAGGGCTTCCCGGCAAACGCTGATGCCCCGGGGCAGCGCACGCACTGCATGCCAGGGGTGGGAGGCCTGAAAGGAACGTTGACAATGGCAGTGGCCGTAGGTGAGTGGGGAGGGTCCGGGCCCTCACCGCACATGATGGCGGGGGCAGGGGGACACCCCTGCCGGCTCCGTGGAGCTCATAGAGGCATGCAAGGACACCATAGGTCGGGGCCAGGAAGGTCGAAAAGCCCAGCACTGTTGATTATGCACAGCACCAGCCAGCCCCTTCCCTTTCCCCATGCCAGTGCTCATGTCATATTTAGAAGGGTCCCCTGACCAACAGCAGCTTTAGCAGAGGGCAAGGGGAAAAGTGATAAAAATTGCCCCTGTGAACTCACTACATTGAAGAAGCTTGGTTCCAATGTGTTATGCAGAAGGCAGTTTATGCAAAGAGTCTGACTAAAGGAAGAATGGCAGTTTTATTAGAATTCCCGAAACTGGCTATCAGAAATTATTATCTTGTTTTATGTCACATTCTGTAAAAAATGTTTCTTTGTTCTTTTCCAGGCATGTTTTCCACAAAACCTGTGTGGATCCATGGCTCAGTGAACACTGTACCTGTCCTATGTGTAAACTGAATATTTTGAAAGCCCTGGGAATTGTGGTAAGTTGAAAGCTATTTACTCAGCAGAGGTTTTGATTTCCAACATTATCATAAAACAGTAAACTCACAAATCAGTAAAAGGACAGGAATTCTATGATTTGTGAGCTACTCTTCCTTGCCCGCATGAGTAGCTGTTGCTTACATGAAATCATCTGTGTTTTTAAGTAAGACCATGAAATATGAAGTTTCCACTTAGCTCAAGGTGTAAATTTAGATTAAAAGATTATCTGATTCACTCAAAATAATCTTCCTTTCTTGTACCTCATTAGCCTCTAATCTCAGTCATTATTTTAATGGGGTTTTAATGGGGAATTTTAATGGTTAATATATTGTATTTGTATTAAAACATTGTGAACCGCCGCGAGCCGGTTTCCGAGAGCGGCGGTCATACAAATCAAATAAATAAATAAATAAATAAATAATAATCTATTTCATGCCCATGAACCAAGACCAAAGCAAGTTGGGATAAGTGATGCCTTGAGATAAGTGGTGTTACACTAAAACTTTTATTTCATACTTTGTTTGATCAAGCAAGTTTGCTCCATGAAAACATCTTTTCAAATTTCATAGTAGAACATTCTGACTTCCTTTCCCTCAACACACAGCCTCCCTTCTCCCTCTCAGTTATAAGGGAACAAATTATAAATGAAACCAAGCCCTATGAGGAAAGGTTGAGGGACTTGGGAATATTCAACCTGGAGAAGAGGAGGTTGAGAGGGGACATGATTGCTGTCTTTACATATTTGAAAGATAGTCACTTAGAGGAGGACAGGGAGTGTTTCTTGTTGGCAGCAAAAAATAGGACCCACAGTAATGACTTTAAACTACGTATAGAACAGTGATTCTCAACCTTGGGGTCCTTACCCCAATTGAGATTGCCGGAATCCTTCCTCAGGGTCACCATATTGGTGGCCGCCATGGTGGTGGGAGGCGGTGGGGAGTGGTGCTGCTGGCCCAGCATGGTGCATATGTAGCTGCCTTTTGAGGTGCCCAGTGTCGCTGCCATGGCCGTCCCCCAAGCCCTGCCGTGCCATGCCGTGCGGCCACCTGCTGCTGGTGTATCCCCTCTGCCTGCGCCCCCGCCAAGCCTCGTCCTTGGGCCAGCCTCTCCAGAGGCTCCTCTGGGCGCCTCAGACCCTCCCTCACCTACCCCGCCCTCGCCGCCCACCTGCTGGCTACCCCCCGTGGCTGCTCCAACAGGCATCCTGTCACTCTGAAGCGGCTGAAAAGCCATGGCAATAGCCACTGCCCTGAACGTTGTGCTCATGTGCATGAACACGCACGCCGACCCTGCCACCACAGTTGGGGTCGCCAAGAAAGAACAGTTGAAAACCGCTGGTGTAGAACAATACCAGTTAGATATCAGGGAGGGAAATTTCACAGTCAAATTTCACACATGGAATTGGCTGCCTAAGGTGGTGGTGAGCTTCCCCTCACTGGCAGTCTTCACGCAGCAGCTGGACAGATACTTATCACGGATGCTTTAGGCTGATCCTGTATTCACTACCTCCTTAACCAAACTGCCCCTGGAATAATGGAGGACAGCATTCAAATTATGAAAATATGGCCCAGCTACTTATTACTTTCTTCACATGATGGAGAAGAAGGATGCACATGTAAAGATGGCTAGTGCACTTTCAGAGTTAACCTATTAATACTAAAGCAAAACAAGGGGGCCCTGACCCAGAAACTGTCAGTTGAGCCTATCATCTCGGATACAAATGGTTGTATCAAACCTAGAAATTTTCTTTAAATAATGATTTAGCACCCACCTGCATACTTTAAGACACTACAGATTATTTCCAAATTAATCTTATTGGCTTTCTATTCTTTAATAAAGCCATGGAAGAATGAAACTACCTGCTTATATATATGTCATATTATGTCTACGAATGCTATCAAGTAAGTCATATTGTAATCTGCTAGCATACTTTGCTTTCTTCATCATGGAATATCTAACTTCTTATAAATAAATACAGATGATATAGAAAAAGTGGCCAATTATCATAAACTGTAACAAGTTTGTGTTAACAAATGATGAATGAAGGAGGGAAGATAGTAAGATAATCCCCTCTTTGTGAATGTCCATTGAATCTTACTTAAGTCTTCCTCTTCCCTCCCCCTAAACAATGTATTCATGGAGGAGCCCTGGAGCTGACAATATGTAGCTGCCAGCTGCTGAAATTTAGAGTCCTCAAACAGTCCTGTTGTTTTGACTGTTAGGTTTATTGTTAATTGTTTATTAATTTTACTGTGCTAGATGCTGGTCATGTTCACTGCCCTGGGATGGCAACCGCATTATAAAACCAAATAAATAAATAAAAATTAATAAATTATTTGTAGGCATTAGACTTTAATTTCCTACAACCTGAGTGCTATCAGAACAATGGATTGCTGCCTTAAAGGATTCAACAGCTTGGTTGAAGAGCTGCTGCCTCCCCCACCCCCCTTCCTTTGCTGTTTGTTCCTATACAGCCTCACTGTTCATAGCATTTGCTGCCCATGACAGACTTTTATGGATACTTCAGGCATTTTGTTATTGTCATTGAAATGCACGTAACTTTGTCAGCAGCTTGTGAAACAAAACATTTTAACATTACAATATCATACTTTCAGACAAATGTTCCATGTGCCGACAATATGGCCTTTGACATGGAAAGGCTCACCAGAGGCCAGCTAGGCAACAGGAGATCAGTACTTGGTGAGCTTAGTAGTGACAGCACACTCAGTCTGGAACCCCTGCGTACTTCTGGCATATCACATTTTCCACAGGATGGAGAATTGACCCCAAGGACAGGAGAGATCAACATTGCTGTAACTAGTAAGTGATGATTGGTTTTGATTTTGAGTATCAAAGGTTTTCTTTTTCTGTAGATCTGTTCACCACTTAACAGCATGCAAAAAATTAACAAACGTATTATGGTGCGTGTGTTTTGAAGAGTGACATACAACCTTATTCATTTTTAATAAGGTTCGAACAGTATAGGGTTAACATCAAGACACTTGAACTTGAAAACAGCTGTAGCACAATATGAATGTTTAAAGCTATTTCACACCAATTAAAATAGATCCTGCAAGGCTGGATTTAAGTGGCTGGCAATTGACATGGTTAAAGTGTTTGACAGTTTTTTCCCAATAGTGCATTGTGTTTGTAAACAATAATTGCTGGATCCAGAAATTCAAGAAACTAATCCAAGTACATTTACTGTTGGTCTTTTGGGGTTGATATAGTTTGTAGTGTGAGCACTGTTAGAAACGTTTAATATGATTGATTACCAGATTCAACTGTACGCTTGATTTATTTTTATTTTTATTTAGAAAGAGAATGTTTATGTATGCTGGGATGTCCTTTAGAAACATTGAATTGTATTACATTCCAAATACTGCATATATTGATTTCACTTTTGACTCAAATCACAGAATCCACACCCCAGAACTCTAACTTGGATTAACCAAACTGTATAACTTCCTCAATGATATTATGCTTTTTCCTTCATTGTTCAGTATGGTTTGTTCTGCCATAGAACTGTGTACAGTTTTTAATCTTCTCTATATGCACTGGATAATAAATGGATGTAATTCTATTTTTTTGTTTGCTCAACCTTCGGGTTCCAGTTACATATTCAGTAGCTACCTGCACAAACTCTACCCATGAAAATCCTGCATTTCTCCCAGCAATTTCTTCTACAAGTCCTTTTAGTTGAGATGTGTATGGTATCAGCCTCCTACAGACACATTATTCTTCAGCATTTTGGAATTACTTCTACTGGATATACAGACTGTCATTTGCTGCCTGTCTGTAAAACAAGCTGCAAAATGGCTCTGTTTTAGAGTCTTTGGTGGTCCCTAAATCTTTGGAATTTGTTGGGCTCTTGTGACAATCAGGTTTTGAGTTTTATTGTGATACATTGTGTTTTATATACCATCTTGAGTCTCATCTGAAAAAGGAAGTCTATAAATATTCTAATTAACAAATTAATTTCAGTTTAGCATGCCACCTGAATGTTCTGATGATACTGAAGCATGCAGCATGTAGCCCTTCTTTAGCAAATGGCTTGATTCAGTAGTAAGTGAATGTCTTCCATTACTAGAAATGGGCTGAGTGTACCTATTCTTGCAGGGATAGATGTGTGGGAATGCCCAAGGAGAAAACTTTCTGCCTAATCAGGGCCACCAGTGCAGCTAAAAATTAAAAATAAAGTATTATAAAAGCATATAATAAAAACCAACCTGGGGAAGAAGTTCCTAATTTTGGCACCATGACCAAGGAGGCCTCTGTTGGGTTGCCACTTTTCTAACCTCAGAAAGCAGGGGCATTCAAAGCAGGACATCAAAAGATGACAAGAGCGTTTGTATAGGTTTGTGTGAGAATAAGATATGCTAGTTCCAGAGCCATACAGGACTTTAGCTATCAGCATCAGGAACTTGAATTGGACCCAGATTCAAATTGGGAACCTGTGTAGAGGGGCCCAGACTGGAGCGATACGATCTGAACAACGCAATCATGTCAACATCCTGGCTGCATCATTATGTGCCCGTTGCAGCTTCCAAACACTTTTCAATGGCAGTCCTACATAGCATACATTGCAATAATTTAAGCTAGATGTTAGCAGGGCATGCACCACATTGGCAAGGTGTTCCCTGCCCAGGATGGGCCTCAACTAGTTAAAGCTGGTAAAAGACACTTCTGGTTACCACTGCCCCCTGCTTGTCTAGCCATAGGTGTGGGTCTAGCAGGCCCCCTCCCCCAGCCTAGAAACCCATCCAGTTCATTAGCGTGCATCCATTCCAAAACTGGCTCCAGACATTGGTTCAGGGGGTTTTCAGCTTCTCTGAAATCACCTCCAAGTGTGAGAAGGAAATAAGTATCATCTGCATATTGGTGACAATCCAGCCCAAATTTTTAGATGGTCACACCCAGTGGTTTCATATTGCTGTCAAAGTGCAAGGGAATAAAACCCTGTTGGACCCTGTAATACTCCAAAGGCCAAGGAACTGAGCAGCATTCACCTAGCACCACCTTCTGAAACCTAGCCATGTTGGTCTGTAGCCATGTTGGTCTGTAGCAGGAGAATTAGATTCTAGTCCAGTAGCATTTTAGGTATCAGACACAGGGCAATTAGATTTTCAAAACTTACACACATTCCCAATTCTAATTGGTCTTTGATGTGTTACTAGATTTGAATCTACCTTACAAGCTGGATCTTGTATCAGCTTGTAATTTTAGGATGATAGTGTTTAATGTGTAATGGTTAATATAATTATTATGATGATAAACTGTATTTCATTGTTATGTATTATGTGGATTTTAAAATGTTGAAAACTGCCCCAAGCCAGCCTTGCTGGGAGGGGCAGTGTGTACATATCAAATTAAATTAAATTAAGGGGTCATGTGATAAAGGGTGGGGCAGTGTGTACATATCAAATTTAATTAAATTAAGGGGTCATGTGATAAAGTCTCATGTAGCTCACCTATCATATAGCCTGCTAGTTGTTGTACAATCTCATTTTTCCAATCCTATACAGGCAGGGGGGAAAGTTTATCAAGTCTGTGGTAGCCTCCATACTAAGATGGATTCTGACACTTGTTCAGTTTGATGGGACATAAGTTGTACAGGCCTGCTTTTAATTATGAGAAGACATTTCTACATAAAGCTGTTTGACTGAAGAGCTCTGCTGTTTCTCCTAGTCATGAAAAGTTTTATGTTTTGGAAGGTGCAGTTTTACTATAATACTTAATGGCGTCTAAATTGGATATTTGCGTTTCAGAGTAAAATTCAGATTTGTTTGCTTTTAAAACTCCCAGAGGTTGAGTTTCTTGTCCTGGCTGCTGCATGACTGACTTTTTCAAATCAAATATCTAGCTTTAAAATACAGTGACTTAATGTTTCCTACAGCCATCTGAGAATGTATAGTGATGGTAAATTTAATATATTACCAATATACGTATTAATGAGAATAGTATGGTTCACATCTGATAGTGTAATTGTCATTGTGCTATTGGAAGTGTATATTTGTTAATTTGCAATAGTGTTGCATGAAGAAAACCTCAATGCATCCAAACAAGTACCGTATTTGCCGGCGTATAAGACGACTGGGCGTATAAGACGACCCTCCAACATTTCCACTCAAAATATAGAGTTTGTTACATTACATTACAGTACCTGTCATTGTCACCATTGTACGGCCGCAGCACAACCACAGCGCCTCCGGTCCGCCCCTGCATCTCCCTGTGACCGGCACTAGTGCGCAAGTGCGCATGTGTGAGCTATGCGTAGACAAGCAGCAGGCCAGAGCAGCGCTGCTTCCCACAGAGCAGAACGGGCCGGTCACGCCGAAAAGGCTGGCACCCCTGACTCGCTGCTGATGCTAGCTGCAGCCAAACTAATGAGCTGCCGCAGCCGCACTGGATACCACGCAATACTGGATGGTATGTAGAATGAGGTGGGCGGGCATCGGGAGGTCCCTATGGGCACCAGGCGCGCACCGGGAGGCCACTATGGGCAGCTATGTCTATCCCAACTGAAGTGTACCCGGTGTATAGGACGACCCCCCCACTTGCAGGCACGTTTTTCAGGGGGGGAAAGTAGTCTTATACGCCAGCAAATATCTGTACACCGCCCGTGGCGCCGCGGGCGCCACGGACTAAATAAAACAGTAAGGGGTTCTGGGGCGGGATGTGTCCGGGATGAGGAAGGGTCTGGATTGGACCCTTCCTCATGACAGACAACCGGAGGGACCAAACGGCAGGCGCTTCGCGCCTGCCGATTGGTCCCTCCGATTCCCAGCCCCAGCAACTGCGAGCCGCGCTCAGCGCGGCTCGCAGTTGCTCCCGGCCTGACGCGGTGAGAGGCGCGAAGCGTCTCTCACCGCGTCAGGCCGGCCCCAAGGAAGCCCCCGCCGCAAACACAACACAAGACTCCAGCCGCCGAGAAGCTGCAGAGAAAAAAGAAACACCCCCGGAGGAGCCTTTCGCCGCTAGCGCGACGAGAGGCAGCAGAAAAAAAAACCCCTGTAGGAGCTCCAAGCCGGCGCGCCGACGAGAGGCAGCAGAAAAAAATTAACCCTGTAGGAGCCTTTCGCAGCTCCAAGCAGCAGAAAAAAAAACCCCTGTAGGAGCTCCAAGCCGGCACGCCCACGAGAGCTAGCAGAAAAAAAAACCCTGTAGGAGCCTTTCACAGCTCCAAGCAGCAGGAAAAAAAACCCTGTAGGAGCCTTTCGCAAATCCAAGCAGCAGAAAAAAAAACCCTGAAGGAGCCTTTCCCAGCTCCAAGCAGCAGGAAAAAAAAACCCTGTAGGAGCCTTTCGCAGATCCAAGCAGCAGAAAAAAAAACCCTGTAGGAGCCTTTCCCAGCTCCAAGCAGCAGGAAAAAAAAACCCTGTAGGAGCTCCAAGCCAGCACGCCCACGAGAGGCAGCAGAAAAAAAAAAAACCCTGAAGGAGCCTTTCCCAGCTCCAAGCAGCAGGAAAAAAAAACCCTGTAGGAGCCTTTCGCAGATCCAAGCAGCAGAAAAAAAACCCTGTAGGAGCCTTTCGCAGATCCAAGCAGCAGAAAAAAAAACCCTGTAGGAGCCTTTCGCAGATCCAAGCAGCAGAAAAAAAAACCCTGTAGGAGCCTTTCGCAGATCCAAGCAGCAGAAAAAAAAACCCTGTAGGAGCTCCAAGCCGGCACGCCCACGAGAGGCAGCAGAAAAAAAAAACCCTGTAGGAGCCTTTCACAGCTCCAAGCAGCAGAAAAAAAAAACCCTGTAGGAGCCTTTCGCAGATCCAAGCAGCAGAAAAAAAAACCCTGTAGGAGCCTTTCGCAGATCCAAGCAGCAGAAAAAAAAACCCTGTAGGAGCCTTTTGCAGATCCAAGCAGCAGAAAAAAAAACCCTGTAGGAGCCTTTCGCAGATCCAAGCAGCAGAAAACAAAACCCTGAAGGAGCCTTTCCCAGCTCCAAGCAGCAGAAAAAAAAAAACCCTGTAGGAGCTCCAAGCCAGCACGCCCACGAGAGGCAGCAGAAAGAAATTAACCCTGTAGGAGCCTTTCGCAGCTCCAAGCAGCAGGAAAAAAAACCCTGTAGGAGCCTTTCGCAGCTCCCAGCAGAAAAAAAAAAAAAAACCCTGTAGGAGCTCCAAGCCGGCACGCCCACGAGAGCTAGCAGAAAAAAATTAACCCTGTAGGAGCCTTTCGCAGCTCCAAGCCGGCACGCCCACGAGAGCTAGCAGAAAAAAAAACAAACCCTGTAGGAGCCTTTCACAGCTCTAAGCAGCAGAAAAAAAAAAACCTTTAGGAGCCTTTCCCAGCTCCAAGCAGCAGAAAAAAATTAACCCTGTAGGAGCCTTTCGCGGCTCCAAGCCGGCGCTCCCACGAGAGCTAGCAGAAAAAAAAAAAACCCTGTAGGAGCCTTTCGCAACTCCAAGCAGCAGAAAAAAATTAACCCTGTAGGAGCCTTTCGCAGCTCCAAGCCGGCGCGCCCACGAGAGGCAGCAGAAAAAAAAAACCCCTGGAGGAGCCTGTCGCCGCTTCAAGCCGGCGCCCTGGGAGCCCCGGCAGCCGCGCACAGCGCAGCTGCTGGGTGCTCCCTGCCCTCATGGCCCCAGAACACAATGGAGCCGCCGGGAAAGCCGCAGAAGAACAAAAAAATGCAGAGGAGCCACCGCAGCCCAGCGCACCACACCTGGTGCTCCTCGGCAAAAACTACGAGACGTCGAGGAGCCGCCGCCCGCCTCCTCTTTCAGGTAGCCTGTCCCTCGCTCTGTCCCTCGCCTGCCGCTCGCTCTGGTCCCCACCTGCTAGCGCCCATTGTCTTCTTCATACAATGGGCTTTTTTACTAGTATACAGTATATAATTTGCTTACTAAAGGTATAGCACTGAGACTAGCAAGGCTGACAGTAACAGTAGCAAGAGACACTATTAAGCACATAGAGAAGGAAAGCTACTGAAACAACAGCAGCAACACAAAGTAACACAGGGAGGCAATGGGAAAGTAGGTCTGCAAGGGCAGATTAATATACAACAGCAAGGTAATCATTTAGTAAATGCATTTATACAATTGATTATTTAAGATACATTTATACATGATTTGGTTGCATCATGTGATAATACAAATCACACAAGGATTAAGCTTACAAAGCGCTACCATTTGTGTAATTATCCTTGTGTGAATGGAACATTGCTAAGCTGTAGTTGAGCTCTGAACGAGTTTTGATGGATACACACTATTAATTCCTTACCTGCCCCCGAATGTAAGTTGTGAATTGGCAACTCTTCTTTTTAACTAGACATTAATAGACTTTATTATATTAACATCCTACCTTTCGTCTTTCATGGAACTCAGAGCAGCACACATATGGTACCTAGGAGGTCTTCCATACAGACCCCTAACTGCTTAATTTCAGCAAACTTGTCATATATTCCTACCGTGGAACCTTTCACTAATTGGCTAATCTTAAATGTAGTCTAAATTTTGAAATATTTAAAGTGGTTGTTGCCCAAATATTGGAGACTTAGAGAGAAAAATTCCTTGATTTCTTTAACAGCAAACACTTTAGCTTGGCACCAGCAGGATATTTAAAAGTGCAGATCATAGTAAAAATGAGAAATGAAAATAACATTTCAAGAGTCTTTCAGGTAATTATACTCTATGCATTGCATAAGCTCTGGTGAACCGGAAAGCTAAACCTTAACTTGCTGGTGCTTTCTTGAAAACTTCTGGAGCAAGTCATATTTCTCATGGATTTGTCTGTCTTTTTATACTTTTGTTTGTGTATTAGTACAGATTCTACACCGAATTGTGGGTTTTTTTAAAGACTGAAATGCTTCTTTAAAGATAAAGGAAAACAAATAATGAAGTAGTTTGTGCGGGTGGGGTCCTGTGGATATATTCTACTGACAGCAGCACTTTCCTCCAGTGCAAGGAACTTTCCACTGATGCTACAGCCTATTGCTACTGTTAGCAGAACTGCGGGATCCTGTCCTGTTTGTATGTATGTGGGACTGTGTTCTGATGTAGCATTAAAAACAGGGCCTCATTTTGAAATAATCACTCTTGACATTCTTTAAATACTGGTACAATATCTGCTTTCACTCCCCTTGCTTTACATTTTACATGAATCATGAATCACTAACTTCTGGGTTCCACTGGGAGGGATGTTGTATCATGTCTATTTTTCCAATCTTTCCATTGAAATTCTGTATTGGCCTTCTACATTTAGCACTTTCTATGGCTAACCTTCTTCTAATTCCCTGTGATGTTTTTTCTTCCTGGTGCCTCTCATGGCTAGAATTGTTGACCTGCCTCAGGTCTTTGAAGACTATGTTACCATCGGTTTGACATAAGCCTTCTTCCACGAGTGATTTCCTCCCTTTCCTTTGTCAACAGAAGAATGGTTTATTATTGCCAGCTTTGGCCTCCTGAGTGCCCTAACACTCTGCTACATGATCATCAAAGCCACAGCTAGCTTAAATGCTAATGAGTAAGTAAATGTTGAGGTATCTGTGTGCATATAAACACAAATTTGGGTTGGTGCATGTTTTAAAGAGAGCAATTTGAAGAAATAAGACCAAGAATATAAGAACTGGAAGGGAGCTTTGAAAACTGAATCCCAGTTTCTTTCACTGTTTGGCTAGTACCAACATTAACTGGCTACTTTTGTCTTAGGTAAACCCTTTCAGACAAATCAAGTGCATTGACATTTGAATTCATATTCTGAGCCACTTTTAAATCTCTTTCATAATTTTATTTTAACTAGGCTTATATTACAACTTAAAAAGAGCCTCTTGTGGTGCAGAGTGGTAAGGCAGCAGACATGCAGTCTGAAGCTCTGCCCATAAGGCTGGGAGTTCAATCCCAGCAGCCGGCTCAAGGCTGACTCAGCCTTCCATCCTTCCGAGGTCTGTAAAATGAGTACCCAGCTTGCTGGGGGTAAATGGTAATGACTGGGGAAGGCACTGGCAAACCACCCTGTATTGAGTCTGCCATGAAAACGCTAGAGGGCACCACCCCAAGGGTCAGACATGACCTGGTGCTTGCACGGGGGATACCTTTACCTTTATATTATAACCACAAATAGTGTGCATAGTAACAATGTATACAGGACAGATATAGAAAGACAGGTATTGGTTCAGATACTACATATAATGACAAATGGATGTTGTTTTTCCTCACAACAACAGAACAAATGATCAAGGAACAAAATTTATAAGGAGGATATAAGAGAAGTTATGCCAGAAATCAGTTAGGAAATACTGGAAGGTAAAACTCCAAATGTTACCTACATCCTGTAAGCAAGAATGCATAACAGTGCACCTTGGAGGCATTTAATATTAACCAGAATTTATGCACAGATATATGTGTAGAAGTAGGACATTTCTACATGATCAGTCAGCTGCAAAAGGGATGGATAAATTGCACTGGTGGGGCCTTCTTACATACAGATTTGTGTGCATGAGCCCTGGTTGCCACAGCACAGATGGAGACATGAATCCAAGGCTACCTTGCCACATGTAGGGTCATGGGTGAAACTGGGAAATAGTTTTGGGGATCTCTAGAAATTGCATTGAGTACCCAACTTGCTGGGGGGTAAACGGTAACGACTGGGGAAAGCACTGGCAAACCATCCCGTATTGAGTCTGCCATGAAAACGCTAGAGGGTGTCACCCCAAGGGTCAGACATGACCCGGTGCTTGCACAGGGGATACCTTTACTTTTAGAAATTGCAATGAGGTAGTTGAACCCCAGGATTCATAAGGAACTTTTCAATGGAACACATTTAGGAATACCTAGGGATATAATTTTAGGTAAAGGAACACAATGGATTTTCTGGTCCAATTTTAAATACATTTTCTTCAATTTAAATATCTGACACTATTTACTATCAGTTTCCACAATCATGTCTTGCTCCTTTTTGTTAAGAGCTCTTGCAGTACAGCATCTTGCTATCTGGCAAATTTTTCAGTATTCCTCCTGACAGTGAACTAGATGAATGTGTATTGCCATCTATTTTACAACCATTTTCACATTGTATTACTAAATAAGAATTTTAAAAGTAGAAGAGCATTCTGTATGTATTTTCTGAGAATGTTTCTTGCCCAAGAGGAATTTCGGGCTTGGAGAGATGGCCAGGAATCTCAGGCTACATTTGATCACTTCTTTAAAGACACAGAGTTCAGCTTATTTCTGGAATTGCCTCAGTGGTGAATATAGCAGTTCTATTTATTGGTTTTATAATAAAATGTGCAGGGTACTCCTCGCAACATGCCGACCCTTTGATTGGCCCTGAGGGGGAGGGTCCTCCCCCCAGGGACAATCAGAGGGCTGGCACACCACCAAAGGCACACCTACTTCCTTGTGGCTGCTGCAGCTTCGGAAAGCAGCCTGCCTTCTCTGCTGAGGTCCTGCCGCTGTGCTCCCAGCCCCTTTGTCTCTCCTGTACCCTAAAGAGCCTTCCTGCCTCCTCCACCCATCCCCTCACCACTACTGGGACTTGTAAGGGTCACCTGCCTCTTCTGCCCACCCCCTTATGCCCTGACCTCCACCATGCCAAACCTCCTCCACACTCTTCCAGCCTTTGTGTTGCCCTAAGAGTGCATAGGCCTTTGCTGCACCTATGGCTCTCCTTTCTAGGGCACCAGCTGGGAAGCTGCTCAACCCCAGCACTGATGTCATCCCTGCCCTTCATACCTGGAGTACTGCCACTGGGAATCCGCCTCCATTCTCCCCCCCCCCCCCCATGCACACGGCCTGCCAGCCCTCGGCTGCAGTTGGTGGGGACCCCCCTGTATACCCAGCCCCACCAATCCTCTTTGCGGGGGCTGCCTGCCTGTCTCCACATAGAGCAAACAGCAGTGGTCTTGTGCCATGGGGGATACTGACACCTCCCGGACGTGCGCAAACAAAGCTGCTGTGTGGCGACCTGGACTGCCGTCACCTCCCACTCAGCTCCAAACCTCCCGCACTGCGTATACATGAGGGCCCTCCAACTCCCAACCTCCTGTCCCTAGCATGCGTTTAGCAGGCCAGGGTGTGCCTCTGCGCTGCCGGCTTCCATGGTGGCCTGGAAGCCGCAGCCAGCCCCTCACCACCACTACCACCACACCATTGGGGCACAGGGAGAGGGTACTAGGGAGCCCCACACCCACTTGCATCTCTGGGGCAGCCCTCCCAAACTCCCCCTGCTTTCAAAGCATCCTTCCCTGCCACCACCTCTTCCCCACTCTCCCCCCTCCCTCCACCTTCCTATTGAGTGGGCGGCAGTATGGGGGCCCTCCTTCCTGCCCACTTTCAATGTGGGCTTAACGGCTAGTATTTCCATAAAAAGACAAGAGGAATTTAATTTACGACTTACTGTTGCTGATAAAAGCTGCTTTTTTAAAATAAGAATTTTTAGTACAGATTATAAGTAACATTGTGTGCATGAAATAATGATAGTACCTTAATACTCTGAAGAGCCTCTTGGGAAGGCATAGGTCAGTAGCTATGAAATAGCAGGTACTACTAAAGTTATAATAATTTGGGGAAAGAACTGCAGAATAATTAAATGTATATTGTAGTTTGTGTAACCAGGGAATCTTTCTCAGACCTATTTATCTAAAAATAAACATATTGCTTCTATCTGTAATGGTTGCACAGTTGACAGTACAGCTGGGCATTTGTAATTCGGAAGGCCTTTAGACCTTCCTTTAACCATGCTGGAACAGGATATAGAAGTTCCATGCATTTTCTTTTCTACAAGAATATTGCATCCAGTATGCAGGGCTTACCCTTCCTTGGATTTCCTGGGTGAAAGACAAACAAAGATGGGATAATGATGAGGAACAACAGCACTTATTTGAGGTGTGATAATGATGCAGAGCAACTAGAAGTGGGAGGGATCTCTGTGTTTTGTTCCTGCATAGCAAAGTAGCATCTGAAACTGCTCTGACTTAAACTTTTGCAAACTACAAATATTCTTCATTGAGTGTTGGGGCAGAGAGTACTGAAATTGATAATTAGTTTCTTATTTTTCACAACTCTCTTGCATACTTTTAACCCATAAAATGTCAGGTTTTTTTCTTTAATAAAGAAGTAGATTTAAATGTCCCCTCCCATTCACTGAAATAATTTTTATTGAGCAAAGTATTTGTTCAGTGTTTAGCTCTAACTGGGCAGCCATGCAATCCTAAATTCCCTTTCCTCCATCTAAACCAGGAAAAGGTATTTCAGATTTCCTTGATCATTATACTCCTGAATAAGATTCTGAATAAATTGGCTTAGGGTTGCTTTCTGATTGTATGCAGGTTCTTTGAACAGTAGTAATAAAATATTACTGATATTCTTTTCTTTTACTTCTCTGCAGGGCTGAGTGGTATTGAAGAAACACTTTGACAAATGCCTTGGAGAGCAAACTGCCTATTTCTATGCTTCATTCATTGATCATATAACACAAGCATATGTTTAGTACCTTCTATTTTCATAATTTGCTAATGCCAAAACTTTGTATTAAGGGAAAAATCAATAAAATTTTAGTTATAAAACTTTAGTCTGAGATTGAATTTTATTTTTATGCAAAACCTCAGTAGTGAGATCTTTTATTCCAATCAGCCTGTTCAAATTCAATACATGAATGTGGATGTGTTCTAGATTTCTTTTCTGTACGCTCCATTAACATGGCAGCTGTATAAACTAATAGCTCAATAATGACAGTAGTTCATAGATTAGCAATTGTAATATCAGGTATTTTCAGTGTCCTCTTTTATAGTTACGAACACAAAGTTAGCATGTTATATTGGACAGGGGTTGTTTGCTTATTTCTTAAATTTAAACAAGATCCAAGGTGAAATTTTGACTAAACCCCCCCCCCCCAAATAGTTGTTATTTTTAGAAGTATGCCATTTTTGTTTGATTTTGTGTTATGCTTTCACTTGAAATTTAATGTTGCATTTTTCAGAAGTATTTATGCTTAGATTAATTCATAATTTCATCATATGTTAAGTGATGTGTTAAATCGTAAGCATTGCAATGCTGATCAGAGTTCTAACTTTTAAGTCCCTTGAAACCAGTAACTGCACAATAGACTCACTTAATGTGGTAATTGTAAGTGGCTAAAGTATTTGTTCTGAATGCAGGGCTCCAGTCCAAGTAGTTCATTTTACATATAGATGAAAAATTAAGCTTTTAAAAAGCAAACCTTGACTAAACCTTACATATTGCATCACCCTTATCTACTACTTGTATGTATCTCAAAATATTCTTGAAGGGTTTCATGTCACTGCCTTAATTCTGGGGTGATAAAAGGGGGATACAAATATAAATAAAAATTAAAAATTGGGGGGCAACCAAGCACTGCACATGTGTGAACATTTTATTAGGAGGAGATGTGAACTGAATATAGAATTGCCCAGGGACACTGGATGACTATCTTATTTTTATTCTGTCCTTTCTGCAAGTAGCTCAATTTATTTGATTTATACTCTACACCCTCTTGCCACAGTGATCTCAGGGCACCTTACAACATTTAAACTACAATAAATGTGTTCCACATAATATATTTCTGGTAAGAGCTTGGAGGAGAGCTCTTCTGCCAGGGCTATGGTTGAGGCCAGTGCTGGTAGAAGATCAAATGGGGCTTCCCCCTAGAAGATATACTCCTACGCCGGTCCATCTATTGGCATGACTGGTTGTCACACTCTGCCCTAGCCACTCTACCTGTTAGTGGAGGCTGTTAAGATGGTTTGTTATTGTTGCCGCCATAAGGTTTTGTATTTCTGTAATTTTATGGGGTTTTTAACAGGAGTTTTAAATTGGAGATTGTATTATTGTACTGAATTTTGTATGTAATCTGGCACAAGCCAACATGTCTGAGAGTGGCAGGCAATAGATTGAACAACAACAATATTATTATTATTATTATTATTATTATTATTATTATTATTATTATACATTTAAGAGTAAAAATAATATAAAACAATTAAAGCATCAACTTAACAAACCATTCTGAAAGGATTAAAATAACTGGCCAGCTCCCTAGTCCATAATGCTATCCAAAGGCCACTTTAAACAGTGCAGCCTTGCATGCCATCAGGAATGCTAGAAGATCCCATAGGACCCAACCTTCCCTAGGCAGCTGGTTCCAGAGTGGGGGGCAGCCACTGAAAATGCCCTTGCCCTGGTGGTAGCCAGGCAGACAATTTGCAGGCCAGGGACCTGTAGAAAGCTCCACAATGATCTCAAGAGAGTACTATAGAAGATCCTGTCTTTCATTTTTTCATCTCAATACCCCTGCGAAGGTAATCTCTTGGCTAAATGAGAGATTGATCTCAGGTCTCCAAAGTCCCAGTTAACCACTTAAGCTACAGTACCACACAGTCTTTTAGAAATGTACTTGAATTTTTTTGCTTGTATATGTTAAAATGCTGTTTCTCAAAACCACATGCCAACTTAGTCTTTAAGAGTAAAACATTAACTTAAAACTTGTTAAAAATGTATTTTGGCCTTGTTAGTGAATATAGGGCTGTTGAGCTCTGGTTTTGAGCCAAAAGCTAATGTCCAATTTAATGAGATTCACTTTTGAATAAGCTGATCAAAGCTTGAAACTTTTGTGCGTTAATCCAATCAAAACATAGCCTCTGTTGAATTTAGTTCTGCCTTTAATTAAAATATGGCAGTTTGTATTTTCAGCTATCAAAAAGAAACCAGTATTCAAAGAGGATTTGTTTTTAAAGAAATATTGGAATATTGGAAATAAAGACGTGGGCTTTTTTTGAACTTGGGAAAGTGGCCAAAGTCTGTATTAAAATAACTGCTTAATTTGTATTTGTCAAGAAAGCAACATTTATAAGTAGAAAGGAAGTATATAAAATTTCTATAATATAATTGATAGTTTGAAATGCCCTGGTAAAATGTTGAGAGAAATGCTCCAAACGTTGCACTGACTTTGCTTCAAAAACTTGAAACATTACTTAAGGAAAAGAGAAGCTACAATAGGCAGTCATCTAAGCAATCCATACAACAGTCCTGCAAAGTAGGCCAGCATAACTTATTTCTCTGTTTGTAGTTGAACTAGACTTAGAGCTCATTGCAAGGCTAAATGCAACGGGCGCTAGCAGGGGGGAGGGGGAGCGCAGGTCCCCCCTCCCCTTGGTCCCCCCCGCCAGCCCACCCACCACAACCCCCGCGGCCCCACAAAGCCCTGCCGCAGCTCATCGGAGCTGCAGCAGGGCTGGGCAGAGTGGTGGCGGGAAGTCGTCCCCCCCCCCCCAGCCTTCCTGCCACTAGCCCCAGTGGCCCTGCAAAGCCCCATCGCAGCTTGTCCAAGCCTCGGTGGGACTTTGAAGGGCTAGGCAGAGTGGTGGAGGGAACTCACCCCCCTCCCTGCCAGCCCTCTCACCACCACCCCCTGAGTCCCTGCTAAGCCCCACTGTGGCTCGTCCAAGCCTCGGCAGGGCTTTGCGGGGCCAGACAGAGTGGTGGCAGGAACTCCCCTTGCTCTAGATTGCCCCTGGCCGCGTTGTTGGGGGTGGATTCTAGTGTTGCCTGATTGGCTCGCTGTCTGGAAATGAAGTCTGGACAGTCCCCACCCACCAGGGCCTTGCCCAAATATTTAACAGCTGAAAGCTGTTACAGATGATAGAGGCTGTGCAGTTGTGACTTGCTTACCCAGTGAATTCATGGCTGGACCTTGATTTGAACAAGGTGCTTCTACTTTTTACATGCCACCTTGTTTCTTGAAACAGCATGATCATATATAAGGACAGCTTCAGACATCAAGAATCATGGGGGGTCTTGAAGTGCATGTGAGTCCTGCAGTGAGATGTACAAATTTTGTTTTTGAGGGAATTCTGTACATTCTAGTTTGAAAGAATGAGTGAAAAGGAGGACAGATGCAGTAAGTTGGACAATCACTTTTTTCCCTACAAGTTGCAGTTTGCAAAACTATTTGATAATACAGGCCATTGTGTCCACAAAGAGGATATCTATTCTGTCCAAGGAAGGCAAAAAAAATCCATTTGGTTAACAAAACATCTATAAATGTGGCTGATTTCCAAGAGCATGTGTAAGATCCTGACTGTTCCATCCTTGTTCATGGTCATTGTGCATCACAATGATGGGCTTTGCATCTGCACAGAGTTTCAATTTTAAAAGCTTCTAGAGCTGGCATATAGGCCTAAACCTGCTCCCATTCAGAGGTATAGAAAACACTTCCATCTAAAGCCAAGCAAGATAAGGGCACTTGTTAGAGAGAAAGTTAGCAGGTGGTGTGAAAACACAGATGACCACTCAAAGGAACAAAGGTAGGCAGCCAGCAGAGTGATCATTTATAACTCTGAAGTTCCGAGGGAGCTTTTCCATTGCATTATGTCTCATGCCACAATCTCTGCTTATATAACGGGTCAATTTTCAACCTCTGAAGACACCAGCTGACTTCTGTAAAGAACTAGGACCAAGATGACTATGCTTAACTGCATGGAAACTGAAAAGCCAGAAGGATTCTCCATGGGAGTGGCATTCCATGCTGTCTTTCAGATGACCTCTCACAAGATTGTGAGATGGTTGGCCTAAAAGCTAGAAGACCACCTTATGTCAATCTCTGTTCTTCAAAAGATGGCTAGTTTCTATGCTTCCAGTGTTCAAACAGTTTTGGCATCCTCACATACAATATTTTCGGCAGAGAAAATAACTTCTAAATCTTCTCGTCGATCATTTTCTTACACTGTGAATTTAATGTCCTCTTGTAAGCTCTCATTCCAGTACTGTTTGAACCTATCTACAACATTCCTTTGGAAAAGCTAACATTTAAAGTATCTTTCTCATTTCCTATTACATTCGCCTAGAGCATCTCTGAATTGGGTCTCTCTCTGTACACACCAGAATTATGCACTTTAAATAAAGACAAGATTATGCCAAAGGCAGATCCAGCTTTTACATCTAAGCGTTAATTACTTTTTCCCCAGGTCTGAAGAAATAAAGCTTTTTTTTTTCTGCCAGAGCCTAACCATCAGGAAGAAAAGGTATGCCAGGCTTTGGCATTACAGTTTTTTGCGGAGTTGGATGCCTTGTTTGTCTCCTTTCATGTAGCTATCAAAAGAAAGAGGGCTTCTAAGACATCTCTAAATAGATACTTGAAGAAATGTATACGAGCATATGAGAAGCAGGACCATGAAGCATTAGAAAACAGAATGGGTCACAATATCACAAGTGCACCCTCTACAGTGTACTAACATATGGAGAGTGCAGTAAGAGTAACCTTGATTTTCCAAAGACTATGTGGTTCTTGAAAACTACAGCCAATTGTTTGCATCCAGAACCAATCAAGAAGCAAAGCCATCCTGGCAAAAATACCCTGCAGATGTTGAATGGACTTTTCACAGTATTCCAATATTCCATCCTCACAAAATCAACAGCTATAGAATGTGGCCTCTTCAGATTATCAGACATCTACACAGAAGATTCAATGACCACAGGTTGCTTACAGCTTTATAAAAATGGTGTGAACCTTGAATCAGGGTTGGAAGCAAGCTGGCAGTCAGTGAATGGCAAGAATAAATGTAATACTTTCCTGTCTTCACCTTGTGATAGGCAGATTAATTCTGCACTAGTTAACATTTATGGGCTATTTTTAAGGATAGAATAGTTTAAAGTAATTGATTGTTGACATTATAAAAGCATGTATGACGGTGGCAAGTTCTCTATCCAAAAAAGTGACCAAGCATCATCATCATACCACATAAAATGTGAAGAGTCCCTACGATGACATGTTGGCCATCTGATTGGCCCTCAGGGGCAAGGGTTCTCCCACTGAAGATCACCACCGAGGGCCAATTAGAGCCCAGCACATTCTCCCCTAGGCCTCAGATTGGCCCTCAGTGGAATGGTCCTCCCCCACCGATGGCCAATCAGAGCCTCTTCCCCACCCCCTCCTCCTCTGTGCCACCTCTACCACTGGCCACTAGGATGAGAGGCTGGCAGCAGGTAGGTTGCCCATCTACCCCCTCTGCTCCAGCTGCACCACCCTACTGGCTGCTTGGGGAAGCTTCTCTGCCTATAATCCTCTGCCAGTTTTGCTCCTGCCCGATCTCCTTGCTCCCAGGGGAAGGCCTCCTTTGTACACTCCCTGCCACCTGTCCCATCTCCCTTCCTGCTTGCCAGGGGAAAGTGCCGAAGCCTGCCTGAAAGTGCTCCCCACCCCCAACATCTTCCTGCCCTCCTTGATGCTGGGGTGCCATGGGCAATCCCACTTGGCTTCTGTGCCACCCACCTGGCTCTAGCTTGCCTCCTGCTTCCCACTGGGAGGCAGGGAACAGAAGCCGCCTGCATTCCACGGTGGCAGGCTGCTTCTCCCAGCAGTGCAGCCCACTGCCCGTGTGAACGCCCCAAGCATGCCCTTCCACCAGCAACCTGTGGTGGTCCCTCCCTCTCCCTGGCCTCCATCCCACTGGGAGTGCTGGGGGATGGGATCCTTGCCCCAGTGTGATTTTAAAATGGGCCTTTCTAGTAGAATTTCATAAAGCTTATGAAAAGACCTCCTGACTACCATCAACAATGTGGTATCTAGGAACAAAGGTAGAGTTTTGATATCTAGGAACAAAGGAGGAGGACTCCTGGGCAACATACCTAATCAAATGTGTGCTCCCTTCCAGAAAAAGCAGTCCCACCACACTTCAATTGCATAACTATGTCATGAGCAGCTGTGATTTTATCTGGATACATTTCCAGTTCTGGAAGGGAAAAATGCTTTTGTATCCCTTCCAAAGGGACTTTTGCACAGATTCTGTTTAAAACACTTGGTAGTACAGGGTATAAATATTTTGAAAATACAAATTTTGTGACCTTTAAGTGAGCTTTCTGGCATATATCACTAGGTATTGTAGTGCTGCAATTCTCAAAAAAATCAATATGTCAATTAGATGTAATTGAAGTACCTGTTATGTTCATAGGCTCATAGAAACAGAGTCGGAAGGGATCTCCAGATTCATCTAGTCCAACCCCCTGCAGAATGCAGGAAATTCACAACTACCTGCCCACCCACAGTGACCCCAATTCCATGCCCAGATGATGTCCTGCCCCAAAAACTCAGAATCCCTTGCTAGTCTGTCCTGGAGGAAATTTACCTCCTGGCCCCAAAGTGGTGATCAGCATTTCCCTGGGCTTGCAAGAAATGGCCACAAGAGCCAAGCATGGATATAATCCCTTCTGCCCAGCCACTTACAATATGCCTAAATTCACAGTATCAGCATTTCTGTGAGGTGGCTATCTAGCCTCTGCTTAAAAACTTCCAAAGAAGGAGAACCGCCACCTTCTGAGGAAGCCTGTTCCACTGAAGAATAGCTCTTTCTGTCAGGAACTTCTTCTGGATATTTAGCTGAAAATTCTTTTGGATTAATTTCATCCCTTTGGTTCTGGGGCAACAGAAAGCAACTCCACTCCACCCTTTATGTGAAGGCCCTTCGAGTTCTTGAAGATGTCTATCATATCACCTCTTAGTTGTCTTCTCTTCAGGATAAACAGACCAAGCTCTCTCAACCTCTCCTCATATGTCTTGTTGTTCAAATCCCTCACTATTATCATTGCCCTCCTCTGGACGCACTCCAGTTTGTCAGTATCATTCTTCAATTGTGGTACCCAAAAATAAACACAGTATTCTAAGTGAGGTCTAACCAGAGCAGAGTAAAGCAGTACCGTCTTCTCACACAATCTGGACTTCTTTTGATACAGCCCAAAATCCAATTTGCCTTTTTAGCTGATTCATGTTCAGTGTATGGTTTACTAAGACCCCCAGATTCTTTTTGTACATACTACTGCCAAGACAGGTCTCCCCCATCCTATAATGATACATTTTTTTCCTACCAAAATTCAGATCATTACATTTTTCAGTATTGCAATTCCTTTTAGCCCAGTTTTCCAGTCTGTCACTATCATCCTGTATCCTGATTCTGTCTTCTGTTGTGTTTGCTACCCCTCCCAGTTTAGTAATCTGCAAATTTAATAAGCACTCCCTCTAGTCCTTCATCCAAATGATGTATGAATATGTTGAACAACACAGGGCCCAGGACAGAACCCTGAGGTATTCCACTTGTCACTCCTCTCCAAGAGGATGACAAACCATTAACAAGCATCCATTGGGTGTGATCTATCAACCATTTATCAATCCACCTAACAGCAGTAGGATCTGTACCGCTTTTTACCAACTTTTCAACAAGAATATCATGTGGAACCTTATCAAAAGCTTTACTGAAATCAAGACAAACTATATCCAGACAAACTATATACAAACTATGATTCAGCAAGATAGTAAGTTTCTCAAGTTACTTTCTCAAGTGACATGACTTGTTCTTGAGAAAACTGTGCTGACTCTTAGTAATAATAGCCATCTGCTCAAGGACTGACCGTATGATAATTGGTTCTAAAATTTTGCCAGCTATAGACATCAAGCTGACAGGTCAGTAGTTACCCAGGTCCTCCTTTTTTTCCCTCTTGAAGATGGGGACATGTACCTTGCAAAAACCAATCTGTCAGCAGCAATCATGTGGAAGGCAACCAGTAACTGGTCAGTAGGGATATCAGGGGCTCTGGCATGTGGGGTATCTGTTCATTCTCAGTTATGACACTGCGTTCTTGCAATCTTTATGACACCTGCCCATTAGTTCTTGCTGGATTTCAACTGTCTTGTTCATTACATCTTTACAGCCTCCATGTAGACATTACAAGGCAGTTATCAAGCTAAAAGGTTTTAAGGGGCAAAGATCAATATGGTACTCAAAACCATTTTTTTAATATAGGTTTATCTCCTTCTAAGGCAAATGACATCTTGGCTGGGTGATGCCTACCACTCAGCCAGGGAGACAGGAACAAATCTTCCTCTTCCTGTCTCTGTGTGAGAGTTGCCCTGAGCTTTGTTCTTTTCCTGATTCTACAGGGAGAGCAGCTAAATAAGTAGCTTACTATCTTCTGCATATCTGTATTTCTAAAAAATGTCTTGGTTCTTCTTTCCTTTTTGCCTTACATCTTCTCCACCAATTCTGCAGTTTCCTCCTGCCTTTTCTATACTTTTTCCCCCCCTGTGCCTCACTTCTTACTAAATATAGGCTTGGTGAAGAGAGTGAAGGGCTCCTTTATTGCAGCAACCACTTTCTCTGCCCCAACTAATACTACCAGTATTCAGCCACTTGGGTATAGAGCCAGTTTGGTGTAGTGGTTAGGAGCGCGGACTTCTAATCTGGCATGCTGGGTTCGATTCTGCGCTCCCCCACATGCAGCCAGCTGGGTGACCTTGGGCTTGCCACGGCACTGATAAAGCTGTTCTGACCGAGCAGTGATATCGGGGCTCTCTCAGCCTCACCCACCCCACAGGGTGTCTGTTGTGGGGAGAGGAATGGGAAGGTGACTGTAAGTCACTTTGAGCCTCCTTCGAGTAGGGAAAAGTGGCATATAAGAACCAACTCTTCTTCTTCTTCTTCTATACCCAAGACTATCAACTAAAGCACTGACTACTAGATTTAAAACAACCCCCTGTGATGTGGATTAAACTTCAGGGACTGAGAATAGTTACTGGCCAGACAAAATAATACTTCCCTAGACTAGGCACATCTCAAGAGGTTCCCTCTGCCTGAATTATTTGATAAACAAAGGAAAGAAGAGTTGTTTGTTTGTTTGTTTGGGATTCTTAGGTTGCCCCTCTCAAAAAATGGTCTTGGGTGGCTTACATCAGGGTATAAAACATGTCAAATACAGATTCAAAAAAACAAGCTTTAGGCTAAAACAGTTATTAAAAGTCTTACTGTAATTACTTGGTCCCATAAACCAGCCAAAAAGCCAGGGGTGCCAACTATAAAGACCTACTGCATGCCCTCGCACAAGATAGGGGACTCACAACTGGACGGGCACCCCAGATGTTGGGTAGGGGGTCCATTTAGATGTTAGAGGTACAACCCTGGATCTCAACCAATTGCCTGGTAGAAGAGCACTGTCATGCAGGCCCTCTTCCAATTTCCAACATTTATCACAAAAACAACATATTCTTTAATTATGCTAAGCATATTTTACAGGTTGCTTTAGTTGATGCCTCTGTAGCTGCAATATAGATGTCTAACTTGAATGAAGTGGACAAGAAGTAGGCAGAGTTCCTGTTTCCTGGTTGATAGTTCAGGGGACAACATACTAATGCTTAAGGCATGCTGTGCTTTATTTTAATACTCACTCCATTGAGACTATTTTCATTCTAACATCAGAACCAGTTTTCTGTTGATCTATGTACCAAGTCCTCCTGTTAATGTCTAGTTTAAAGGCTGTCACAGTGACACAGCAACCTGGTTCCACCACTTTGCCTTTCATAGCCTGTTGTCAGTCTATTTTGCTAAGATTATCACCCCCTTTTGGGCTACTACTGCTGTTATTTAATTTTTTTGGCTTTTTACATATTTATGTGTGACACCATAGTAAAATGTTTATGTTTACTTTTCAGAGCATGCCCACACTTGTTGTTATTTATCTCTGAAGCAGACCTAATATGCACCATGCTCATGTTCTCACTACTGCATTTCTCAGTACTGTGGTCAGGCATTTCCCAGTGACTCCTGACATCCAGGAAATTACTTTGACATGCTAGTACTTTCACCTAAAACATTAGTTATGCTTTATTTTATTTATTTCAGTGCAAACACTCAACATAGTCATGGAATACATTGCAATTATGCTTTCAATTTCTATGGAGACCCACTCCCTAATACTCTGATGAGGTTTGGGCTATTTTGCCTTGCTTCACAATGACCATTTACGCCCTGGGAACTTCACTGCCCCAGCTCCCATGCAGGAGCACAAATTGGGGGTGGATGAGGTACACCAGGCCAAATGCTCCCCCATGTGGGTGCAGGAAGAGGTGGGGCAACCTGCCATGACTAAAACTCCAGCCTGCAGACCAGCATGAAACCTCCAGTGAGTAAATGGTCATTGAGACATCTCAGGCCCTGTCCTTTTTGTGTCTTCCTAACAGGGAACTCTGTCATTGGGGAATGTCATTCTAATCCCTTCACAAGATAATCTCTCTTTATGTTTCTTTATCTGGTTATATTGTGATACAAATTAGTCTGAAGACTGCACAAGTTTCATTTATGGCTTATCCTGTGCATACCTTCTTTGATCACATCCCAACTGTTTTGAGTACTTATTTATTATGATGCTTATTCTCATGTCCCTTGAGAGTTCAGCATTTTGATTGGCTCATTTCCTGCTCTGTAGCTTATGAGTGAATTAGCTGAGGATGAAGTCCTTACTTCCATTGGCTAGTACTACTGCTAGAAGAGTGACTAAAATTTTGGCTCCTTTCATTAAATCAGAACTCTCCTTTTTTCATAAAGACTTAGAACAGATCCGGCTTTACATCCTAAAACCAGTTCCTCTCTTGATAATTTGCAGATCAGCTTGCCATCCCTTGTCCTAGTCCTAGACATCATACAGAGAAAAACTGGCATATTCTAAATGCCCATAGAATTCATTTTATCCCAAAGTCAATTCCTCATTCTTTGTCTCTCAGGAGATTAATTTACCATTCTTCTGCCCAAACCTAGGCGTCCTACAGAAAAGGCAGGTTACACCTTAATGTGAGTGGGTCCCTGAAAGCATTCATACTTAGGACAGAGAGCATGAGGAAAATTTATAGTCTTTTCATTTTGGTGTTCCTGCCAAATATGGGTGCCGAAATGTCCAAAACATTTGTTAACAAGTGTCTAAAAGCTACTGCAGCCTATAAAGTCCCAAAACAGAATGTGCCTGTGGGAATTACTGCACACTCTATAAGACTGGCTGTGACAAAAGCAGCATTCGTAAAATGTGCCTCTCTAGAGGAGGTGTGTGCAAGGTTGCCACTTAGTCCTATTTTTCAAATTTGTAAGGTGTTATAAGCTCAATGTATAAAGTTCTGATATAGCATTTGGCAGGAGGGCATTGCATCATGTTATGGATCAGGATGATAGCCCACCCAGGACTTGTCCCAGCTAAGATGTCCTCTGCCTAAGGGGGGAACAAACATTGGTTGCTTACCAAGGAGTGTTCTTCTCTGAAGTCAGGAGAACATCTTGCCTCTCATGTTTCATAATCATCTGAGTCCTTAGCTTACTGTTAATATACCTAGTACAATTTTTCCCCACAAATAATTTTTCTCTTAGGTTATTGCAGAGCATAGAATCAGGTTACCCTTAATTTCTAATTCTCCTTCCTGTGATTTATTCCTTCATATAAATGGTTTGTTGATTGTTAGGAGTTATCTTCTATGCTAGTTTGATGCTGGTGTTTTTTAGATAAGGGCATTACTCTTGGAGTCCAAAACTGAGCTCAGAGTCAATCCCACACAAGGAATCAGGAAGTGGAAGATTTGTTCCTCCCCCTCCCTCCCCCATGACAGAGTGGTGTAAATCAGGGATAGTCAACCTGTGGTCCTCCAGATGTCCATGGACTACAATTCCCATGAGCCCCTGCCAGCAAATGCCTCTGGAGGACCACAGGTTGACTACCCCTGGTGTAAATCACTCAGCCAAAATGTCATTCTTACCTCAGAGGAGAAGCACCCTTTCAGTAAGCAACCAAAGTCATTTTGCCATCCAATCCAAAGGCAAGCAGTTCTGTTTACTGTATTCAAAGAACCAAATAATATCTATTTACTATAAGGTGTATGGGCTAATTTTTCCCTTTGTGAGCAAGAATGCTCCATGCTGTGTTTCTTTAACAACAGTTGGTATTACTGAGACTCTGGTCAGAGAGCAAGGCACAGATCAGGTTAAAGCAACAAACTAAGATCATAGCAAGTATTTGTTGCCTTCCATGTTAACAGAACTGAGAAAGAAGAGAGTCCTATTTGATGAGAATAGACATTGTCTTCATTGCAGAGTTTGGGGAAATTGAACCAAATTGTAGTCATCGAAAAGCTCATGACTGTGTTTAAATTTAGCCTGTACTGTTTCTTTCACAGCAGGGAAAAGCAAAGCTCTGACAGAAATCCATTCAGACAGTCAGTCAACTTTCTTAAGTAGAATTTTTTTCTTCTGTATTGCTGCCCCATGAACAATGATCCATGTGGGCATGCAGATAGGGGCCCAGCTCCCGCTTCAGGAGCTTGGGGCTTGCATGCCAATCTTTGCCAAGGGATTATCAGAGGCCTTGCCCCTCTTGCCAGCTTGAGACATACTCCGCAGATGTATGGTGATAGATTGGATCAGCCAGAGGCTTTCCATCTACGTCGGTGAAAGACTGCTATCAGCGCCGGAAGATCTGTGCCCTGAAAGCTGCCTTGGCTCAGAGAATTGACAGATGATCCCAAGGCGAGGAATTGGTTGAATTACACCAAGTGAGGTTGGCTGGCAAAGGGCATGTAACCAGACTAACTTACAAAGTGTGCTCCAAGTGGCAGGAAACTTCTACAATCCATCTTAAAGGAGAATCCACCTCTGCACTCTGCCTAGTGTTTCTATAACAGCTGACCTACAGCCTCTGCTCCTACTGACTCATAGCTACCAGCACAAGGAACAGAGATGTTCCTTTCTGTCTGAAGCAGTTAATATCTATGGGCTTAACAGCTGGTCAGTGAATTTATTACCAGCCCCTCCAGAAAAGATTAAAAACTAGACAAAACATCTAGCTCCCACCCAGTTTGGAATTTTGTTATAACCTGAGGGCTGTCACCTAATGGGAGAGGATTAGACAAAATGCAGCCTTAATTCAGAATGCAATAATTGTGTAGTAGTCGGGTTGTACTGTACTGTATTGTACTGGGGGAGGAAGAGTGGGTAATTGAGATGTTAGGTGGAGGTGGTGGGAGGCCAGCCAAGGGCTGGGGATCCTAGTGATTATGGGGATGAGGGAATTATGGCAGTGGGAAATGGCTTGCTTGAACTAAACCGGGGTGCAGGAAGCTGAGACAGTCACCCTAGGGCAACTAGCCCCACCGGCATTTTTGCTCCCCAATGCCCTTTCATCTCCTACCCAAAGGCAGGTCCCTGGTACACATCAGAGCTGCACATGCAGAAACAGTAGCTGAGATGGCTAGATAGAGTCTGGCAAAAAAATCGTGATGAAGCATCAAGAATCTCTTATAAGACATCTAATCTAAGACACTTAGGAATGTTTATGAGATGGCAGTGAAGGCCATTAATAAGAAATTCTGTGTGGCTGCCATTGTCTCCACAAGCTCATGCCTGGCACAACTGTTTAAAACAATTAGATTGCTGACATCCTTAGGATTGTCCTAGAGTTTGAAATTGGATATTAGCAGTGAGCTATTCTATGAAGAAAATCTTGTCACTCCACCAGGACTTTCCCACCAGGTTTGATGCAGAAGTTGTTGAGTTGTTGGGTAAAATATCTGGAAATTTGGATATAAAGTGTTGGAAATGTAAGGAGAAGGTCGGTTCCTTCTTATGTGGTGGACTTGTAAAAACATCCAGACATTTTGGATAAAAATTCATGATATTTTAGAAGCAATGTTGAAGATTACATTTCTTCTCTGTCCTGAATTTATGCTATTAAGTGTACTGCCTGATAATACTCCCAGAAAAGCTGGTGATTTCTTTTTTCACACAACAATGGCAGTCCACATGGTGGCTGCAAGACTTGGAAACTTCAGGAGACTCCCAAAGTATACCGACTGGTTTGAGAAATTGGGGGAGTTAGCCCTAACGGTGAAACTTACAAGCCTAATGAACAATCAACCCATAGATGAATTTCATGCACTCTGGGGCTACTATATGAATTATTTGGACAGTTAATTAACAAATGTTTTAGATGAACAGCAAGATATATTGTAATCTATGCTTTTCTATGCTCTTTTTTGTATTTTCTTTCTTTATATAAATTGCAATAAATGCTAGATTTCCAGCTTTAAAAAAATAATGGCATCATCTTAATCAGGCAGGCAGGGCTAGGAAAGGGGGATACCATACTTAATGGTTCTGCTCTTGTTTGCCAAATTCCAGAAAGTGATGATGGAGGATTGCAGTTCAGTCCTCTGGCCACTTATCTCCATCCCATCCCTTGGCACTTGGGTGGAGGCTAGGGTTAAGAAACTGACTCCAACACTGATGCTGTACAGAACCAAGTTGATTAAAAATATGACCATTATGCTGCAAAACTATTTTGCAGAGCAGAAAATAGACCTGTCATGCGTGATGGAAACCTGGGTTAGGGAGGGTGAAACAGATTCCTTAAAAGAACTGTCCCCTGCCAAGTTTACCATCCTTCATCAGTCATGGACTGCAAGCTGGAGGGAGTAGCAATGTCCACACTGAGCTGCCATGCTCTGGAAATGGGCTGGACCTAGTGTCAGCCATGGTGACACTGGAACTCTCACAGTTTGTCACAAGCCCCACCTATCAAGTCGGCCACAGCTGGACCTTATCTTCAGCACAGAACTGGAAGTGGAGTTGATAATTGCTAACTCTGTTTCATGGTCAGACCACTATGCCCTGAAGGCCCAGCTAAGAATACTGTCCCCTTCTCAGTAAATTTTAGCTCACCCAAGGAGACTTATGGATCCAAATGGATTCCTGAATGCCTTGTGGGACCCAATGCCTCCCGGTGCTTCTCTAAATGAGCTAGTCAGTGACTGGTACAACCAGGTACTGACTGCCATCAATGAGATCACCCCCCCCCCTCCCGATGCCCCCATCCAAAATAGGCTCCTTGGTACACAGAGGAGCTCTGTGAGAAGAAATGGGAGCTGAGACAGCTAGAGTGAGTTTGGGAGAAAAGTTGCGATGAAGATTTGATAGATCATTTCTGATTTCAGTCAAGGCCAATTAAACAGCCAGCAACTAGAGGCCCCTCCCCACTACCAACTGCAAACACTCTTGGAAGAACTGAATCTACATCTGTACAGTCAAAAAAATTGCTCAGTTACAGAGCTTTAAAATTTAAAGGTTCTACCATTTAAAATATTATGTGTTTTACTGTTTGAAATGTTATGTGGTTCGTGACGCTTTCTTTGTACTGTACTACAAATCTTTCCCTGTAAATGACCCTGAGCCACAAGAGAGAGTGATATATAAATGTATGTATGTAAGCAAACAAACAAATAAAATGTTGTGAGGTCTCCCAAATATTATATTTATATTTATATTTATATTTATATTCATATTCATATTCATATTCATATTCATATTCATATTCATATTCATATTCATATTCATATTCATATTCATATTCATATTCATATTCATATTCATATTTATACCCCGCTTCCCCCCGAAGGCTCGAGGCGGCTTACATAACCCCGTCCCCTAAAACCATAAAATGACAATAAAAACCGATAATTTACAGTAATGGCAACAGCGATGGCGTAATCTACTCATTTGCTCTCCGCATCCTCAACTACGGAGGGGGGTGATGCTCTCTACCGCCAGTTTGTGGGGGGGGGGGCTGATCTTCTTTCCGCCTAGCCTCAGTTATAAGCCTGGCGGAAGAGCTCCGTCTTACAGGCCCTGCGAAATGCTGGTAATTCCCGCAGGGCCCTCAGCTCTTCCGGGAGCTCATTCCACCAGGTTGGGGCTAGGACCAAAAAGGCCCTGGCCCTAGTCGAGGCCAGGTGGGCTTCCTTGGGGCTGGGAACGACCAGTAGGTTAGCCCCCGCAGAGCGTAACGCCCTGCGGGGGATATAGGGCAAAAGGCGGTCCCTCATATATACTGGGCCTAGGCCACGGATGGACTTGAAGGTCAAAACCAAAATCTTGAACCTGATCTGGAAGGCGACCGGTAACCAATGCAGCTGCCTCAGAACTGGCTGGATGTGAGCCCTCCATGGTGTAGCTGTGAGGACTCTAGCAGCCGCATTTTGGACGACTTGCAGTTTCCGGATCAAGCCCAGAGGCAGGCTGGTGTAGAGCGAGTTACAGAAATCTAGTCTAGAGGTGACCGTCGCATGGATCACTGTGGCCAGGTGTTTGGAGGACAAATAGGGTGCTAGTAGCCGAGCCTGGCGAAGATGGAAAAATGCCCGGCTAGCTACCTGTTTAATCTGTGCCTCAAGTGTTAGTGAGGCATCAATGGTCACCCCTACATTCCTGGCCTGAGATGCGATATTAAGTTGCGTCCCGACCAGAAAGGGTAAGCGCGCTTCCTGATCTGCCCCCCTACGGCCCAACCACAGAACCTCTGTCTTGGAGGGGTTGAGTTTCAGGCGACTCTGCTCGAGCCATCCAGCTACGGCTTCCAAACATCTGGCAAATGGATCTGGGGGGGAGTCCGGGTGGCCCTCCATGAGGAGAAAGAGCTGGGTGTCATCAGCGTACTGGTGGCAAGCCAGCCCATAGCTCCGTACCAGTTGAGCCAGAGGGTGCATAAAGATGTTAAATAATGTAGGAGAGAGCACCGAGCCCTGTGGGACCCCACAAGGGAGCCGGTAAGGTCCTGATACTTCCTCTCCCACGGCTACCCTCTGTCCGGTTTTGGAGGAAGGAGCGTATCCAGCGTAACGCTGTACCCCTTATCCCCATACCGGCAAGGCGGCTCGCTAGCAGCTCGTGATCGACCACGTCAAACGTGGCCGACAGATCTAAAAGAACTAGCACAGCAGAGTCACCTCGGTCAAGCTGGCAACGGAGGTCATCCAACAAGGAGACCAACCCAGTCTCTACCCCATGACCAGGGTGGAAGCCAGACTGGTATGGATCGAGTGCCGAAGTATCTTCCAGGAACGCTAGGAGCTGGTCCGCCGCAGCCCTTTCCACCACCTTACCCAGGAACGCTAAATGCGCTACTGGGCGGTAGCTTGCAGGGTCATGTGGGTCCAGGGATGGGTTCTTGAGGAGAGGGCACACCATCGCCTCCTTCAGCACCTCAGGAAACTCCCCCAACTGGAGAGAGCAGTTAACAATATCCCTGAGCTGCTCACCTATCTAACTTGTCCACTGTGGTATATAACCTCTACATGAAACCTCTGGGAGAAGTCATCTGTGGATTTAAAGAGAGGTGTAGCAGATGATACCCGGCTGTACTTCTCCTTAATGACTAAGTCAGGTGGGTCTGTGGAAGTCCTGAACAGATGCCTAGAGAAGGTAATGAGATTAATGAGGAACAATAAACTGAAGTTCGATCCAGACAAGACTTGAGTGCTATTGGTCAAGGAAGAAGATGCTTGAGTGCAGGGTCAGGCTGTACTGGAAGGGTTCCATGCCAACAGTTTCAAAGCTTATGGGTGCTGTTCGATCCTGGCCTTTTGTGAGCTGTGGCTGAAATGCCAACCACCATACTTCCTCAAAAAGTATGATTAGTACATGGTGATTCATGCTCTTAATAACATACAGGTTAAACTGCTCTACATGGGGCTTTCGTTGAAAACTGTATGAAAGGTGAATTGGTCCAGAATATGGCAGTGGGGTTGTTGTCAGCAGCTAGACACAAGCACTGTATTAGCCCTGTGTTGAAAGATCGCATTGTTTGTTCATCTATTTCTGGACACAATTCATAATGTTAGTTCTTAGCTGTAAGGCCCTAAATGGCTTGTGCCCAAAGTACATTTTAGACTGCTTTTGTTCTATGTACTTTTATTATATATGCCTTGCTTTTAGGGGTGGTTGTTATTGATTTTTTTATTACTATTGACTGTTTATTATGTTTTTAATGTTAACACATTTTAAAACATTTTGTTTGCATAGGCTTGGTTTTCTGTGCTTATGAACTGCCCTGGGCAGCTCCAGCCACATGGAGAAGGATGCCCACTGCCACTATAGGTCAAGAGTGGCAGCTGGCATCCTTCTCTGCCACGGCTGGAGCTGCAGCAGTTGCCAGTCACTGTTGCTGACAGCCTCTGCAGGCTTAGCCACAATAGAGAAGGACACCAGCTGCCACTCTGGGCCCAGGTGTGCTGGTGGTTGCTGGCAGTCGCTGCAGACCCAAGCAGAAGCAGAGGATGCTGGTCACTGCTCAGTGACAAAGGACACTGGTGGCTGCTGTGGGTTGAGTGGTGAGTGGTGAGGCAGGGAATATCACCAGCCTAATGGATGGGTGGAATACCCCCTGCAGGTCTCACAGGCCCACCTCTTATAAATATCTTTCTGATGCTTATTGCATAGGAAATAATCTGCTTAGGCTCATTCTTGAAACAATTGCTTCCATTGCTGTACTTAACAGAAGGAAAGAAGCCAGGTATTAAATGAATTGTCACTTCATAAATACAATTTGTTCAGCATGATCCTATTCTCATCTTCAACTATATTGTGTTATGTTTACATATTTTATTTCCCATTAGAATAGTATGTGATGTTTCTTTCCTATAACTTGAATTACCAAAACATGTTTAATCCTTTTAAAAAAATACAATAATTTTCACACTTCTATGATTTTAGTATGAATAAAATAAATAGAGAAAAATGAGGTACGCTTGTTGACATGAAGTGCCCTGTTCTTTTCTGCTCACTCATTCCTACCTAATACGATTTTTCATTTGTATCTTCTTTTGTAGGTGGCCATTTCTTCCACCGTAATTCTCTGTCTCCTCGGAGCCTGGTGTATGAAAATGACTTCTCTTCAATTGAGCCTGTCTTGGACATGTATGATGAGAACAAGACCTGAAGGGGGATCTGCATTCTTCTTGCTTTGCTCTCTTTCCCTTTCCCTTTTCCGTTTCTCATTCCTATTGTTGTGTACTCCTTCCACGGGTGTTCTTTGTCTGAAGAAGAGCGGCCTTTTCCAGAACATGTGCCTGGCTGCCAGGCTGCAAAGGTGAAGCTCAGCTGAGGCAATATTGGAGGATAAGGGGATGAAGAATGTGCGCCACAAGTTGGCTACTGGAGGTTGCCGAGTTGTCATCAGCAGTGTCGGCATAATGGTGTCAGTATGCTAGAGGTTTCGCCCTACTCAGTTTCTAATTTTGTACTACAGTTGCCTCTGTTGAGTAGGCACATAATATCTCTCTTTTTTACAAAACTGCAGCGTTTTGCCAACTTAGTTGCCTATTGGAGGGAGTGGCGGGACATTGCCTGAAGCACTCCAGCTATTCTCTGTTCTGTCCTTAAACTCACATTGAACATCCCAATTCCAAAGGGATTTATGAGAAATGTATTGACATTCCAGCTTGCCATTTAATTGGCTGCTGGCAGAACAAGCTATAATATTACAGCAGCATTACGACTGTCAGCCTCAGTAGACAACGTTGGAGTTTTTCTGCTCCATTGCTGAGGATAAATATGGACAAAAGCTGCTTAGAATGAATGCAAAAAAAGAAAACAGCCATTTTCCAGCCTTCCTGTTGAGGGAATTGCTGACTTAAAGATGCTGCTGATATTTATAAAACCTTTAGATCACAAGAAATATCCAGACATCAAAAATAGGTTCTTGCTTGGTTTTTAAAAGATCTGTTCTTTTTCACTCTAATTTTTAAAAAGCTAGTATTTTGGCTTTACATACTGAAATGGCTGGAAGCTTCCTTCCTACATGTTTTTACCTGAGATAGCTGTAGCCATGAAGCAACAAACGTTTTCTGAAGTCTTTCCTTCTCCAGAGGACATCAACATTATGAACATGGGGAGGAGGAGGAGCAATGGCAACTGCTGCTTTGCTGTCCATTTTTACTAGTGGGAGAAGCTGAAGATGAAACATTCTAATTTAACTGCACAGGCATGGACAGCTAAAAACAAAGATGGTCTTATGGTGTTGTTTTTTTTTAAAGAATCATCAACAGTGTTGCCTAAGCAAAAACAAAAACAAAAACACACAGTGCGAGAGTTGGATTGTACAACTAATTCCACTTTCCTCCAGGATGCTGCATCGGTTAGAACTGACATGTCATTTTCTTCCCCATTGCAACTCTTGAGCTGCTGTAGAGTTAGAAAGGGTATCCTTGTAGTATGGACAAAAACTTAATGCTCTAGGAATACTGATTGCAGAAGAGATTGAAAACCCAAAAAAAGACATAAGAAATGTTGAGTGGGTGTCCTGTCACAGACAACTTACTATAGAAGTAGGAAGATGGACAGGGAAAGTTCCACCCCACCCCCTCTGCAGAAACTGGGCTTTCACAAGATTTTTCCTGCCCTGGAATGTAGTGATTCTGTGATGTTAATTTGCTGAGCTGACTGGAAACTAGCTCTTTGCAGCTAACTCTTAGCAGAATGCTTCATTTGTATTGTTCAGATGGCCATATTTTCTCTGATCATTCTGGACTGATGAGTGAGCTTAAGGACTGGGTCCTGGTGGCCTCTTGTTTGTTGTATGCGCCAGGTAAGTTTTAACATGAGAAATTCTAAACAAAATCTTCTTAAAAGCACAGTCTTAAACTGTTGGAATTTAATGTCTGGAAGATTTGATGGGAAATATCAGTGATGCTCCTTCAAGTGTACATAAACAAAAGCTCTGCATTCTTTTCCCCCCTTTTCCCAAGCTACCAGTATTAGGGAGATATGCAATATGACAGGCAAATAATTTTATGCTAAGAACTGTCTTATGGCAATGTATAGGGCTAGAATCCAGAAGGAAAAAACCAAAAACCTATAAATCTGACATTGTCCCTTATAAGTAATCATAATGTTGGTTGAATGGAAGTTAATTTTAAAACTATACAGACTCCTGTAGACTTTGCTTGTGAAAGTGAGAGTTTTAAATTTAGCTGTTGGGTAGGATGAGGAGTTCAAAAATCACTGTTGATTGAGTAGAACAAGAAACTGAGACAATATTAGAAAATCCCTTATGCAGTGGTTCTCCCATTTCAGAGGAGGTTCTATTGCAGCCTCTGATTGGGGGCTGAAGTATGATGCATTTATTTTGTACTAGAACCAGAGGTGGGAATAGTACAGTGGTTTAATTGTTTGGTCTTTGATTTTTATTACTGGCAGACTGCTGTTATTACTATATGTGTACAGTTTCTCTTCAGTAAGATTCCAGTGTCCGATCTCCCCCTTCTAACTTAATAGCTTTTCAAGTTGGAATCATTATATGGAGGTAACAGGGCAGCTTCTATTTACACTGTTTGCATCTTCATTTATATCTAGTAAACAAGGAATTCCCCTGACAGACAATTGTCCAAGTCCACTTGCCAAACAGCAAGAGAACATAAAAGCCAACTCTGGTTGGCGGAAGGTGTCAGTTGCTCCACGTAGTGGTCTTTCCTAGTAGCCACCCTGCCGAAATCCTTTAGTGACTGATTTGGCAGGTGCTGCCTGAAAAGCACGTATTCTGCTACTGTGCTGCAGCCCCACTGGAGGCTACAAGAGATGAAACAGGGTGCTCACATGCAGTGGACTTAGTTGACTCTGCCACAGATACAGTTTCCATTGGGGTCCGAGGCATGACCAGCAGTGACTTAACCTGGGAATATAAGCAAGGCATAGAAAATAGAACATGGAAACTTGCTTTATTAACTGCAGTTTTCTTTTGCACATGTTGCTCTGCCCGGTGTTGTACAGTACAAAATACCTCAGTATTTGTTGGCTGATGAAGAGGCACATGTATGAAATAGCTGCCATCAGAGGACATTCCCTGCTTGGAGCACTTGATAGGCAGCATTCAAAAAAGGCATTTAGTTTAACTCCCAGCTTTCCACATATTGCATTTGCTTTTCTTCTAAGCCGTAAAATCCAATGTCAACTCTGACCAATCAAAGCAATACAAATAAGGACAGACTCTTAGAAAAGAAGGGTCTTCTTGTCCTTAGAGCTTCTTAATGCTATGCTAGAGGTCAATGTGAGTGCTGCCTTTTATCTCATATAAGCCCTCCAAAATAGCACCTTTTATATGTTGTTAGAAAGCCGGTTAGAAAGATGCCCAACAAGGATAATACAATACAGTAGGATGAATTAATAACTGAATTAAGATTATATGTGGCCATTTTATTAGAACCTTGCTTGTGGTTTAATGTCAAACACTTGTTTTTCTTCATAAACCTCCTTATACCCAAGGTGGCTTTTTCAGAATCAAGAGTGCAACTAGATAAGATGTGGGAGATTTGTGACTGGGTTTCTTGAGGTCTTTAATATTATTCAGAATCATCTGCCAGAGGACTGGATTGGTCTTGGGGCAAGGTCGTTTTCCTTTGTACCATGTCCCTAAATTGCTACAAACCCAAGTAAAGGGAAAGGGTAAAGGTAAAGGTATCCCCTGTGCAAGCACCGAGTCATGTCTGACCCTTGGGGTGATGCCCTCTAGCGTTTTTATGGCAGACTCAATATGGGGTGGTTTGCCATTGCCTTCCCCAGTCATTACCATTTACCCCCCAGCAACAAGCTGGGTACTCATTTTACCGACCTCGGAAGGATGGAAGGCTGAGTCAACCTTGAGCTGGCTGCTGGGATTGAACTCCCAGCCTCATGGGCAAAGCTTTCAGACGGCTGCCTTACCACTCTGCGCCACAAGAAGCCCTAAAGGGAAAGGATAGATTGTCTTATTTCTGCCACCAAGATAATAGCAACACAGCAAGGACGGGATTTCAGTTTTGGAAATGGTATGGAGGGGTGTTAAACCTCTCCTGTCCCCATCCCCTCCCCAGGGTACTTTTAAAACAAAATTAAACACATCAGGAACCCCAGTCAGGGATTTTGTTTGTGTCACCCAGCGGTTTACTTAATGCAGGCAAACCCCTAAGAAAGGCATTTTTTAATGTTCCTCACCTTATCAGTAGGACAGACCAAATGGGAACAGTCCCAAGTCTGTCTACAAGGAAGTCTTCATTTTATTGTTGACTGGACATGACCATCTCTATATTTTATACATGCCACTAGGAACTAGGGGAGTCTTTTGGCTTCTAGTCATACAGTGTTCTTAAGAACATCTGTCAGTTTAAAGCTAGTTGCATACAGCTGTAGTAGATGTTATCCCACATACATGTATGCAGTAACCACTTTAGCTATGTCAGGTCACATTATGGCAGGCAAAGTATTTAAGAATTATATACATTAGAGAATTCTGTGGGTTTTGCATGAACGTATGAACCAAACTGCACCAACCATACAGTGTATAGTGTTATAAATAAACTAAATGGTGGCTCAGTGAATGGAAAACATATTCTCACCTTTTTTTCTATTATGTTTTTTATTGCAGTAATAGGGAAGTGAGGCATCAATGTACTGAGGCATGGTTCATAGATCTGCTAGAGTAGAGAGGTTCTTGGGAAGATGGAGGAAGAGATCTGGGACCCTCCACTCTACCACACATACCAATACCTTATGAGATGGGACACTTTGGGCAGAGATCCATTCACAAGCACCTCCAGTTCACGTGGTTCTGTGCCTGCCCACATCTTTTGGAAGGAGAGTTGTGCAAATTGAGTTTCGCCGTGAAGCAGCTGCCTTGTGGTTTGGTATAGGCAGGGGAAAAGGAGCAGGAGCCTGCCTGCTCTTCCACTGCATGAAGAGGGTTGTCAGTGTGGCAAGTGTATGATCCCAACCTAGGTTTCAAGTGTTATACAAGCTGGCTTACATTAGGATACTGTTTCACGTGTGAACTCTTGGGGGAGTTGCATCTGGGAATAAAACTTTGTCCTGAGAGAATGTATGGTGACAAAAATGTGTGTGATGTTAAAAGATGTAGTAGCTACATACATTAAGCATATTGCAGTCACAGTGGGTATTTTCTGCCTTGCTGGGGTTCCCTTTTTGTCCCTTCCCTTTTCCTGACACAATCCCCCTGCAAGTACACAGTAGAAATGTGAAGAAGAGTGCAGTTATGTTGTGTGCTTTAGAGATATTGTCTAGTGTGCAGTTGTAGAATGTTCTTTACACAATTAATCATGTCATAAGTTTGGGAGACTCTGTGTATGCAGAAATAGTCTGTTGCTGTCCTGAATGAGGGGAGAAAGGTATGAAACTGGTAAGAGAGTAGTCTCAATTTACACAGATGTTTATTTACACAGATGAGTTTTTTGAGACTTTTGAGTTTTGGAGATTGTATAGAATGACAACCAGCATATATCTACATCACTTACTTTGGCTTTATACCATTTTAATGTGTTTAGCTTCTTCCAAATAGGAAATTAACTTTGTTCTGTTATCAGTCATTTTCCCCACATAATACAAATCTCAGGATTCCATGGGAAGAGAGAATAAATTAGTATATGACTGTATTATACATATGCCCTAATTCTTCAATGCATATAAATATTAAAGATTATTTAAAAGATTGCGGGTAAATAATCGATTAAATTTTGAAAAATAGTGCTTCAGACTCATTCAATAAAATTTTAATCATATATAGTTTTACAGTGCATAAGGCAGGAATATAATTATGTGTACATTCTGTGTTTCTGTTGGGCCTACCTTCTCCCTACTTCCTTTAAGAAACTGTTTTCAAATCTAGAAAGCTTCAGTCTCTACTTTGCTCTGGAAACTAATCATTTCTTGTCTTAAGGAGAAAGGGGAGATAAAATATTTTAAACAAATATTCATATAGTCTGAACTAAAAATGTTCTCTGATCAGGCAATCAAAAATTGTGAAATAACAGTAAAAAGTAAAACAAAGTTTGAGTCCAGTGGCACCTTTAAGACCAACACAAGGTATAAGCTTTCGTGTGCATGCATATTTCATCAGATATCTAATGAAGTGTGCATGTACACAAAAGCTTATACTTTGTTCTGCTGCTTCAGACCAACGTGGCTACTCACCTGAATAGTAAGTAAGTGAACATAGGCGTCATCTCAGGTTTGTATTGTTCTGCCCATTCTTGGACTTCAGGTAGCTTCTGTTCTTCGTTATGACAGCTGCTTTAAAACATGTCCTTCCACAAGGAAAGGCTTAACTGCCGACATCTGTCCTTACGTTGGTTGTGATGTAACCAACTGGTAGTGCCTCAGTCAATAGGCATATTCAATCCAATTTTAGGACAGGATGACCTTAAATTATCTAATCTATTTGCCTTCCCCAAGCAAAGCTATTTTTAATCAAAGTTCTCACTGAGAACGTTGCTATAACCGCTTTGGGAAGATGCCCAACAAGGATATTAACCATTCTTTTCGTTGCCTGTTGAAGTTTCATAATCATGCCAAGTAATTTTTCCCATTGTAAAACATCACATCTTAATTTGCTTCACCGCAGCCCAGGATATAATTTATTTCCTTCTATGTAACCCCCATCTGAATTTATGAAGACAAAAGAAAAGACTGAAGAGGCATCTGAGTCATCCTGTCCTTCCAAAATTCTGTATTGCTTACAGTGACATCTAGTGTGGGGGGAGCTAATCTCCCTACCATTTCCTCTACAATAAAGGCTCCAATTGCTTGATTAGCTATTTATTATGATATTTATATACCTCCCCTTGCAACTCAAGGCAGTTTACAGAAAACTTGGTAATCACAATACAGGTACAACGTGGTTCAATAATAATAACAGGATGACAACACTAATAGTTGGCAATGATTTTAATTGGAACATTAACTGGAACATTTCCAGCTAACTGAATCCCATAGATTGGTCAGTCAAGGGATGCCCTTTTGTTTGTTCCAAGGGTACATCTGTGTGAGGGGTGTGGTTGGGAGATATCAAACTCTGTCCATGGATAGGGTTCATAGGGTTGGGAACCACACACCCCTTTTGGGCCAGAAGGGGGCAATCAGAATGTGTCCTGTTGGAGAACAATTTTGCAATCACCCTCCTTAGGATTGCTGTGGGCGGGAAGATAATACAGGTTTTCTGGAATTGGGAAGCATCCCCAATGGACCCAGGATTTATGGCTGCCCTTGAACAAAGAATTGGGCATGTTGCATCTGCTCCAGAGGCAAACAAATCTATGGTGGGATGACCCCAGAGATCAGAGATAGGAGACATAAACAGAGTATGTACAGTCCATTCGTGTCTGCCAGGACATCTGAAACCCTGAAAATATGAATGGCCCTTAGATGAGTACATTCGGTAATCGCCCAGAACCAAATATCTACTGTATCTTTACAGAGGCACTCCGATCCTGTCCCCCCTTGCTTCTGAATATAAAACACCACTGCCGTGTTGTCTGCGAAAATGAAGATTGTGCGGCCCTTGACAATCTCTGAAAAAGAAATCAGAGCATATTTTATTTATTTTATTTATTTATTTAGATTTCTATACCGCCCATTTCTTTGCAGCTCTGGGCAGTATACACTGAACATTATATAACTTACGTGGAACATTATACAGACTATAACATCAAAACAACTTTCAATAAAACATCAAAAGATTACAAAACCACATTTATAATATAAATAACAATTAACAGTAACTTTGGGAGAGTCATGGGTGGGCGTCTGGGGTGACCAGCAGGTGTTCTAAGTCGGTCGGCCTCAAGCAAGTGCCTGGTGGAAAAGTTCCCTCTTGCAGGCCCTGCAGAACTGTGGAAGTTCAGGCAGGGCTCTGATCTCCTCAGGGAGCGCATTCCACCAGGTGGGGGCCAGAACCGAAAAGGCTCAGGCCCTTGTTGAGGGCCTGACGCGCTTCTCTGGGGCCAGGGATCCGCAGCCAGTTGGAAGTGGCAGAGCGTAAGACTCTTGGGGGTATAGGCAGAGAGGCGGTCTTTCAGATACACTGGGCCCAAACCACGTATGGCCTTAAAGGTGATTACCAGAACCTTAAGCTTAATCCGGAATTCAACTGGGAGCCATCCAAGTTGTTGGAGTGCCGGCCGCAAGTGGGATCTCCATGATGTTTTAGTGAGAATCCTGACCGCAGCATTCTGCACCAGTTGTAGTTTCCGGATGAGGGTAGGCCTGCATAGAGCGAGCTGCAGAAGTCCAGCCTAGAGGTGACTGTCACATGGATCACTGTAGCTAGGTGTTCTGGGTCCAGGTAGGGTGCTAGTAGCTTGGCTTGGCTGTTAGTTATAGCTGTTAGTTCCAGTACTTTAATGCAGTGGTCCTCAACCCCCGATCCAGGGACCTGTCCTGGGCCGTAGATCAGTTGGTGCCGGGCCGCAGCTCCTCCTCGTCCACCTTCCTGGCTGCTGCCTTCGGGGCGGCCCTGCCACTCTGCCACCAGCTCACCTTTGGTGCTCTCCAGTGGCTGCCATGGCTGGGGCTCCCCCTCGGTGTGGCACTGCGCAGCTGCTGCTGGCAGCGCCCCCCAGCAGGCAGCGGAAAGTCAGAGGCACCAGTGGAAAAGCAAGTGGAGCAGGGACTCAGGCAGCAGCATCCCTCGGCAAAAGACTATCCCCTCCCCTGGGCCTCAGTAAAATTGTCAAGCGTTGACCGGTCCCCAGTGATAAAAAGGTTGGGGACCACTGCTTTAATGTACATCATCTTTTCATCAATGGACCACTCTCCATGTGCCACATGATGATCACAATGTGCACCCCAAGCAACAGTTGAGGCATCTCTGAATAACTGCAGGTCATGGGACACTACAACAACAAAAAACGCCGTAGACAAACAATGAGGGGATGACCACCACATAAGACCATGGAGGATAGCCCTGGTATCCTGCACCAGGTTGGACCCCTTTGGGGGTTAAAATAACACTGAAACCAGATTTGTAAAGCCTGCATGTGCAACCAAGCATAGGGAGTGATTGCTGTCACGGATGCCTTGCACTTGGCCTAATCAGAAAAGAAAATCCAGTCTGTGGAACATCTGACGGATTGTCCAGCCGCTGGTTCCCATTACTCAGCCATTTTGATAGAACTGGGTCTGCTTTTTGGTTCCTTCCTTCAACTGACCTATTTATTTTTAAAGTACCATTTGGCTTGTCATGCCACTGGCCTAAAAGAACTTTCTGTTAGATACTACTGAGCTACATAAAGTAGGCAAGTCTTGTCACTCCCAAAGAACTTGCCATTTAACAAGAAAATGGTTTGGTTTTATTCTTCCTTTTTCAAAGCTATTCTTTTGCACTAAAATGTTTAGAGCAAATGCTTTGTGTTTCCCTGTGGTTATACTAGTTCCATGATGTTCTAATACAGTGGTTCTCAACCTTGAGGTCCCGACCCCAAGTGGGGTCGCCTGGCCCCTTCCACGGAGTCGCCAGGACAGGTTGGTGGTGGCGGAAGGCAGTGGCAGAGCTATGACACTGGCCACCTCCACTCCGCCTCCAGATCATCGAACGCCTGTGCGCATACACCACCCCCACAACTGTCGCAGTTGGAGTCACAGTGTTACGACGGTTGAGAACCGCTGTTCTAATAAGAGCCATTACAGCTTTTATCTTCAACTGTAACCTTAGCCGCCTTCTTCTTGCACAGCGCTGGATTATCCTGTGCCAAAAAGGCTCACCCTACGTTTGACTTGATGCTACTTCCTTTGATTCATTTATGTTGGCTGATGATTGATGCAGTTGTTGTTGTATATACCAGCCATACTTAAACCGCAGAACTGTATGAACAGATGCAATCAGCTTGCTCAACAGCACTTTTGTTGTTGTTGTTATGTGCGAAGTCGTGTCCGACCCATCGCGACCCCATGGACAATGATCCTCCAGGCCTTCCTGTCCTCTACCATTCCCCGGAGTCCATTTAAGCTTGCACCTACTGCTTCAGTGACTCCATCCAGCCACCTCATTCTCTGTCGTCCCCTTCTTCTTTTGCCCTCAATCGCTCCCAGCATTAGGCTCTTCTCCAGGGAGTCCTTCCTTCTCATGAGGTGGCCAAAGTATTTGAGTTTCATCTTCAGGATCTGGCCTTCTAAAGAGCAGTCAGGGCTGATCTCCTCTAGGACTGACCGGTTTGTTCGCCTTGCAGTCCAAGGGACTCGCAAGAGTCTTCTCCAGCACCAGAGTTCAAAAGCCTCAATTCTTTGACGCTCGGCCTTCCTTATGGTCCAACTTTCGCAGCCATACATTGCAACTGGGAATACCATAGCCTTGACTAAACGCACTTTTGTTGGCAAGGTGATGTCTCTGCTTTTTAGGATGCTGTCTAGATTTGCCATAGCTTTCCTCCCCAGGAGCAAGCGTCTTTTAATTTCTTTGCTGCAGTCCCCATCTGCAGTGATCTTGGAGCCCAGGAAAATAAAATCTGTCACTATCTCCATTTCTTCCCCATCTATTTGCCAGGAATTGAGAGGGCCGGCTGCCATGATCTTTGTTTTCTTGATGTTGAGTTTCAAGCCAACTTTTGCACTCTCCTCCTTCACCCGCATCAACAGGCTCTTTAGTTCCTCTTCACTTTCTGCCATTAGAGTGGTATCATCTGCATATCTGAGGTTGTTGATATTTCTCCCTGCAATCTTGATCCCAATTTGTGACTCCTCTAATCCCGCATTTCTCATGATGTGCTCCGCATACAAGTTAAATAGGCAAGGCGACAGTATACAGCCTTGCCGAACTCCTTTCTCAATTTTGAACCAGTCAGTGATTCCATGTTCAGTTCTCACTGTTGCTTCTTGACCTGCATATAAATTTCTCAAGAGACAAATAAGATGCTCTGGTATTCCCATCTCTTTAAGAACTTGCCACTATTTGTTGTGCTCCACACAATCAAAGGCTTTAGCATAGTCAATGAAGCAGAAGTATATGTTCTTCTGGTACTCCCTAGCTTTCTCCATGATCCAGCATATGTTGGCAATTTGATCTCTAGTTCCTCTGCCTCTTCGAAATCCTGCCTGTACTTCTGGAAGTTCTCGGTCCACATATTGCTGGAGCCTAGCTTGTAGGATTTTGAGCATAACTTTGCTAGCATGAGAAATTAGTGCAATGGTGCGGTAGTTTGAACATTCTTTGGCATTGCCCTTCTTTGGGATTGGAATGTAAACTGACCTTTTCCAATCATGTGGCCATTGTTGAGTTTTCCAAATTTGCTGGCATATTGAGTGTAGCACTTTTACTGCATCGTCCTTTAAGATTTTGAATAGTTCAACTGGAATGCTGTCACCACCACTAGCTTTATTGTTGCTCAGACTTCCTAAGGCACATTTGACTTCACATTCCAGGATGTCTGGCTCCAGGTCAGTAACTACCCCATTGTGGTTATCAGGGATGTTAAGCTCGCTCTTGTATAGTTGTTCTGTATAATTTTGCCACCTTTGTTTAATCTCTTCTGCTTCTGTGAGGTCCCTACCATTTTGGTCCCTTATCATACCCAACTTTGCATGAAACGTTCTCTTCATATCTCCAATTTTCTTGAAAAGATCTCTGGTCCTCCCCATTCTATTGTTTTCTTCTATTTGTTTGCACTGTTCATTTAAGAAGGCATTCTTATCTCTTCTAGCTTTTCTCTGGAATTCTGCATTCAATTGGGTGTATCTTTCTCTTTCTCCCTTGCCTTTCACTTCCCTTCTCTCCTTAGCTATTTGTAAAGCTTCCTCAGACAGCCATTTTGATTTCTTGCATTTCTTTTTCTTTGGGATGGTTTTAGTTGCTACCTCTTGTACAATATTGCGAACCTCCGTCCATAGTTCTTCAGGCACTCTATCTATCAGATCTAATTCCTTAAATCTATTTGTCACCTCTACTGTGTATTCTTCGGGAATATGATTTAGTTCATACCTGAGTGGCCTAGTGCTTTTCCCTACTTTCTTCAATTTAAGCCTAAATTTTGCAACAAGAAGCTCATGATCTGAACCACAATCAGCTCCTGGTCTTGTTTTTATTGACTGGATAGAACTTTTCCATCTTTGGCTGCAGAGCACATAGTCAATCTGATTTCTGTGTTGACCGTCTGGTGATGTCCATGTGTAGAGTCGTCTCTTGGGTTGTTGGAAAAGAGTGTTTGCTATGACCATTGTATTCTCTTGACAAAATTCTACCAGCCTGTGCCCTGCTTCATTTTGTACTCCAAGGCCAAACTTGCCTGTTATCCCGGTTATCTTTTGGCTTCCTACTTTAGCATTCCAATCCCCCATGATGATAAGCACATCATTTTTTGGCGTTGCTTCTAGAAGGTGTTGTAGGGCTTCATAGAACTGATCAACTTCATCCTCTTCCGCAGCAGTGGTTGGGGCATAGACCTGGATCACTGTGATGTTGAATGGTTTGCCTTGGATTCGAACTGAGATCATTCTGTCATTTTGGGTATTGTATCCCAAGACTGCTTTTCCTACTCTCTTATTGATTATGAAGGCTACTCCATTTCTTCTGCGAGATTCTTGTCCACAGTAGTATACCTGATGGTCATCTGAATTAAATTCACCCATTCCTGTCCATTTTAGTTCACTGATTCCTAAAATGTCGATGTTCAGTCTTGTCATTTCTTGTTTGATCACATCCAGCTTGTCTTGATTCATGGATCTGACGTTCCAGGTTCCTATGGAATAAAAATCTTTACAGCATCGGACTGTCTTTTCGCCACCAGTTACTTCCACAACTGAGCGTCCTTTCGGCTTTGGCCCAGTCGCTTCATTCATTCTGGCGCTACTCGTACTAGCCGTCTGCTCATCCCCAGTAGCATATTGGACACCTTCCGACCTGAGGGGCTCATCTTCCGGCGTCATATCGTTATGCCTATTGGAACTGTCCATAGAGTTTTCATGGCAAAGATACTGGAGTGGTTTGCCATTTCCTTCTCCAGTGGATCACCTTTTGTCAGAGCTCTCAGCTATGACCTGTCCGTCTTGGGTGGCCCTGCACGGTATAGCTCATAGCTTCACTGAACTACGCAAGCCCCCTTTCCACAACAAGGCAGCGATCCTTGAAGGGGGAACAGCACTAGGAATTAATAAAAAAAAAACCTTATCCAAAATAGAAAACTTAGTTACGGAGGAGATTTTGCATTGGGCAAAGAAAGACACAGTAATGGAAATGCTGGGAGTGCTCATGTTCAGGTCAGTTAGGACCATATGTAATAGCTACAGTGTCAGAATCTCAACAGCTTCGCTGAAGATTTCTGTCCCCAGATTTTTGATGCATGTTTATTTTTCAATGGGACATTCTTTATACTGTGCAACTTGGACTGTGGTTGTTTGGATGGCACCCAACTTGTATAGCTTGGCTTGAAAGTATAGACTGATATTTCCGCATAGATGCCACTGGGTAATTCAGATTCAAAATTCAAAGCTGATCTGCAGCAAACTAACAATAGGCAAGCCCAACTTTCAGTCTGTGATTCTGAAATAGCCACAATTAGCAGAAAATACAAAGATATATTATTTTGAGCACACAAGTACATTTGCTACAGGAAAGGCATTGGTATACATTCCTATAAGATCACTGAAACAAGGGAAATTGACCTGGTGTGTGACTCAAACTCCAGACTGCAAACAAGGAGTTCTTGAACACAAGGTACTTGTCTCTACCCTGAGTAAGTTACGTTCAATGCCTCAGTTTCCTCATACATAGTGCAGGAGTAATACTTACCTCACAAGAATTGTGTGAGGTTTCATTCATTAATATTTATGAAGAATGACAAGCTTCTTGCATGGATGGTGCTTTTGTAACTGCATACTTTGTCTGCTTCTTCTGAAGGTCACAGCTTGTTGGCTTGCGTCTCTATCTGCTCGCAGTTGTGCTGAACTATGTTGGCTAAAGCTTTCATGATCTGCTTTCTGTATACTGACTAAGAGTGTCTCTGCGGTTTCCTTTATTCTCTTAGTGTGTTTGGTTCACTTAGGCTTGTTTGGCTCTGCTTGTAGCTTTTTAATTGTTATTTCTTGTGGCATATGCAGACTAGAGTACAGTGGAAAATCCTTTTAAGAGGATGATTTGCTGACACATTAAATTGGTGTAGTCCCGGTGACTCCAGAAGGTCTACACTGTCAGAGATCAGTGAGTCAGCCTAGAACTGCCAGTCCTGTCAATCATTGCATTACAACAATCGCTGACATATTGAAAATGTGATTGCTAAAATCACATCTTGTTACCTTGGAGGTAGTCTGCTAATGACCCCACTATGGGGTTATTAGAACCTCTAAACACCCAGCTATCACATTTGTTAATAAGCCAATGAGGTTGCTCTGCTTTAATTTTAAAAGCTTGTCCCTTATCCAGCTCAGTAGCTTGGTGAAGAGTTGCCATTTCCAGTACTCAGGCAAATCAGGTTTGGAATGGATTTGGCAATCCCATTTCTAGAATCAAAGAAGGCTGTTTTAGTTGTGGGTATCTGAGGAAAAAAGAAGACATGTGCCAGTTAAACTGCCCTCTCAGAGTGAACATTCAAGAGAGCATCATAATGTTTGTTTCATGAACAATGAACTTCACCGCTGGGACTATCTAGGCGCTGCATATTAAGGTTTCTCACTCAACCCCCACTGGGGTGTCTGTGCCTTGAATAGCTTCATGGCAGGCTAAAACTCAACTTTTCTGGCATCAAGATGCAGTCATGGGGAAGATCAGTACCTGCTGAGTTACTTCCTGTCATAGAGCTCTTTGAAGCACAGGGACTTTGCTTGCTCCTTTTTCTGTAGACTTAGAAGAATACTTACAGATGCTTATGGAAATGACTGTTTCGAGATTTTAGGGAAAATACCATGCGCAGAATGGAACAGTTGCAATGAATTATTGGTCTTTACTGATCTTTACTGCTGTGATAGTCCTGTCACCACATTGAGCTTTACATGCTGAGAGAAAGTGCTTTCCAAAGTGCACACGCTTGTGGTGTTGTAGTTATTTCATCAGTACTGCATCATCAAAAATGAAGATGCCCTTGCCAGTCCAGGGCAATTCTTGTAGCCTTTGTTTCTGGCTGTCCACAGCAAATGTTTTGTATGCATTCGGCTGTAGATGCAAACCGTGTTTCAGAGTGTCAATGTCCTATTCAGTGGGTCCCTATTTGAGCCGCCAAGACTACCATGAGCACTCTTGAGCCAAAACTTGTCAGACCAGAATGGAAGAAATAGCTATAAGCTATGCGTGGCGACCTTGTGTCTGCTCAGGATCCTTTTGTACAGGCCGAGACTAACTATGCACAAAATGCAGCAGATAACTTGTGACAGGAAAAGGGTCTTCTGAATTTGGAAAGTAATTAAAGTATCAAAGGTTGTACAGGTGAAAATTTACTGGCAAAGAGTGTTATCTGACTTCTTCGTTGCTATATAGTGAATTATATCAGCGTGTAAACAATGAGCTGAGAAACACCGACAAGCCACCAGAGGCCTGACAAGCTAAAAAGGACTACTTGCCTTATTTCTAATCTAGGCATGTGCAGGCAGAATGCCATCCTCTTGACAATCGAAACTTTCAAACACATGTGATAAGCTGTAGCTTCACAGCCACAAAATTCTTGGTCTACATATTTTGATGTAAGTATATTGTAGCTATGTGGTATATGCTGATTATGTTTATAGTGTATACCTTTAAGTTAGGGTTTGCTAATGTAATACATTTCAATAAAAAGCTGTCTAAAAAAAATGTGTCTGCTTACACATTGTTCAGTGGGTTCCCCATTCGGGTGATGACTTCACACCTTCACCAACTGCACTGAAACGCGTCTATAAGCAAAGTTGATTTCACTCCTAAACAGGGGAAATTATACTGCAGAAGTACCCTACCTTAGTTGGAGTTCTGTTGTGGAGAATACCACAGAAGTTTATTATACTTATTTATTTATTTATTATATTTATATACCGCCCTCCCCGAAGGTTGCCACTTGACCACATGGCAAATTAAATGTGACCAATTAAAAATAAGCCCACCTGCCTAATTATCTTATCTTGAAAACTCGAGTAAAACACCATTTTCCTTTTCACAAACTGCATTTTTCTTTTCACAAACTTGCAATTCTGTGCTGTGTGCTTTACAAATTTCACTGGCGACATAGCTGAAATGATGATCCAACGATAGATCCATGCAACAGCCACTTCCAGGATGAATTACTGTACCTCGCTCTGCGCAGGGATATCCTTGGCCCTGGCCTGAAAATTACAGCTGGTGCAGATTTCAGCTGCATGGGGACCCTCATGGGGACCCTGTGGAAGGCTCCTATTCAGCCTGCCCTCCAATAGCTGCACTGGTAACTAGTGGAGTTCCAGATCGGGTTCAAGCTGTTGGTGCTGACTTTTAAAACCCTTTGTGATCTGGGCCCTGCATATCTGAGGAACCTCCTCTCCTAATATGTTCCTTGGAGAGCATTGTGCTCTGACAACACCAATTTGTTAGTAATCCCTTGCCCTAAAGACATTTATCTGTTCTCGACCAGAGTCAGGAACTTTTTGGCCTTACTTCCAACCTGGTGGAATGAGTTATTAGTTGAAATCTGGGCCCTGAGGGAGCTGTCAAAGTCCCTCAGGGCCTGAAAAACAGCACTCTCCTGACAGGCATATGGTTGAGACCATGGAGAACTGAGATTTGATGGGCCTTCCCCCCCTCCATGGCTCCCACGCATTCACACACACACATTTTATACCATCTCCAGCTTGGGTAGCCGGTGGAGGATGTTCAGGTATGCAGAGGAGACAAGGACTGATTTTTAAACTGTGTTTTTATTACTGTATTTTATTATTACTGTAAACTGCTCCAAGCCCACTTCTGGGGATTGGCAGTATAGACATCATCATCGAATCAAATAATAAATAAAATAAATAGATGACATGAACAATTGCTCTGTGATTTTGGTAAATGAGCACTGGTATTCATTCATGCATTCCTCATCTGTTTGTCATGCATATAGTAGAATTTTATAGTGCCCTACCAGGCCTTTGTTGTGCCATTCTACCGGAAGCTGCCTAACAAGAGCTGCTTCCATACAAAGGCATGAAACAATAGCCAGGGGGATAGAAGTGGGTGGCCACAGCATCTGACATGGCCCATTCCCATGCCACTCACTACTTCTGAGTTTTTCTTTGACTAGGTTTAAAGAGGAGAGTCCCATGAGTAGTGGTACCAAAGAGCACTATATCATATGGAAATCCCCCCAAAATGCAGGGCACTGGAGGAGAAAGTCTTCATTGGATGCAAAAATCTCTGTGTTGAAGTGGGCAAGTTCCCGCAAAACAGCAACTAGGCACATCTTAGTCTGCATTCTTATTAGTATTATAAATTATTAGGAAAGGGAATGAAAATGAAATAGCAAATATTGTTATGCCCTTGTATAAAGCTATGGTGCAACATTTGGAACACCGTTCTGGTGCCAGTATCTCCAAAAGGATATAGAGCGAGGAAAGGCACAAAGGAGAGTGGCCAGGACAATACGGAGATTGGAGCCACTTTCCTATGAAAAAAAGTTGGACAGTGGGACTTTTCAGTCTAGAAGAAAGATGGTTAAGGAGAAACATGACAGAAGTCTATATAATTATACCTGGATAAAGGGAGTTTTTTTTCTCCCTATCCCACAATGATAGAATTCTGTGACAATGAAATTGTGGGCAATTGGGATCCAGACAAACAAGGGAAATACCTCTTCACTCAGTAGTTAAATTGCAGAATTCACTGCCAGTGGAAGTAATGATGGCCACCAGCAAAATGTTCAAAGGAGGTGAGATAGATTCACAGAGTAAAGGTCTCAGTGATTGTTATTCATGGTGAATGAAGCAACAAACATCTACAGAAGCAACAAACCTCTGGCCACCAGTGCTAGGAGGAGTAAGGAAGGGCCTCAGCATCTATGACCTGTTTGTTTGACCCTCCAGGGTAACTGGTTGGCTGCTGTATGAAACAGTATGCTGATCTAGATGGACCACTGGTCCAGTTGGATCTACTTATGTTCTTACGTTTGTGCTGCATTTTATTCCAGTAGCCTTAAAACAGCTTGGGTTTCTTCAGGAAGAAGAGAGGCAAAAAGGTCAAATAATGAATCTGGAACGAACAACAGGATGGAACAGGACCAGGGTTGCTTATCAAGCTGAAGGTTTGTTGCTGCTGCCAATATGTGCTGCACTGTGCATAAAACTGCAGAATGTGTTTAAATAATCAATGATCGTTAGTAATACCTTCACCATACCCCTGAGAAACTGCAAAGGAAGCTGTTTGATCCACCTACTTCTTAGTTAGGTATATGAATTTCTTTGACAAACTGCAATCACTTTGGTAAAAGCTTTTAACTACACACTAGACATTTTTCAGCAGATGAGCTTGTGGCTTGTGTCACAGTATCATGAGCAAGGGAATACTTTGTGATTCAAGATGATAATGAAAACATTTAAGAGCCCAGGTCTGAAGCTGCTGTTTTTCCTTTCCTTAGAAATATGTGGTAAAATTCTAGGTAGAGGCTGCTTTATCCAGTTATCAAAAGATATTACAGAGCTCTGACCAACATGCACCTGTACGTCCTGGTTTCTTCAGCTTTTGGGCCTTTTCTCTTCCTTGTTCATGGTTTTGGTTGATTGAGGCCTAATTGTTGCACGGCAAAGATCACTGACATGCCCCTGAGGCTATGCAGCAATATTTTGAGTGATGGATGGTGTTTATGTGTGGACTTGCAAAAACAAATTAAGACTTAAGTAGATGTCGCCATCATGGCATTGCTTCTTGCTTAAATAACAGGAAGCAGAAAAGATAAATAAAAGGACAATTCTTGCAGTGGAACTGGGCACCAAGGTCTCTGAAGGATCTATTATTTAACATGTTTGTGAATTAGTTAGGTGAAAAGTTAGCAGAACAATTTGTGAATAACTCCAAATAATTCAGGATTGTTGTTGTTGTTATGTGCGAAGTCATGTCCGACCCATCGCGACCCCATGGACAATGATCCTCCAGGCCTTCCTGTCCTCTACCATTCCCTGGAGTCCTTTTAAGTTTGCACCTACTGCTTCAGTGACTCCATCCATCCACCTCATTCTCTGTCGTCCCCTTCTTCTTTTGCCCTCGATCACTCCCAGCATTAGGCTCTTCTCCAGGGAGTCCTTCCTTCTCATGAGGTGGCCAAAGTATTTGAGTTTCATCTTCAGGATCTGGCCTTCTAAAGAGCAGTCAGGGCTGATCTCCTCTAGGACTGACCGGTTTGTTCGCCTTGCAGTCCAAGGGACTCGCAAGAGTCTTCTCCAGCACCAGAGTTCAAAAGCCTCAATTCTTTGACGCTCGGCCTTCCTTATGGTCCAACTTTCGCAGCCATACATTGCAACTGGGAATACCATAGCCTTGACTAAATGCACTTTTGTTGGCAGGGTGATGTCTCTGCTTTTTAGGATGCTGTCTAGATTTGCCATAGCTTTCTTCCCCAGGAGCAAGCGTCTTTTAATTTCTTGGCTGCAGTCCCCATCTGCAGTGATCTTGGAGCCCAGGAAAATAAAATCTGTCACTACCTCCATTTCTTCCCCATCTATTTGCCAGGAATTGAGAGGGCCGGCTGCCATGATCTTTGTTTTCTTGATGTTGAGTTTCAAGCCAACTTTTGCACTCTCCTCCTTCACCCGCATCAACAGGCTCTTTAGTTCCTCTTCACTTTCTGCCATTAGAGTGGTATCATCTGCATATCTGAGGTTGTTGATATTTCTCCCTGCAATCTTGATCCCAATTTGTGACTCCTCTAATCCCGCCTTTCTCATGATGTGCTCCGCATACAAGTTAAATAGGCAAGGCGACAGTATACAGCCTTGCCGAACTCCTTTCTCAATTTTGAACCATTCCGTGATTCCATGTTCAGTTCTCACTGTTGCTTCTTGACCTGCATATAAATTTCTCAAGAGACAAATAAGATGCTCTGGTATTCCCACCTCTTTAAGAACTTGCCACAATTTGTTGTGCTCCACACAATCAAAGGCTTTAGCATAGTCAATGAAGCAGAAGTAGATGTTCTTCTGGAACTCCCTAGCTTTTTCCATGATCCAGCGTATGTTGGCAATTTGATCTCTAGTTCCTCTACCTCTTCGAAATCCTGCCTGTACTTCCGGAAGTTCTCGGTCCACATATTGCTGGAGCCTAGCTTGTAGGATTTTGAGCATAACTTTGCTAGCATGAGAAATTAGTGCAATGGTGCGGTAGTTTGAACATTCTTTGGCATTGCCCTTCTTTGGGATTGGAATGTAAACTGACCTTTTCCAATCCTGTGGCCATTGCTGAGTTTTCCAAATTTGCTGGCATATTGAGTGTAGCACTTTTACTGCATCGTCCTTTAAGATTTTGAATAGTTCAACTGGAATGCTGTCACCACCACTATCTTTATTGTTGCTCAGACTTCCTAAGGCCCATTTGACTTCACATTCCAGGATGTCTGGCTCCAGGTCAGTAACTACCCCACTGTGGTCATCAGGGATGTTAAGCTCGCTCTTGTATAGTTCTTCTGTATAATTTTGCCACCTTTGCTTAATCTCTTCTGCTTCTGTGAGGTCCCTACCATTTTGGTCCCTTATCATACCCATCTTTGCATGAAATGTTCTCTTCATATCTCCAATTTTCTTGAAAAGATCTCTGGTCCTCCCCATTCTATTGTTTTCTTCTATTTGTTTGCACTGTTCATTTAAGAAGGCATTCTTATCTCTTCTAGCTTTTCTCTGGAATTCTGCATTCAATTGGGTGTATCTTTCTCTTTCTCCCTTGCCTTTCACTTCCCTTCTCTCCTTAGCTATTTGTAAAGCTTCCTCAGACAGCCATTTTGATTTCTTGCATTTCTTTTTCTTTGGGATGGTTTTAGTTGCTACCTCTTGTACAATGTTGCGAACCTCCGTCCATAGTTCTTCAGGCACTCTGTCTATCAGATCTAATTCCTTAAATCTATTTGTCACCTCTACTGTATATTCATCGGGGATATGATTTAGTTCGTACCTGAGTGGCCTAGTGCTTTTCCCTACTTTCTTCAATTTAAGCCTAAATTTTGCAACAAGAAGCTCATGATCTGAACCACAATCAGCTCCTGGTCTTGTTTTTATTGCCTGTATAGAACTTTTCCATCTTTGGCTGCAGAGTATATAGTCAATCTGATTTCTGTGTTGACCGTCTGGTGATGTCCATGTGTAGAGTCGTCTCTTGGGTTGTTGGAAAAGAGTGTTTGCTATGACCATTGTATTCTCTTGACAAAATTCTACCAGCCTGTGCCCTGCTTCATTTTGTACTCCAAGGCCAAACTTGCCTGTTATCCCAGTTATCTTTTGGCTTCCTACTTTAGCATTCCAATCCCCCATGATGATAAGCACATCATTTTTTGGCGTTGCTTCTATAAGGTGTTGTAGGGCTTCATAGAACTGATCAACTTCATCCTCTTCAGCAGCAGTGGTTGGGGCATAGACCTGGATCACTGTGATGTTGAATGGTTTGCCTTGGATTCGAACTGAGATCATTCTGTCATTTTGGGGATTGTATCCCAAGACTGCTTTTCCTACTCTCTTATTGATTATGAAAGCTACTCCATTTCTTCTGCGAGATTCTTGTCCACAGTAGTATACCTGATGGTCATCTGAATTAAATTCAGCCATTCCTGTCCATTTTAGTTCACTGATTCCTAAAATGTCGATGTTCAGTCTTCTCATTTCTTGTTTAACCACGTCCAGCTTGCCTTGATTCATGGATCTGACGTTCCAGGTTCCTATGGAATAAAAATCTTTACAGCATCGGACTGTCTTTTCGCCACCAGTTACTTCCACAACTGAGCGTCCTTTCGGCTTTGGCCCAGCCGCTTCATTCAGGATAGTGAAGCCAAATGAATGAGGTTCAGTATAAGTGATACAATCCTAACTTCACATATACACAGGGGCTTTTTGCACGCCTTCAAAATCGCACAATGGTTGCTAATTGAAAACGCTATTGATTTGCCATAACGCACGACGTCGTCGACAATCTGCCACACACCTGAAACCAATCTGCAAAAAGCGCTTCCTTGTAGCGCTTTCAGGGAAATCCCCAAAAGTGGATTCACCCTCCAGAAAGCGATACACTCCTGCAACCAATCTGCAACACTAGCGAAAAAGACCTGTGCGTTAACATTGTTGCGGTTTCTACAAAGTCCCTTCCCCTGGCTCTCTTCTCTGATCTTCCGGCGAAGCGATCGCCATTTTTTTTTCTCCGAGCGAGCGGGGATAAACGCACCAGCGAGCCTCTTTCTGTTTAGAGGCTTCCCTGGCTTCAGTCCTTCCCCTTTAGTCACTAAGCACAAACCACAGAAAAGCCCGTTTGCTGATGTATTTTCCCATTAATTTTTACACATTCATTCAGCCGAAAATCGGGCCCGTGAGAGGGGGGGGGGATTTTTTTTTTTTCACTCGGAGGCAGCGTGGCAACGATCAAACGACAGCTCAAACACACCAGGCAGCTGGATGGGTCTCTCCGTTGCAACGAATCTACCCAGATTCGTTGCTATGGGTCTGTTTTTTTTTTTAAAACCTTTCTTAAAGGGAAAGGGGCTGTTTGGGAGCATGCTAACGGCTGCCCATTGGCTGCTTGACGGCCAGGGGCGGGACAGCTCGGCAATAGCGCTTCCTTTCTAGCGATTTCTGCCGAGACCGGAAGCCTGTGGGAAACGCTACAAAACGCAACTGGATTCCACCACAAAGGCAGGTATGCATAACGACGAATTCCACTACTTTAAATGGCGATTTTTCATTCAGTGACCAATTTGCAACAAAGATCCCGGTGCGTAAAGCCAAACAGTGTTGGCAGCTCTGGGTTGGGAAATACCTGAAGACTTTGGGGGTAGAGTCAGGAGTGGGTGGGATTTGGGGCTGGGAGGGACCTCAATATGTTATGCAGTCCCCCCTCCAAAACAGTCATTTTTTCCAGAACTGATCTCTGCTGTCTGGAGACAGCTGTAAAACTGAGAGATCCCCAGGTCCCACCGGGAGGCTGGCATCCCTACATATACAGTGATATATCCTAAATACACATAAACACATGAATACTGAATTTTGTCCATTGGTCCTTCAAGGCCACAGGAATAAACAGCTTTAAATGGAGATTAGATAGATTCATGGAAGATAAGCCTATCAGTGGCTACTAGCCATGTTGACTGAAGGGAACCTCCACCTTCAGAGGCACTAATCCTCTGAATCCAAAAGCCACGAGAAACATCAGGGGAAGGCCAAAGTTGTTGGCCATTCAGAGGAATCGGTTAGCCACAGTGTGAGACAGTATGCTGGACTAGATGGACTCTTCTTATGTTCCTAAGGTTTTATGGTCTGCTCCAGATGGCAATAGCTTCCCAGGATCCAAAGTAGAAGTCTTTCACTTCACCTACAACTAGGGTTGCTAGGCCCCTTGGGCAGTGGTGGGGGCCTGGGGTGTAGGGCTGCCAACTCCAGGTTGGGGAACTCCTAGCAGGGTTAGTCAAACTGCAGCCCTCCAGATGTCCATGGACCACAATTGTAGTCCATGGACATCTGGAGGGCCGCAGTTTGACTACTCTTGTTGGGGATGGAGCCTGGGGAAGACAGGGAAGTCAGTGGAGTACAATGCCACATAATCTACCCACCAACACATCATTTTTCTCCAATGTAGTCTGGAGATGAGCTGCAATTCCACCTAGAGGTTGGCATCCCTACCTACAACTGAAGATTGATGTCTTCTGCATGCTAAGCAGATGCTCCAGCACTGTTACAGCTCTAATAATTTGGAGACAGTCACAGATTTAGTCTGCTGGGAATTATTAACTGGGAGAGGGTTCATAATGGATAAAAATATTAACATCGTAGGCAACCATGGTAAAAATGGTGAATTCTGTGTTGGCAATTATTAGGAATGTGATTGTAAATAAAACAGCCTTGTAAGGCATTAATGTAAACCTATGTTGCAGCCACATCTGGAATGCTATGTATAGTTGTGGCTGCTTGATGTAAAAAAATATCGTAGAGGTGAAAGAGATGCAAAAATAGGGAAAGTGAGTTAAGTGCTTTCCATATGAACATTTGGATCGTTTTACAAAAGTCAACTGATGTGATCAAGGGCTAGTGTGAGGAAAGCATTTCCCCCCTCCCATCATATCACTCTCCATCATCCAGTACAGCTGATTATTAAACAACATAATTCTGTTTTTACAAAGTGTTTCGTGCAGTGCACAATGGAATGAGAGATCGTTTAAATGGCTTTAAAAGGAGATGAGGCAGATTCACAGGGGGTGGGTCTACAGTAACTAGTAGCCAGGCAGAAATGGCTGCACAAGTGGCCAGAGACATCACACTACTGAATATCGATTGACAAAAAGACGACAGCAAGGAGGGGTTATTTCCTTCATGCACATATTTGCTGAAATCAGAGTTATGGGGGGTGGAGCATGGGGAAGATGAGGTTTGAGGAGGGGAGGGAACTTAAAGTCTTTAGAATAGATTGTTACAGAGTTACAACGAATCGCCCGAGTACAAATCTGTTCCCCGGGAGGAAATGGCAGTTTTGGACGGCAGATTCCATAGAATCATATCTCTGTTAAGCTTCCCCCTATTCCTCAACAGCCATTACCACACTCCACCCCAAGTCTCCAGGAATTTCCCAGCTCAGAGTTGGCGCCTTTGCCTATCTTGTGTATGTTTCCCATCTTTGAATGGGGCTGGCGAGCGGAGGTTTTTTAGGGCTCTTCCCGCCCTTGTCACACCGCACAGTACGTGAGAGCACTTGGAAAGACCGTGCAAGACTCCAGCGAGCAACGAGGCAGAAGGGAGGGGCTGGAATGGCCAGGCCGCCCTGTGGAGCCGCGGCGCGGCAGCCGAAACGCCAGGGGGCGCAACAGGCAAGCGCCGCTCGGCTCCGGCCGCGACGTAGGCAGCCCCCGTGACCCACCTGTGACTGTGGGCCCAGCCCGAAGTGGGGAGCCGGACGGGTGGGGGCGCCGCCGCCGCCGCAACGACGCTGACGGCTTCGTCATGTGGCTGGCCCCCGAGGAGGTGCTGCTGGCGAACGCCCTGTGGGTCACCGAGCGGGCCAACCCCTTCTTCCTCCTGCAGCGGCGGCGGGGCCACGGCAAGGGGGGCGGCCTGACGGGTGAGTGAGTGAGTGAGTGAGGGGAGAGCGAGCGCGCCCCTGCCTTCAGGACGCCTCCCTCTGGGGCAAGCGGGGGAGGGCGCGGCCTGGGCATGCCCCTTAGGAATCCCGAGCCGTCTGCAAGGGCAGGAGGCTCCTGCCTGCCTCGTTCACCACCGGCGGGCGGCGGGCTGGGCTGGGCAACGAGCAGGGCTTGCATAGCTCAGCGGCGTCCCTGCTAGGGGCCCCGTGTAATGCAGTCGCTGATGACGTCGCCGGTCCCCGGGCTCCCCGCCGAATAGGGATGTTGCTACTGGGTGAGAGAGGGTTCATGGCCAAGGGCCTGGGAGGAAGGCCCCTTGACTTCTCGGTATCTTCAAGTGTGCAGGAAGCGATAGGTGTGATGCCTGCCCTTTCCAAGTCATGGAGCGTATTAGGGTGCATGTTTGGGTCCTCCGACAAAAGATGATGTCAGCAAGCTGGTTTGACATCTAGACTTCGGGTAACAGGAATGCTTTTGGGTGCCTTTGCACATATGGTTTTTTATCTGCCAAAATTCAGAGCATAGGCTCTGTGGATGTGCACATGTACATTTGGAATACAGTGCTGCATGTGAAGGGAAAATGGAAATGGAAAATCATAAGGAACGCACGGTGGTTATTCAATATTCAACTTCCAATCTTAAGTACTGTGTGCTATTTTAATAGTTTTCTTTGTAATGGTGGGAGCTGAATATTTTTCTTTTGAGTAAATACTGGGAGTCTGCAGAATCACATGGCTTCAACAACAATCTTTAACTTGGTTTTAAAGAAGATTATTGCGAGTTGTGCAGTAAATGTTTACCAGTTGTAAACAATGATATTTAATCCTGGCTGTATTATTAACTATAATATTACTGGTCATTTGCAGAGCTTGTTTTGATTATAAGCAGTACTATGTATGGAGCTGATAGTTGGACAGTAAAGAAAGCTGGCAGGAAAGTAAATTGATTAATTTGGAACATAGTGTTGGATTCTGTGGACTGCGGGGGGGGGGGGGAGTAGATTCTAGATCAAATCAGATCTGAATTGTCCCTAGAAGATAAATTGACTAGACTGAGGATATTGTACATTGGTCACATCATGAGAAGACAGGAATCACTAGAAAAGACAATAATACAGGAAAAGCTGAAGGCAACAGGAAAAGAGGAAGACCCTGCATGAGATGGATTGACTAAGTAAATGAAGTTATGGCCTTCAGCTTGCGTGGCTCTTATTGATGGGACATTTTGGAGGTCATTAATTCATATGTTGTCTTGTTGGAAGTGATTTGACAACATATAATGCATACACATGCTCTGATTTTGTAACAGATAGAACCTGCATTTATTTTGAGCCAGTGTATTCACACTCAAGCTGTGTCAGCACCTGCAGGTTTGTGGAGATTTGGTGCACATCACATCTGCTCATTGCTCTGTACCGGTTGAGGATGTGTTTGTGTTATAGATAGGCGAGGAGAGGGTTTCATGACAGTAGATGATACCTCCATAGTCCAAAGCATGAAGTCATCTGAATTCCTACTTAGTTACAGTAGAAGACCGTGAAGATACAGGCCTTGAACTTTTCCATATCTGTCACTTTTGCATTATTGAGAGTGCTTGGATCTTTATGTTTCAATTTATAACCTGTCATTTTCACTGAGTGACTCGTAGCAGGTTACAATCCAAAATCCTCCTACACAACCCCATATAAGTCTAAAAAAATCCTCACCCTCATTAAAATTCAATAACCCACTCCCCTGGCAGTGACCAAACTCGCACCCCTCGGCTCACAGATTTATTCATACACCCATCCCCTCAGACTGCCTAAGCAGACTCGTGCTCTGGCTAACTCAGGGTGGGGGGCTGATCTTACATGCCCTGGCCTTGCCCAAAGATCTGGTGGAAGAGCTCCATTTTGCAGGAAGACAGTTCCATCAGGGCCCACAGCTTACCAGTGAGCTCATTCCGCCAGGTGAGGGCCAGGACCCAAAAGGCCCTGGCTCGGGTCAAGGCCAGACGCACCTCACTCAGGCCAGGGATTTCCAACCATTATCACTTACCAAACGCAAAGCCCAGGACAGGGAAATAAGGAGACAGGTGGTCCCGAGGATATATCTTGAAATTCGTTCCATATAGATAGAAGTCAGCAAGCTTACATTTATGAAACATAGAAGACTAGAAAGATAGCCCGCAGTAGGAGGGATACAGCGGGCGCTAGGAACTCGTGGTGTCCCGCGGCGACGGCTCTCTGGGGCGGCTCCGTGTGGCGGCGGCTGTCCGCGGCGGCGGCGGCGGCAGGGAGGCCCCGGCAGCGGCGGCTGGGAGGGCGGCGGCAGCGGCACAGAGGCGCCGGCAGCGGCGACAGGGAGGACCGCGTCGGCATGGAGGTGCCGGCAGCTGCGCTCTGCGCGACTGCCGGAGGCTCTGTCTGGTGGTGGCCTGATGCGGTGAGAGGCGCTTCGCGCCTCTCGCGGTGTCAGGGCGGCGGGGAGGGAGCCCCCGGCAGCCACGCTCTGCGCGGCTGCTGGGGGCTCCCTCGGGTAGCGGCCTGATGCGGCGAGAGGCGCAAAGCACCTCTCACCGCGTCAGGCCGCCACCAGACAGAGCCTTGAGACAGACAGAGCAGTTGCTGGGGCTGGGAATCAGAGGGACCAGTCGCCTGCCGATTGGTCCCTCTGATTGTCTGTCTAGAGGAAGGGCCCAATCCGGACCCTTCCTCATCATGGACACATCCCACCCCAGAAGCCCTTACTGAATTATTTAGTCCGTGGCGGTGTTTAGATATTGCTAGCCTTGCATTTGCATCTGTTTGCTGTGTAAATTTCTACAAGCATTTTATTATTTGTTTGTTGGTTTATTTATTATATTTATATACCACTCTCCCCGGGGGCTCAGGGTCAATATGTTTCTAAGATTTCTTGCCTGGCTCAAGTTAGAGCTCTGGTACATTTTGTGCAAGAAAGAAGAATCAGCAGGTGCAATGTGTCATGTCACAGTCCTTCATGGTAAGTAAGTTGAGACACTAGGCCTCCCAGATTCCCTCATCTACAGATTTGTTAAACATGCAGGACTCCTGATATGGAAAACTTAGCTTCTTAGCTGATCCAAGCTGTGAGCAAAATAAAACCTGGCATTGTTTGTGTGTTAACTTCAAACTAGGCTTGTGTGCTTCGGCCGCCAAAGCAGCCATTTGAGCCCAAAGTGGCCAGCGCCGTGGCATGGGGGGAGGGGCAGCTCCAGCACTGGCATGCCAGTTGGCGCACGCATGCAGGCTGCCAAAGCGTACAAGCCTACTTCAAACAGCATTTGAATTTTCCTTACACTTTTTTTAGCCTACTGAGAGGAGTGATAAATCTGTTTTAATTACTTGTGGCAATGGGATCCAAATGCCTTCTGTCAAGGAAGTGCAGAGGTAGGAGGAGCACATGTTCCCAGTATTCACTATTCAATTCAGCGGCAACACATGACTTCCTTCTGTTCAGTGCATAAGCTGGAGTGGGGCTGGAATTTAATTATGATGCTCTCATAAATATTGTTGAACTAGGCTTCAAAGCCCGTCCATAAGGCCGGTAGTGGCTGGGAGCTGATGGCAGCTGTGAGCAGGCAGGCTGGGAAGCTGCAACAGGGTGGAGGCTCATGGGGGCTTTGTCCCATGTGGGGTCAAGGAGGAAACAGGAGCACTCCCTACACTACGGCAGATCTACCCATGTGGGCAGGGATTTGTCAGAAGTCTCCCTCATCCCACACAATGTCATAGGGTGGGTGGCCAGGGAGCCAAAGGAAGCTGTCTCACATAGGGCACAGAGGTGGCAGCAGGCTTCCCCAAGGAAGTCTCATGGCAGGTGGGTGGGTCAGAGGTAGGGATACATGCTGGCTGTACCCATGAGGCAGTACATGGTTAGCGGGCATAATTCTCCCACACACAGCCAGCTGGGGTGTGGGGGCAGGGCAGAGCACATACTCAGGCCCCAGCAGCCTGCACCCAAGGTCTTTGGGGCTGCGTGGGCATTGAAGCCAGGGTGAAAACCATGTGGGATGCTGGCAGCCAGCCTACAGTTGAGGGCAAGAAGCACATCGGGGTTGGGGTGGAGTGCACAGGTAGACTCCTGCCACCTGCTCCAGTAGGCATGTGGGGACAGGTGGATGATGCTGGCAGTCTTCCCAGTTGCCATTAGCAGCGAGGGGGCAGCCAGAGGTGTCAGGCAGGCTTCCCAGGCCCCAGGAGCATGAGGGGGCCGGTGGCAGTGCAGACTCAGCAGAGAAGGCAGGTAGCCTTTCGAGGCTGCAGCAGCCCTCCCCCCCCCCAAATGCCAATCAGAGGGCCAACACGTCAACAGAAGTACCCTGCACATTTTAATATATGATGATGATGGTTAAGACATCAGAAGGCATTATTTCTGCTTTGGGCCTTTACTGTGCAGAAGTGCTTTTGACTTAATAGCAGTTTTAAATAGCTAACACCCTCAAAACTACACTCGCTGAAACTATCCCATGTGCTTTGAAGAGTCTATTTGATTTATTTTCTACTAGGGGCAAAGCCCATTGTATCCAAGAATACAGCGGCCACTAGAACTTGGCAGTGGGAAGAGGAAGGGGAGGAGTTGTCCAGTCTGTAAGGGCATGGGGTTGAATGTGTGTGTTGTGAGGGAGGTTGTGGTGGCATGGTGGCAAATGAGGCCATGGGTGTGGAGATATGGGTGTCAAGAACCTGTGGTTTGGAATGTTCGTTGAGTGTGGGAGAAGACTGACCTTTGAATATTTTGGCATAGTGGTTACAGATGAGTTTTCCAGAGCCACGTCCTCAGATATGTGAAGGGAAAATCAGACTGGAGACTCTTCTTAGGGGAATATTACATGGCAAACAATTCCTTCCAGTTCTGCGTCATTTCCCTTCTTGTGTGAATTAGGCCACAGACACCGAAATTGCCCCTCTGTCCTAATACACAGTCACAGTACACAGGTGTCCACCGTGTACTTCTTCTCCATTTTTTCACTGTTATGTGCCCACATACTTCTTTCATGGTTAGAAGAACGGATTTTTGTACCCTGTTGTTTACTACTCAAAGGAGTCTCAAAGCAGTTTACAAACACCTTTTCCCTTCATCTCCCCACAATAGTCAACCTGTGAGGGATGTGGGGCTGTGAGAGGTCTGAGAGAACTGGGAATGGGCCGCAGTGACCCAGCAGGCCTCAGGTGTCTCAAAGCATTTTCCAATCGTCTTCCCCTTCTCTCCCCATAGCAGACTCCCCACGAGGGAGGTGGGGTAGAGAGCCTCACATGGAAGCTGGCAACCCTAAGAGGAAGAATCTCTGTGCACAGCAGTCTTGACCTTAGCAAGGTTTTTAATACTGTTTTTTTTATTTGCCAGGCCAAGGTTGGAAAAAGTCAAGTCAGTTCCCATGTGTCTCCAGCCATTTACTTGTTCACTATTTACTGTTTCAGACTGTAAACACTTATTTAGATCTTCCTGCACTTTCCAGACTCATAGGACTGATGCTGGTCTGCCTGCCTGCGCTGGTAAGGGCTGGCCATAGCCCATAGCCCAGGAGGGACTCACCTGCACCACTACCTACCAACTGCAGGCAAAAATGGCTCATTTGAAGGCTGGACTCTGAGGCATTGTACGATTTTGAAGTCCCACCTCCAAACTTCCAGGAATATTTCCAACCCAGGGGTAGCCAACTCCGAGGTGGGGCCTGGAAAGCTCCTGGAATTACAGCTCACCTGCAGAGTATAAAGATCAGCTCCCCAGGCAGAAAGGGCTACTTTGGACAGGGTTGTGGTAGAGAAGAAACATTTAAGGCCTCCCACACAGGTTGTTGTTGAATTGAAAGACTTGAGGCTACTGCACAGGGTTGTTGTACAGATGAAACAGGAGACAAAAGAACCTTTGCAACAGCATGCAGTTTCGTCTGCAGAATAACGCTGTGCAGTGGCCTCAAATCTGCAGAGAGTTGCAAAGAAGAAAAACACATGGCTTGGCTGTGTCTAACCCCCGGCCAGAGCAGTATTTTAAGTGAGAAGGGGCTTTTTTGTGGCCTTCCTGCCAGCCAGCTGTTTGGCAGAAGGGGAAAGTCCCCCCCTCAAAAGGAAGGCCCTCAGGCTCCCCTGCGTTGCTCTTGGAAAGGCCTCCCTCCCCTCAGTCAGGGCCTGTCAGAGGCTCCTTCGCAGCAGGCCTGAAGGGAGGGGGGAGATGGAGCACTCTGCAGCCTCCTGCCAGCTCTGTCAGGGTTCTGAGGCCATTTGCAGTTGGACATGACAGTTAGGACAGCCTTGGGGTGAAAAGGGCTGGCGCAGCCTGTCCAAGCCTCTGATCTCATCCCCCTTGGCAGCCCTACTGACCTCCTCTCCCTGCGGTGGTCAGGGGCAGACTGGCAGCCATGCCTCCTGATTGCCTCTGGGTGGGCGGGCCCTGTCAAAACATTGGCCCTGTCAGAACTTTGGCTTTGCGCCCACCTGACTGGCTGGAACTCTGGTCTGTCCTGGTGAGAGCCCAATCCGAAGGCGCTTTGCGCCTTCCAGTTGGCCCCTCCGCTTGTCAGTCCGGGGCCAAGGGGCCAATCCGGAAGTTTTGATCCTGGACTCGCCCCACTCCAACCCCCCTTACTGTTTTATTAAGAGGGACAGATGATGATGATGATGATTGGTATGTTCCCCCTTACCTGCACTGGTGAATGTGACCTGAAATGCAGTTGTTTTTTAGATGACTCACGTAGCACACATGGTCAGTAAAGTTATTCTCCTTTGAAAAGGATCGCCATGATAGGTCTTCATCCATGAAGCTTTGTGGAATTATCTTGCAATGACTGTAATTCAGTGGGGGGACGTTTTGGTCCATTGCTTTTGATGGCCAGGAGTCAAGTTTGCTTGTACAAAATGATCCTATGATTATTTGTCTCATTATGCAGATTGATTTTTAAAAATATTTCATTTTAAATTGTTAAGTAAATTTGATTTTCTGTTTTTAAAAACATGCTGTACACCACTCTGAACCAGTTTGTTGGAATGGGTGGTAGGAAAAAAAAGTCTATAATAAATTAAAGTAGCACAGATTACAGTTCAGAGCATTGAAGACCACTATGATGATTCACAGATCTCCCTGACTTGCACTCCATCATAAAATTGCTATTCGGTGTTCCATGTTAGCCTACTCTGGTAACCCAGAGAAAATTTTTCCCAGACCTGTACTCAGACTGCCTATGCTTAAAGTCAAAGGGAAGACAGAGCAGCTTTTAAACTCAAATCCTGGAGGTAAACTGACTAGAGTTAGGTAGCCTTTAGTTCATGTTGATTTATGGTAAACATTCAGGGTAATACTGCTGGGAGAGGGACTAGAACTTGAGGATAAGAATAAGGCTGTAAATGAGGACCATATGATGAGAACAAGGGAGGTGAAAACAGTTGAAAAGAGAAATAAGGTACAGGTATCAGTGTACTAGTGTTTGAAGAATCCAAGCCAAGATTACTTTTTGGGACCCCAAGGACAATAGGTGATATAACAGGATTGGTACCTAAATTCTATAGAGGGAGTTCAGAAACCCGATAGAATGGGAAAATCAATGAGATTTGTTACCCCTGGATATAAACGCGATAGACGGAACAGAGAGGGATGTGGTGATGGTGTTGTTGCTCTTTAATCAAAGGGTATAAAGTCAAGTAAATTAGATACAAACTCTGTCGAACATTTGCTGTGTTCATTTCTGATTGCATAGAGGTTTTTATAAGGGGAAATTCTTTCACCTCATATTTCCACAATCTCTTTCATGTGTGAAAGTCCAAGTTGCTTTTGAGGGTTGTTTTAGGGCCTCAGTGCTGTTGTATCATACCATCTCTAAGTCATACTAACTGCTGTTGTTTGTGTAATCTGGAATCAAGCCTCATATTTCTTTCTGTAAAAGGCCTGATTATGGAGTGGATACCTGCTGGGATAGAGCTTTATTTCCTTCCCTGTTTATGTTTCTGCTGCCACTTTGAGTCTGCAGTCTGGTTACATTTTTGCAGCTGTGAGAAGAAATAGTGGTAACTATCTGTATTTATTATAAGGTCTAAACCTTTCATTTAACATTCTCTTCCTGTCCCTTTATTCCTCGTAAACCCAGCTCAATTGTTTTGATGGGTTTGTCCGTTAGAAAAGTAGGTCATTTTATAGAAGTACTAGATTAAAAGCCCATTTTATTTTTGAATAAAATGGGCGCTAGATGCCTTCCCCCCCCCCCGACTGCAGGAGGCTTCTGTGGGCCCGGGGACGGCGTGGCCGGGCTCTGCGAGCCGCCCAGCAGTGTCCCCGGGGACGCAGAAGCCTTTGCCTTCCTGCTCCTTTTCCCACAGGGAGAAGTAGCCAGGAGGGCTCACCGCTTCGGAGGTCTACTCCGTCCCCTGGTGGCCGAGGCGAGGCCGGGCCAAGCAGCCAATGGGGAGCTGCGCTTTGCGTGGCTCCCCATTGGCCACTTAGCCCCTGAGTGCCACTCGGAGGGGCGAATCAGGAGCCACTTCACGGCTCCTGATTCGCTCCTCCGAGTTTTTATCCTGGACAGGGCCCGCCCTAACTCCTCCCCAGGAGCTCTTACCCTTTTATTTAATCCGCTCCGCAGGAGCAGTTAAAGATAGCAACTCTCCTAGAGTCATTTCTTGTCCCTTTCACAAGCAACTTTTTATTATGTGGGTGTCTTGGATATTTCTTAACTGCCAGAGACTGTGATGCATAAAAGATAATATTTTATGTAAAGAAAGCATGCAAAGTGTACCTCTGATCTTCTGTAAAGCAAAGTCTATGGGGCTGTAACTGATTTACAGGTTGGTGTACAATGTCAGTCACAGTCCTAAGAATAAATTGTGGGGAAACTGTGGGAACACTGATGGTAGCATTTCTCTTTGCTTACTATTTAAGTTAATGATGAATAGGGCTTCTCAGTCTTTGGAATTTGTAAATCAAGCAGAGCTACAGGTAATCTGCCTTATGGTTTGGTAGGACTTTCTTAATGACTTATCAGGTGGCTTATTCTCCACCACATGTACGTGTTAATAAAAGGACAGTACTAAATGAGAATATGACCTTAACTGGCAAATTAATCTCAGTGTGCTGGGTTTTTTAAAAAATTACACTGCCTTGCAGAAGCAGTGAAACCTCTATGTGTCCTTCTGTGCTATCCCCCCCCCCCCCCGATCACTGTGTACTCTTTTATGATGTCCTTACATTTTAATATTTTGTCTGTAGATGAATAGGATGACACAGTTAACAGATGTTGTTTGGTGTATGCTTAAGTGCAGCAGCTTCTAATCTGGTGAGCCGGGTTCAGTTCCCCTCTCCTCCATATGCAGCCAGCTGTGGGCTAGTCACAGCCCTGATGGTTCTGAGGATCTTCAATTGCTCAGACAAGCAAACCATTGACTTGGTGCAGAATGTTTCATTTATTCAGAGCAAGCAAGCTAACTTGACAATACTTTGTCAAAACTGAGGCATAGAACAATAGGCATAGTATATAAGCCCTCAACCCGTGCTCCTCCCCATGAGAACCTGTACAACGCGGGAAGACATCAGACTGTCACAACATCAGAAGCAGAGCCCAAGGTTGCATTCCAAAGGGGAATGGAGATGGATGGGGGAGAGGGTTGAAGGCAAGAGGAACTGACCAAGGCAATAAAACATGGTCAGTATGCCAATTTAAACTAACAGATCACAGAGCTACAACTAACCATGGCAGAAGAAGCATAGCATTCTTACAATAGTGCTGTTCTGACTGAGCAGTCCTGTCAGAGCGCTCTCAGCCCCACCTACCACACAGGGCGTCTGTTGTGGGGAGAGGAAGGGAAGGTGATAGTAAGCCTCTTTGAGATGTCTTCTGGCCATGAAAAGTGGGATATAAAAATGATTCTTCTAATCCACAGATGATGTAAACTTTGCCCCAAGTTAATTTTTCAAATGGGTTGCATTTGGGTATTGGTTTTCTCTCAGTAATAAATAATAGTTCTCCATTTTGTAAATTAAAAGCAAACAGATACTAGTATTTCCTGCAAGAAACAGAAACACATATCTTTTTTATTGCATTGGATGTATTGGATAAAAACTGATTACATTTTTTAAAAGAAGCGGAACACATATAAAAATTAGACACACTTTGTATCTTTCTTAGCTGTGGATTTATTAAAAGTAGCTATGTATAGCTAATTTTATCATGTGCATCATATTGTAGTGGCTTCTGTTTTTCAGTTTGAGATGTAGTCTTTCAGGAGGACATATGAGTTATACCATCTTTCCTCCTTGGTTGATCAAATGCAACTTGTTTTTCTCTGCATCTTTGTCCTTTTAGGCTTGCTTGTGGGAACCCTAGATGTGGTTTTGGACTCAAGTGCTAGAGTTGCTCCCTATAGGATCCTGCACCAGACACTGGACTCTCAGATCTATTGGGCAGTGGCATGTGGTAAGTACTATTAGACCTGCAAATAAACAGAAGGTTTTTTAAGGGGCAAATGCCACTGATGTATATTTGCTCTTGGCCCCAAGCCCTGCTTAAGAAACTCACACTGATTTTTCAAACTGTTTTTTGAACAAGTAAGTTCTTTAGGAGCATTTTAGTCTTGTTTAGGACCACTTTCTAAAAGATTAATTCTGTGAAAAAATATGGTATGTGTATGGATCATGTCTTTGTTATGGATATAAATTGCTATCCCACTTTTAGTAACATTTTCAGAGTGCCTTTAAATATATATATATTTCTAATACTATAAAAATACAATAGAAAACCATCAGAGTCACCAGCAGAATGAAAGCAGGAAAGCAGGAGGGGCATAATAAACCAAAATCCAACTTCAAGAAAATAAAGTTAGTCAATAACAGAAATCTCCATCAACATTGACTATGAACAAATGCTTGTAGAAAGGTAATGATATTCATTTGTCTTCTGAAGTTAAAAAAAGATTAGGTGAGGGGAGTTCTACAGCCTAAGTGCTGCTGTAGTCTCTATTGCATATTCCACCATACCTGTGATGGCTGTGGAACACAGAACAGTGCTTGATTAGCAGAGCTTAATGTACAAGACAGGTAATGGTAGAGAAAGTTGTCCTTGAGAACTCATTTAAAACCCATTTAGAACTTTGAAGGTCAAAACTAAAACAGTTAATTGGTTCAAAAACCAATTGGAAGCCAGTTAAGCTAGGTCAGACAGAGTGGCATGATCAAAGTGTCCTGTTCCGGTCAGAATTTAGCCATCTGGTCTGCAGGAAAGAACACAGGAGAGAACTGCTGGGAAGGTGAGAGACATTTTTGCCTTTCCTAAACTGCTAAAGTACTGAGGACCGTTAACTGAGATTACTTTGAGAGAGTTTGAGGGTGAGTGGGTGCTTGTAGCCTGCTGGAGAGTAGTATTTTTGCCTGGGTCTGCTTGGGTCTTTTGTCTAGTCTGTTGCTCATTGAGCAAAGTCTGTTTGCCTGGGCTAATTGCAGGCCTCACCCTCTGCTGTTGCTGCTGGGAGGCAAGGGCTGTGGGCCTCTGAACAATAGGGCTCTTCCTAGGCAGAAATGCAAGCCAAAGGGTGAGAGTCAGAGCGTTCTTTGTCTGCGATTCTTAGCATGGGAATCGGGCCTGGGGACCCTGCATCACTCTAGCTTTGGCTTTCTCAACCAGGGTTTCATGAAACCCTAAGGTTTCTTGATGGCCCTGGAAGGGTTTTCCGAATGAGTCCGAGTTAATTAATTTTTAATATATATTTTAAATTTGTTAAAATATTTATCAGGCAATATGACCACAGTGACCAATGATGAGCCTGGAGAGGGTGGGAAGGAGAGGGGTCCCAGGTGGGCATGTATACACCTATGCTTCCCAACCATATTCTGCACAATCGTAGCACTTCTGGGATTTCTCAAAGCCTGAAGTATGTTTTAGGGGTTTCTCAATGGTAACAAAGCTGAGAAAGGCTTCTCTAGAGCAAAACATAAGGCCCAGGGGCTGGAACTGGACAGTCTGGGTCTGTGATCCAGCCCATAAGCAAGAAAGAGGAGGATGGTGGTGGCAGCAGAAAGAGCAGTGAAAAGACCCAAATCAGGTTGGCTGACCAAAGGTTCATCCCCCCCCCCCTTCCTCTCTCTCTCTCTCTTGGTTGGGCCAGGCTGCACCCATGCTTTGCTACCCTGTCTTCTCTTCCTGTCAGAAATAGATTGGAGTTCCCGCCTGTCCATCAGTACGCATTCACATTGACAGGTAGCTGGGGATTCTGTGAAGGGGTCATGATTTTTTTTCTTTTGTTTTTTGAATATTTTATTAACAGTTGTGTAGTTCTACAAGCTTATAGTATACATAAATAAAACACATCAGCTGCTATATTAAATTAATTTTTTTAACTGGCTGAGTTTGTGCCTAAACTTAATCTTTGTGGGTTGCTTTAAATCCTTTTATAATGAAGCATATCTGGGTATCGATGTTTCGATCCCTGTGCTACTACTAGCCGTGCTGCCGCTGTTACATAGAAGAACGGTTCTCTTAGCTGTTTTGGCATATTTAAAGGCATTAAAGCACAGTAGCATAGTGTGGGGCTCTTCCCGGCCCCTCCGCGGGGTTCACCCTTCTCAGCCGTGGCATCCCCTCTTCTTCCGACCAAGAACCACAAAGTCTGCTGGATTTTCCAAACACCGTCTTTTATTTTCTCCTGCCCGTACACTCGCAACGTCCTTTTCTCTCATCCACACCAACCCACCACCCAGGTGTATTCCCCACCTTATATCCCCCGCCTTGGACCCCGCCCCCCTACGTAACCCTTCCGTCCTAGTCGCTCGTCGGCGTCCGGAAGTTCCTTTCGACTTTCAGGTAAGCGTTTCTTTCTAGGTTCCAGCGCCGGCGACTTCTCGGGCGGGCCCTTCCTCGGGGTGAGCGAGTGGGGAGGTACAGCTGACCACAACTCCCTTTCTCCCCGCCCCCTTCCCGGGCTGGCCGGGCACTCAACGCGAGGACCGGTTTGGCTGCTATAAGTCCCTTGCTTTTAGCGTCCTCATTCCAGGTTTGAAGTCCAGGCGCCTCTTTACAGCCTCCCTCCCCGCGTTCGTATCCGTTAGTCCCTAACTCACCATCCTTGCCCGGACACATAGATTTAGCATGCATTGGGAATTTGTATTTCAGAATATGTTGCTTCTCGGAGTAGACTTTAGCCCAATAATTTTTAAATTATTTCACAAGTCCACAACAAAACCCAATAGCTTTTTTGCATCTCCAGCATTTACCATCCGTTTTTTGAGAGATTCTCCTTATATTTTTTGGAGTTATGTACTACCTGTTATGTACTACCCACATGGACATCACCAGACGGTCAACACAGAAATCAGATTGACTATGTCCTCTGCAGCCAAAGTTCTATCCAGTCAATAAAAACAAGACCAGGAGCTGATTGTGGTTCAGATCATGAGCTTCTTGTTGCAAAATTTAGGCTTAAATTGAAGAAAGTAGGGAAAACCACTAGGCCACTCAGGTATGAACTAAATCATATCCCCAACGAATACAAAGTAGAGGTGACAAATAGATTTAAGGAATTAGATCTGATAGACAGAGTGCCTGAAGAACTATGGACGGAGGTTCGTGACATTGTACAAGAGGTAGCAACTAAAACCATCCCAAAGAAAAAGAAATGCAAGAAATCAAAATGGCTGTCTGAGGAAGCTTTACAAATAGCTAAGGAGAGAAGGAAAGTGAAAGGCAAGGGAGAAAGAGAAAGATATACCCAATTGAATGCAGAATTCCAGAGAAAAGCTAGAAGAGATAAGAATGCCTTCTTAAATGAACAGTGCAAACAAATAGAAGAAAACAATAGAATGGGGAGGACCAGAGATCTTTTCAAGAAAATTGGAGTTATGAAGAGAACGTTTCATGCAAAGATGGGTATGATAAGGGACCAAAATGGTAGGGACCTTACAGAAGCAGAAGAGATTAAACAAAGGTGGCAAAATTATACAGAAGAACTATACAAGAGCGAGCTTAACATCCCTGATGACCACAATGGGGTAGTTACTGACCTGGAGCCAGACATCCTGGAATGTGAAGTCAAATGGGCCTTAGGAAGTCTGAGCAACAATAAAGCTAGTGGTGGTGACAGCATTCCAGTTGAACTATTCAAAATCTTAAAGGACAATGCAGTAAAAGTGCTACACTCAATATGCCAGCAAATTTGGAAAACTCAACAATGGCCACAGGATTGGAAAAGGTCAGTTTACATTCCAATCCCAAAGAAGGGCAATGCCAAAGAATGTTCAAACTACCGCACCATTGCACTAATTTCTCATGCTAGCAAAGTTATGCTCAAAATCCTACAAGCTAGGCTCCAGCAATATGTGGACCGAGAACTTCCAGAAGTACAGGCAGGATTTCGAAGAGGCAGAGGAACTAGAGATCAAATTGCCAACATACGCTGGATCATGGAGAAAGCTAGGGAGTACCAGAAGAACGTCTACTTCTGCTTCATTGACTATGCTAAAGCCTTTGTGTGGAGCACAACAAATTGTGGCAAGTTCTTAAAGAGATGGGAATACCAGAGCATCTTATTTGTCTCTTGAGAAATTTATATGCAGGTCAAGAAGCAACAGTGAGAACTGAACATGGAATCACTAACTGGTTCAAAATTGAGAAAGGAGTTCGGCAAGGCTGTATACTGTCGCCTTGCCTATTTAACTTGTATGCAGAGCGCATAATAAAGAAATGCGGGATTAGAGGAGTCACAAATTGGGATCAAGATTGCAGGGAGAAATATCAACAACCTCAGATATGCAGATGATACCACTCTAATGGCAGAAAGTGAAGAGGAACTAAAGAGCCTGTTGATGCGGGTGAAGGAGGAGAGTGCAAAAGTTGGCTTGAAACTCAACATCAAAACAAAGATCATGGCATCCGGCCCTCTCAATTCCTGGCAAATAGAAGGGGAAGAAATGGAGATAGTGACAGATTTTATTTTCCTGGGCTCCAAGGTCACTGCAAATGGGGACTGCAGCAAAGAAATTAAAAGTCACTTAATCCTGGGGAGGAAAGCTATGACAAATCTAGACAGCATCCTAAAAAGCAGAGACATCACCCAGCCAACAAAGGTGTGTTTAGTCAAGGCTATGGTATTCCCAGTTGCAATGTATGGCTGCGAATTGTACCATAAGGAAGGCCGAGCGTCAAAGAATTGAGGCTTTTGAACTCTGGTGCTGGAGAAGACTCTTGCGAGTCCCTTGGACTGCAAGGCGAACAAACCGGTCAGTCCTAGAGGAGATCAACCCTGACTGCTCTTTAGAAGGCCAGATCCTGAAGATGAAACTCAAATACTTTGGCCACCTCATGAGAAGGAAGGACTCCCTGGAGAAGAGCCTAATGCTGGGAGCGATCGAGGGCAAAAGAAGAAGGGGACGACAGAGAATGAGGTGGCTGGATGGAGTCACTGAAGCAGTAGGTTCAAACTTAAATGGACTCCAGGGAATGGTAGAGGACAGGAAGGCCTGGAGGATCATTGTCCATGGGGTCGCAATGGGTCGGACACGACTTCGCACATAACAACAACTACCTGTAAAACATTTTGCACCAGCTCTTTCTTAGTTGCTGTGATTTGGTTAGCATAGAAGTTTTGGATCATGCTTCTTCTTATTCTTCATATTGGATTACACATGACCGAAATTCTGCATCCATTTGATCATACAGTTCTTTGCTTGTTCTTTTGTGTCCATCTTTAGTAGGTATTTGTATATCTGGCTTAGGAGGTGTGGCTTGTTTATTTTGATTTGCATTTCAAATTCTGTATTTGATCATAGTTGTTTGTCTTGTTGAGCTATTTCCTCCTTCATTCTCTAAACTAATTGCCTATGCACTAGACTAATTGCCTATGCACTAGCCAATCTAGATTTTTGTTTTCTTTGACTAATTGGGCATATTCCATAGGATCTCCCCCTGGAGTTACCAAATCTTGTTATCTTAGAATGCTGATTCTATGTGTTTGTGCCTGGTCCATGAATGCCTCCACTGGCAATTTGAGTGGAGAGGCACCTGGGCTGATTTTTTGCTGATATGTTCTCCAAATTTTTATCAAAGGACCTCTCACCGGGTGTGTATCTCTTGCTGCTCTTTCCTTGCCCTGGGGCCAGAGCAGATTATGTAAACCTCAAATAAGCCCGGCTCTTTCAATCCCCAGAACTCTCCTTATTGAGGGTCGCAGCATAATAGTACAATTTCAAGTTCAGAATTCCCATGCCCCCTCTTATTTTTTCATCTTGCAAGATCTTAAAAGCAATTCTCTGTGCTTTATGGTTCCACAGAAATCTGTTGATTTCTCTTTGCCAACTCTGTAATGTTTGTTCTTTAATAATTAGAGGAAGTGTTTGAAACAAAAAGTTCAATTTTGGAAGTACAGCCATTTTTATTATTGCCATTCTGGCCAACCATGAGAATTGTTGCGTGGTCCACCTCTCAAGGTCAATGTTTATCTGGGACCAAATTCTGTTGTGATTATTTTACATTAATTTTTCATGAATTTTGTCTGGGTAAATGCCTAGATATTTGATCTTATCGGGATTTACTACACAGCCTGTAGAGGATTCTAGCTCTTTTATTTTCTGATCATTTGAATAAAGAAGAATCATTTTAATTCTGTTGATTTTATATCCTGAAACTCACCTGAAATCTGCTGTGCTGTCCGAAAGTTTGTGGATAGACTTGTCCAATTCTTCCACAGATAAAACAACATCATCTGCGTAGCTTCTTATTTTGCATTCTTGATTTTCTGTTCTTATGCCTACATTCCTAGGTCTACTCTTATTTTGTTTGCTAGCACTTTTAGCATTATGTTAAATAGAAGTGGATACAGTGGGCAGTCTGGCCTCATTCCTTTATTTATTTGGATTTACTTTTCAGTTGCCATCCTGTTGACCAAAATTTTAGCATTCTGCTTGGAGCTGAATCCACTTTATAAAATTATTACCACAGTCCATATGCTGAAAAGTATTGTGTATAAAATCCCACTGGACATTATCAAAGGCTTTTTCTGCATCCAGAAAGAGAAGAGCTGCTTCTTTATTTTTGGATTTTACTAGCTTCATAGTGTTTAATATGAAGTGAAGGTTATCTCTCATATGTCTTCTCGTTATGAAACCCGTTTGATCCTCATAGATCACATCCAATATTTATTTTCTGAGCTTTCCTGCTAATACCTTGGTGAAGATTTTACAATCAGTATTTAGCAGTTAGACCGGTTTGTATGACTGTAGGTTCAGCAGGTCCAACCACTCTTTTGGGACGAGCGCTATGAAAGTTTGCTCCCAGGTCTTGGGAAAGAACCTATTTTCCTGGTTCATCATTTCATTCATTATTTGTTGTAATGGTGAAGTAACAGCACGCATCATTTTTTTGTAATAAACCGCTGGAAGACCATCTGGGCCCAGCAACTTACCCATTTTTAAAGACAATATTGCCTCTGTTATTTCCTGAGTTGTGATCCTCTGGTTCAGTAATTTTTGGTGGTCAGCCATGAATTTATTCATAGGGACATTTTGAAAGAATTTATCTGAACTCAAATCATTTTTCTGGGAATCCATAAAGTTTTTTGAAGAAATTTACAAACCATTGTTGGGTCATTTCTTCATTGTGGTATTCTTTGTCCCCAAATCTAATTAAAGGGATTTAGCCCAATGCTATTGTGGAACCTAATTCTGATCTCTTTTCTTAGCCTCAATGCTAGCCACTTTCCTGGCTTATCTCGAAATTTTGTTGTCTCAGGGTATGAAACTTCTTCCTCATTTCTTCGGTTTCCAGGATATCCCTTTGCACTCTAAGCTTTCTAATTGATTATAACAGAGCTTTGGGTTGATTATTTTGATGACTGTCTTCCAGGGCCCGGAGCTGATTTATGGTGCTCTGCAATTCTTCATTCTCTTTCTTTTTTAGAAACAAGTTGTAACTGATTAAGCCTGTCCCTTATAAAGGCTTTGCTCGCTTCCCAAACTATTGTAGATTTCATATCAGTTGTGTTATTAAATTGGAAACATTCTTTTAATTCAGCTTAGCATTTTTCTAATTTTAGATTGTCATGCAACAAGAATTTATTTGTTCTCTATCTTCTTATTTCTTTCCTCTCATTTCTCATTTCAACTTTCAGGGGTGCATGATCAGCAAATGTGAATGGCAGTATCTCAGTATCAATCATGCCTGGTATTAAGTTCTTAGAGATCCAGCATTGGTCCATTCTGGAGTACTGACTTATGCCGCTCGGTGAAAAAGGTGTATTTTCTTTTAGTTAGATTTCTTTGCCTCCAGAGGTCCACCATTGCATGTTCCATATTCTGCAAAGCCTTCTTGGCATTTTAGCCCCTGTTATATTACTTGATTAGTTCATGGGTCAGGGACAGCACTAAAATACCCTATCATCATTACATTGTTGTCCACAAGATTTACATAATGTTAAAAGAGTGTTATAAAAAAAAGAATCTTTCCTTGTGTTGGGCGCATATATATTAATACATGTCAGATTTCTCCCATTTGGTAGAGTTATTTTCAGAAAGATAAAGCGGCCTTGTGGGTCATGTGCTAAAAGGTCTGCTGAAACATTTGGATTTGCTATATATACTGCCACACCTTTTTTCTTTTTCTGGCAGAGGCTTTATAGATCTGCCCAAGCTTCTTAGTGTCCAGAAGATGTTCGTGGTCTTTTTAAATATGTGTCTCTTGTAGGCAGATAAGATGAGCTGCTTCCTTTTTTAATTGGTAAAAGAATTTTGATTGTTTTGTTGGCTTATTAAGGCCACTGACATTTAGTGAAAGAATTTTTAACTTGCTCATAGTGTAACTTATAGATCACCCTACAATAATTTACTTACCTTAACACAGTGGTCCCCAACCCCTAATCTGGAGACCGGTACCGGGCCATGGATTAGTCGGTACTGGGCCGCAGCTCTTCCTCATCCTCCTCCCTGGCTGCTGCCTCGGGGGCTGCCCTGCTACTCTGCCGCCGGCTCCAGCAGCCGCCGTGGCTGGGGCTCCCCCTCGCCATGGCACTGTGCATCTGCTGCTGGCAGTGCCCCCCAGCGGGCAGCAGGAAGTCAGGGGCGCCAGCGGGAAAGCAAGTGAAGCAGGGGCTCAGGCAGTGGCAACGTCCTCGACAAAAGACTATCCCTCCCCCCCGGGCCTCAGTAAAATTGTCAAGCGTTGACCGGTCCCTGATGATAAAAAGGTTGGGGACCACTGCCTTAACAGGTTGTTGGATGTTGATTGTTGTTAAGGTCCTTGGTCTGTCAAAGAGTGTTTGAGCTTCCTGGATAGTACAAATTATCTTCCTTCCTTCTGGTAAAATCACTTCTAACACAAAGTGATTTGTATTTCCTTCTGAATTAACTTTTGTCTTAGGAAGTGAAATTCTGCTCTTTTCTGAAGAGTGTCAGAAGGTAAATCCTGAAAATCTCTTGCTTCCTTGCCTTGAACCTGGAGGGGCTCTGATCTTGTCCCTCCGGGGCAAGAGAGAACAACTCTGCTCTATCTTCTACATGGCAACCTTATAAATACGAAGGTGGTTATCAGATCCCCTCTCAGCCATCTCCTCTCCAGGCTAAACAGACCAAGCTGCCCCAACCTTTCCTCATACGTCTCGGGCTCCAAACCCCTCTTCCTCTTTGTTGCCCTCCTCTGGAAATGCTCAAGTTTCTCTACATCCCTCTTCAGCTGTGGTGCCCAAAACTGAACCAGTGACGCCGAACCAGAGCAGAGTAAAGTGGTACCATCACCTCCCTGATCTGGACATGATACTCTTTTTGATACAGCTCAAAATCCCATTTGCCTTTTTAGCTATCAAATCACATTACTGACTCATGTTCAGTGTATTCAGTCTACTAAGATTCCTAGATCCTTTTCGTACCTACTACTGCCAAGACAAGTCTCCCCATCCTTTATTGATGTAGATGGGTTTTCCTACCTAAATGCAGAACTTTACATTTATCCCTATTGAATTTCATTTTATTCAGTTTAGCCCACTTCTCGAGCCTATGAAAATCATCCTGTATTCTGATTCTGTCTTCTGTTGTGTTTGCTACCCCTCCCAGTTTAGTATTGTCTGTAAATTTAATAAGTATCCACAACGTTTCTTGAGAAACTTCTGGATATTCCCAACCAGAGTCTTTGCTGACTCAAAACCCTTACCTTTGTGTAGTTCAGGATATTTCACCACATATCCAAAAGCCTCTTCCCCTGCTACCGAAGTACCTGGGAAAAAGCCTAGACCATCTACCATCACCAAAGAATCTTCAAGAGCAAATTTCCTCGTGCAAGTTACACCTGCTCCACAGCCACTTTACCAAAGAGTTTGATGAAAACTCAAAAACTCAATTCTCTACTCCCAACTACAAGTCGGTGCACCAGCAGCACATCTACAACCATACCAAAAAACTCTACCTCAAACCATCATCAACATTCTCAGAAATCCAGAACTAAAGAAGCAATAGAAGCAATGGACTTTGACTTTTCCTCAGACCCACAACAAACTGGCTCACTTCCTCAAGATATTATGTCACCCTGTGATTCCTTATTCAACCAACTGCCTGTACCTAACTCGAGTCTTTTGACTAGACCTCCCCAAACCTAGGAGCCAAAGGCCACATATATATAATTTAAAAGGAAAACTTGAAAAACAACCACTGAGGAAAACTCAATTGAAAACGGTTAAATCTGGAGGCCGTTCTGGTTGTGCTTATATACATATACATATATAAAAAAGAAGAGATAAGAAATGTTTATTTGTATTCATTGTGAAATTGTTTAAAATAGCCCGGGATAGGTTCTGTTTTCTGTTGCAATAATTTTGAACCGTCCCCTTTTTTTTCGTGGTGTACCTAACTCGAGCCAATTAGCAGACAAGCGTAAAAACCAGTCTGACCTAGGGAAGCCATGTGACAGAGCAGAAGGTGACAAAAAATCAGAACCTGCTGATCAATCTCTGATGCTCACCCACTTACTCAATATCTACAGTGACTGTGATCTGGCCATGCAAACTCCACTTAAATCTTGCCCCAGTCTGACATCGCAAGCGACGTGTAACAACAAATCATTGGCACAAGAGCTGTCCGAAGCTGGAGTCCTTTTAGGAAGTCCTACATGTAGCCCTACCAAACTTGAGAATCCTTCCACTCCAACTGCTAGTTCAAGAACCTCCATCCTTAATGGCTGCATTTTCAATGATTTTGATGGCGTTCTGGACCAAATCTCCAATCAGAACTGACTAGCCCAGAGGCCAACTGCTAGCACTTTCAATATTATTTCGTGTAACGTTGCAGGTTGGACTAACAAATGCAGTGACGTAGACTTTATTAATTATCTTTCTAATTTTCACTGCATTTTACTTCAAGAAACCTGGTCAACTGACACTCCCAACTTCAAAGATTTTATAGTTTATCATTCTCCTGCAACTAGAGTCCATCACAAAGGTCGTTGTAAAGCTGGGTTGGCATGTTTTGTCTTGTCCCCCGATTGCTATAGCTATTCTGCTGTCGCTCTCTGCGGACTACCATATCATCCTGATTAACACATATTTACCCCCAGTTACAACTGAGAGTGAACTGAATGATAACTGGTCCAAACTTTCAGAATTCACCCTAACAACCCAAGGCCAATTTCCCACGGTCCACTTAGTTGTCATGGGAGACCTCAATGCTCGCATAGGCATTGAGGTCTAACTGAGGTTTAACTCAGACCTAGCCTCCTCCCTGGGGATTGACATTGAAGATCATATACCTTTTCAATTTTCTTTCAGTCGGTCATCCTCGGATGTCACACTGAATAGGGCAGGTCTCAAATTGATCGAATACTGTCTGGCACACAATCTGCTTGTTCTAAATGGTCTCGACCAATTTCCCGGTTCAAAGGATTTCACTTTTTGCACAACCCGTGGTAGGAGTACTTGACTATAGCTTATGTTCTTTCAATTTTTTCTCATCAGTTTATTCTCTGTCAATAGGCTCACACACCGAAAGTTACCATCTACCACTCCAGCTCTCATTCCAAACCCTTTATACTGTTACTCCAGACCAAAGTCAACCCTCTCCCCTGGAAAACACTATGATCTTTAATAGAATTAGATGGTCACCTAAAGTTGGCAGTGAATTCACCCTATTCCTTAACTCTGCTCAGATGACTAACCTAAAACAGGATATCACTAGAACTGGTTCCCCTTCTGAGATTCTAAGAACATTTGACCAAATTGCTTTGGCCTGCAGAACTAAGGCCCTACCCCTAAGATCTACTACAACCCGACCTTCTTCTTGGTTTGATAATGATTGCCTCAGTGCAAAGGTTGCTCTGAGGAAGTCATTCCATGAAGCTGGTCTGTCCAAAGACCTCACTTTGTTAGAAATCTATACACTCCAAAAAAGACACTATGAATATTTAATAAACACTAAGAAGCGCTCTTACTATCAGGCAAAATGGGACCATCTTCTAGCAACATTTAAATCTAACAACAGCAGCTCTTTTTGGAAAACGATCGCAAACTACTTAGGTGAAAGCAACAGGCCAGTTAAATCTTCTATCCCTTCCCAAACATGGCGCAATTATTTTTCTACACTTTTTGCTGACTCCCCAATCCAAAACAATCATCTCAGCCTACCCTCTGCTGATTTTCTTCCTAGCTGGCCTCCTGTTAGCCTAGATGAAATTGAAAACCTTATCCAAGAACTAAAATTAGGCAAATCTCCAGGGCCTGATGGTCTACCAGCTGAACTATTTAAACTAAACTCTAACTGGTGGAAACAACTCCTGGCTGTCCTTTTTACAGCCATCGACCAATCGGGAATATTCCCTGAATCCTGGCTTAACTCAATCATTGTGCTTATTTATAAAAAAGGTGGTTCCAGCTCTCCAGAAAATTACCGCCCTATTAGACTTCTATCCATTGCCAGCAAAATGTATGCCAAATATCTAGAACTTAAGCTACTAGATTGGGTGACTTCAAATGACCTAATAGGTCCTGAACAAATTGGTTTCGCTAAAAACTGTTCCACCTTAGACCACTGCTTAACCCTCTACTCTCTTGCAGACAAATATCTCCATACAGATAGGAGGAAACTCTATATAGCTTTTGTTGACCTCAAGGGTGTATTCGATTCTATCTCCAGGTGTTTACTATGGAGAAAATTGCAAGACCTTAATATTGATTCGCGCCTATTACTACTTCTAATGAACCTCCATTCCAACAATACCTGTCAGGTTAAACTTACTGAAAAGGGTCATTTAACTAATCAAATTCCCATCCTGAGAGGAGTTAAACAAGGCTGCGTCCTTGCTCCTCACTTATTCAACCTCTTTTTACATGATCTCCCAAAAACCCTAAGACTCATAAATGGTCATCCACCCAAACTAGATAAACTGCCAATCCCACTTCTTCTGTATGCTGATGACACCGTTTTGCTTTCCCATTCCAGAATTGGTCTGAATAGATATCTGAATGCTTTCCACGAATATTGCCAACTCAATGACCTATCGATAAACTTTAAAAAAAACCAAAGTGATGGTCTTTGCACAGAAGTGGTCTCCCTCAAACTGGCGCATTGGTGGTCATAAAATCGAGCAGGTCAAATGTTTCAAATACCTAGGAATCACCTTCCAACATAATTTGCACTGGACCAAACACAGAAATAGGATTACTTTGCAGGCTAACTGTTCCATTACCTATCTAAACCGGTTTTTCTTCCTTAAAGGCAATCAGTTTGTCCCAGCTGTCTGTCGTGTGTTTGACTCTAAAATTCTTCCCCAAATTTTATATGGTATCCCTCTGTGGATCTCAGGTTTTAACAAAAACATAGAAAGGTTACAGTCTGCCTTTTTCCGGCAGATCTTGAGAACTCCAAACTGCGTCCCTTACTCCTCTTTATGTCTTGAAACTGGACACAATCTTCTCGAAACTAAGGCCTGGATTTTCACCTTTAAATATTGGCTAAAACTGCATTTTAGGGTTCGATCAGATAATCTATTGGCCTGTTTACTGAGAGTCACTTTTAAATTTAAATGGATCTCTACCATACTGACTACAAATTGGCATTGACTATGATTTCATCTTATCTCTGAATGAATCCTCCATTATGTACCAAATCAAACAAAGGCTACTTGATCAGGAATTTCAAAAAATCCATCCCACTGTGCCAGCAATCTGCTCTCCCTGTGCGCTTGGTCTCCAAGTGAAGCACGGGATAATGCCGGCTTATTTCTATAACTTGGCAAATCCCCTCCATCGCAGAGCGTTTTCGCTTGCTCGGCTTAACGCCTTTCCATCCAAAGTATTACAAGGCAGATTTGCCAAGATCCCCTTCGAAAACAGACTATGCACCTGTGAATCAAGTTCTCCTGACACCATCCAACATATCTTACTGGATTGTCCCTTGTTCACTGAACAGAGAAGGCATATTATACCTCTCATACCAAAACGGAGAAACCATTCAAGAGACCTGATTTGCCAATTTTTACTGAGTGATAAGGATGCCGACGTCACTTTTATTATGGCTGAATTTCTGTCCTCAGTTTTTAAATTTAAACTGTCTGACGTATCTTGACTAACTTTGTTTATCCTGCTTATCTGCTTTATGCCAATAAAGGTATTGTATTGTATTAATAAGTATCCCCTCTAATCCCTCATCCAAATTGTTTATAAATATGTTGAACAACAGGCCCCAGGACAGATCCCTGGGGAACTCCATTTGTCACTATTCTCCAAGAATATGCTGAACCATTAACAAGTACCCTTTGGGTACAATCTATCAACCAGTTATAGATCTACCTCACAGAATTAGGATCCATACCGCATTTTACCAACTTGTCAACAAGAATATCATGTGGAACCTTATCAAAAGCTTTACTGAAATCCGGATAAACTGTCCACGGCATTCCCCTGATCCAGCAAGGTAGTCACTTTCTCCAAAAAAGAGATAAGGTTGGTCTGACATGACCTGTTCTTGCAAAATCCATGCTGAGTCTCAGCAGCTTGTTCCAGCTGCTCAAGGACCGAGTGTTTGATAATTTGTTCCTAAATTTTGCCAGCTACGGATGTCAAGCTAAATTCTAAATGCTGCTAAGCCAGGCACTCCAACTAGGGAGGTAGCCAGAGCCGTAGCCTCAGCTTTATTTAAAGGAGTTACATCTGAGTTGCAAGATTTATCTAAGGAGGCCACGTCTCGGTGAGCTCTCTTGCTGGAAAGCCATTTTTTTACAGGGTAACACAACTGATAAGCGACTTAAACAACACAATGAATCTGATACATTGGCTGGAATATAGTTAAAGGTATGTGATCCACATGTGAAAAACCATCCATGGGGAAGGAATGTATGAGCATAAACAAAAGAAACATTTTCTACTGAAGAACAATTAAGTATATCGGGGCCCACTGGCCCACAGAGAGGTTTGCTATAATGAGAAGAACAATTACAAATGTGAGCAAAGGTTGTGTTGGAGGCTCCAACGAGCTCCAGAATAAGTATCAATACACACATGGAGATATTTCTAGGGATTCAAGCGAGGTTTATAAAATCATATGAATCATAGAGTTAGAAGGGACCTCCTGGGTCATCTAGTCCAACTCCCTGTACTATGCAGGACACTCACAACCCTATCGCTCATCCACTGTAACCTGCCACCCCCTTGAACCTTCACAGAATCAGCCTCTCCGTCAGATGGCTATCCAGCTTCTGTTTAAAAATTTCCAAAGGTGGGGAACCCACCACCTCCCAAGGAAGCCCGTTCCTCTGAGAAACCACTCTAACTGTCAAGAACTTCTTCCTGGTGTTTAGATAGAATTTCTTTTGAATTAATTTCATCCCATTGTTTCTAGTCCGTGCCTCCGGGGCAAGAGAGAACAACTCTGCTCCATCCTCCAGAATACCCTTACCTAAGAATAACAATTGTTGAAACTATCTTACTCTCTGTTAGGAAATTACTTCTCTATACTAAAGCTGTTTTTCAAAATATGAAAATTGAAGTCCCTTGATAAAGCCAAAGAGCGAAATGCGTTGGGATTTATATAAAAGAATAAAGAAGAATGAAGTTTGAAGACTCCATGAAAGTCATTTTTGTATATTTGATTTGCCATATTGGTATACCAGTGCCTCTGTACTTGCCCCATCCTCTATATGGCACCCTTTTAAATACTTGAAGATGGCTATCAGATCCCCTCTTAGTTGTCTCCTCTTCAGGGTAAACAGACCAAGTGTCAGGAACCAGGCAGAAGTTACTAAGTAAGGTCTGTGACAAAGGAATCACAGGCAACATGTATATCCAAAGGAAAAATCTTTTACACAGAGCAATACAGAAATTTCTACTTGCAAAGTTCATAGAACAAATGTTCTGGCAGAGACAAAGGATCGATGATTCTTGGGGGTTCTTATACAGGGGACCAGCTAAAAGAGGGAGGAATGAGGGATTCGCAAGGCCGGAAAATAAGACAAATACAATTGTCCTCAAAGGAGCCATCTGGCTCAGGCTTTGATCTGAATTGTTACTAATGTTGAGTCTCCACAGAACTAGACAAGGTCGAGGGAGAGCAGGAAGAGATATGGAATCCCCGCTGAGGGATGCTTTGGTATGCAGAAGAGGCCAGGAACTGGCAGGCGATTTATCGCTTTATGACAACTGGCCAGGAGAGACCAGGAGAATGGGATCAAAGCTGAGGCATGAGTCAGGGTTCATGACACCAAGATCCCCCATCCTTTCCTCATACGTCTTGCTCTCCAAACCCCTCTCCATCTTTGTTGCCCTCCTCTGGACATGCTCCAGTTTGTCTTCAACTGGGGTGCCCAAAACTGAACACAATTCTTCAAGTGAGGCTGAACCAGAGCAGAGTAAAGTGGTACCATCACCTCCCATGATCGGGGCACAATACTCCATTTGTTATAGCCCAAAATCTCATTTGCCTTTTGAGCCACTAAGGCACACTGCTGACTCATGTTCAATGTGTGGTCTACTAGGACTCCTAGATCCTTTTTGCACATACTACTGCCAAGACAAGTCTCCCCCATCCTATATTGGTGTAGATGGTTTTTCCTACCTAAATGCAGAACTTTACATTGTCCCTATTGAATTTCATTTTATTCAAAGAGCCTTGCGCTCTACTACCTCCAACCTCCTGGTGGTCCCTGGCCCCAAAGAAGCCCGCTTGACCTCAATCAGGGCCAAAGCTTTCTCCATTCTGGCCCCCACCTGGTGGAACGAGCTCTCAGGGGAGATCAGAGCCCTGACGGAACCCAAACAGTTCCTCAGGGCCTGCAAAAGGGAGCTCCTCCACCAGGCATTTGGTTGAGGTTGACCCGGACCATCACTTCCAATTGGCCCTCAGCCCCCCCTATTATGACCGCCACTAATCTGCCTAACGCACTGGGTCCCAGTAAGAGTTGAACTGAGGCTCCTTTGAGTTTTATCATATTATTATTGCTGTTATCATGTTGGGGTTATTGTTGCTGTACTGTTATTGCTGTTGTCACATGTGTTACCTCATGTTATCTGTATCTGTTTCCTGTTCTCTGTAAACCACCCTGAGCCTTCGGGGGAGGGCGGTATATAAATATAAATAAATAAATAAATAAATAAATAAATAAATAATATTCAGTTTAGACCAGTTCTCGAGCCTATCAAGATCATCCTGTATTCTGATTCTGTCTTCTCTTGGGTTTGCTACCCCTCCCAATTTAGTATCATCTGCAAATTTAATAAGTATACCCTCTAAACCAGTGGTCTCCAACCTGCGGGCCGCGGCCCGGCGCCGGACCGTGGCTCCTTCTTCCCTCCCCCCCTGAAGCGAGAAGCTCGCCAGGCCACGAGCAAATCAGCCGCCAAAGCGGCCGATTAGCTCGCGGCCCAGCAAGCTTCTCGCTTTGGGAGGGGAGGGAAGAGAAGCTTGCCGAGCCGCAAGCTAATTTAGCCGATTTAGGCTGATTTGCTCGCGGCTCGGAGGGGCCGGGAGGGGAAGCCGCCGGCATGGCGGCGGTGCAAACGCGCATGCGCAGACTGCTGCGCACGCGTGTTTGCGCCCCTGCTGGGCGCAAACGCGCATGCGCAGCAGTCCACGCATGCACATTTGCGCTGGGGCTGCCGCGCGTGTGCGGGCCTCCGGGCCGCCCTCTCCGCCCACTACGCCGCAGCGGTCCGCAGCAAGCGGAAGCTTGCGGACCGCTGCTCTAAACCCTCATCCAAATCATTTATAAATATGTTGGTTCTTGAGTAACATCCATTTGCCAGAATAGGCAGGCCTCCAACCTCCATGGGTTCACACCCTCAGGGGCTAGAGGGGTGAGACCAGCACAGTGAGAACACGAACGAACAATTTGATGTGCTTCCTCAAGGGGGAGGTTAAAATGCTTAGCAAGACTGCGAGCATTCTGATGAAAAAATTGATTGCTGCTAACTGCGTCAGCGAAGGCTCCCCTAAGCAAGGGGAAGACATGGGTAGCTGCATCAACCTTAGCGTCCCCTTTGGTGAAGGGCCCAGGGAGAGAAGAATGGCTACAAATGTGTGCCACAAAAAAAGTGTGTTTTCGTGCCCAAAGGAGTTATCGCAGAGAGAGAAGGAGAGATAAGAGGTTGCGATTCAAAGAAGGGGAGAGATAAATATGAAGAAATCCTGCAAACAAGCGAACAACATATTGTGTGTCTGCAATGATGTTAAGAGAACAAAAAGGAAATGTTTGAAAAGCCAAAATAATTGCAGCCAATTCGGCCTGTTGTGCAGAAGCTTGTCCAGTAGTATAAAGAGTTTGCCAAGTTTCTGCAGGGTTTTTAAAAAACAATCGGCCCTTTTGTTTTCCCTCTGTCAGAAAAGACAGTGGGCGCTCCCTGCAAGGTGATACACGATGAAAGGGCTTATAGGCCTCTTGAGAGGAGAGGATGATATCCCTCAGGGCTTTGCCCTAAGTAAACAAATGAAACAGGGGACTTAAGATTTGATCATGTTGGCAGTATCTGGATTATGGCCCAAACCCTGAATGATACATCTGCATTCTGAAATACAGTTTTCTTAGCTAATTTCTTAAGCAATTCAGCCTGGGTTTCCTGATTATTGATCTGTTTCTTTTTTTTTTCTTTTTTTGCAGTTTCAAATTTTATTTATAATCCATTTCATAAAAATACATTTAACCCTCTTGAATAGTAACATGTTAATAGATTATATTACATTTACCAGTGCAAACTTCCAACTGTATTTGTTGAAGAATATACAAAAAATATATCATTGCCTCCTACTAAAAATTTCTCATTTCCCCTTATAAATCATAAATCATAACCTATAGTCATAAATCCACAATTATACTTTTTTCTAATATACTGTATCCATAAATTCCATTTAAGTCCAGTATTTGTTTATCCTCGACGTAATTTCTCAATTTCACCATCTGAGCGATCTCTAACGTTTTCAACTGCCAATCAAATATAGTGGGTGTCTCCTTTAACTTCCAATTTTTTGCCCAGACTCTCCTTGCCGCTGTTGTCAAGTATCTAAATAACCTAAAAGATAAGATTCTGGATTTAGAGCTATAGAGTCCTTTAAGTTTTTTGAAATTTCTTTATGGATATCCTACCAAAAATGTCTTGCTCGTTTGCAGGTCTACCACATATGAAACATTGTACCTCTCACTTCCCCACATTTCCAACATTTATCTGATAAACGTTTGTTTATTTTTGATAATTTATGTGGAATTATGTACCAACAATAATGCAATTTACAATAATTTTTCTTAATATAATAACTATTCATGAATTTCAGATCTTTACTCCACATTTTTGCCAGGTTTCCAATGGAATATTATGGCCAAGATTCCTTGCCCAAACAATCATAAAATCTTTGACCACCTCATTCTCCGTATACAATAATGAACATAATTCATACATCTTGATTAAGTGATTATCATCTTTACATAAATATAACTCTAATTGTGATTTTTCCAATTCAAATTCCCATAGCTTCCTATCCCTTTCATATCTATCCTTAATCTGTCTATATAACCACTAGGCCAAACACTTATATTCTTGCACTAATTTCTCATGAGATTTAATTCTAAACTGCATTATCTCTTCTTGTGTGAAAGTCTCAATTATATCCCTATAATTTGACCAATTAGTTTCTGTTGCTGCTTGCCCTCTGAACAGGGCTTCCTGTGGTGATAACCGTAAAGGAATTTTAGAATATAATTTCCTTTTGCACTTATTCCAAACCGTGAATAAAGTAAATCTTATAACATGATGTAAAAATTGTTTATTTGCTTTCTGCTTTTCATACCATAAATATGCGTCTTATCTCCAGGCTAAACAGACCAAGCTCCCTCAACCTTTCCTCATACGTCTCCAAACCCCTCATCATCTTTGTAGCCAACCTCTGGATATGCTCCAGTTTCTCTACATCTTTCTTCAGTATGTTGCCCAAAACTCAACACAGTACTCCAGGTGAGGCCGAACCAGAGCGGTGTAAAGTGGTAATATCACCTCACCTGATCTATACTATACTTCTTTTAATGTACTCCAAAATTCCATTTGCCTTTTTAGCCACCAAGTCACATTGCTGACTCATGTTCAGTGTCTGGTCTACTAAGACCCCCAGATCCTTTTCACACATACTACTGCCAAGACAAATCTTCCCCATCCTATAGTGATACATATGATTTTTCCTAGCTAAATGAAGAACTTTATATTTATCACTATTGAAATTAATTTCATTCATTTTAGCCCAAATGTTACCAACTGTACAAAAATGGCATTTAAAAAAGAAATAATATATTATAAAACTGTAGGGAAATGTTTTTAATGTACCAGGAATCTTACAGGGAGAACTTGTATATTATAATAAAATAGTTTTATAAAGAGAAAAGGATGTAGCAATGATAGGATTGGAAGAAAAGAACAGTGCTGTTTGAAAACAAACAACTTTGTATAGAGCCGAAGTGAGGCACATAGACATTGGAGAATAGTAAGTGAAAGGACCAGAAGGGTGAAGATTGATGGTAGGTTTAGCTGGAAAGCTTCACTGTCACTTGTGTGATAAAGCACTATAAGCTGTAGCAGGTCTCTCCTTTCCTTGGTGATAATCTGTAGCCTTAATAAAGTGGCACAAGAGGAGAAAGGTCACTGTGAGAAGAATGGATGTGAGATTACATAAACATTCCATAGGGATGCTTGTTTTTGTATCTTAAATTACAAACTTAACTGTAGCTACTACTATCTTGTTGTCATTTGTTAGGTTCATCCCGTAAAGAAATCACAGAACACTGGGAATGGCTAGAGAATAACTTGCTCCAGACTCTCGCCATCTTTGATAACACAGAGGATATCACTACCTTTGTCAAGGGCAAGATCCATGTAAGAAGCACCTGCTTTTCTGGAGGCTTTTGTTGTAGTTGTTGTTGTCTTGTCCTGGGGCTAAAGACTGCATCTTCGTGTAAAGCTCAATATAGGACTGATTCAAATGGGTAGCCGTGTTGTTCCGAAGTAGCTTAACAAAATCAGAGTCCAGTAGCACCTTTAAGACCAACAAAGATTGATTCAGGTTTGAGCTTTCAAGTGCAAGCACTCTTCCTCAGACGAAGAACTCCCTACATGACAGTGGGAATATAAAGCAAAAAATAATTCTTTTAAATTAGTAAACTGTGTCACACATCCAAATACAGCCATATGATAATTCTTTGCCAAAACAGCCAATCAATCCCCTGGAATTCAGTTGTAGTTCACAAAAACATAGGAGAAACACCATCAAAGGCTTATACAATTGCTCATCTACAAACATTGTAGTGCCAACAATGTGCCTCTGTTCTCTACATAGGGCAAATAGGTCAAACCCTCCGCCAAAGAATTAATGGACACAAGTCTGACATCAAAAACCACAAAACTGAAAAACCTGTAGGGGAACACTTAAACCTTTCAGAACATTCAGTAAGGGACCTGAAAGTAGGTGTTTTATTGCAAAGGAACTTCAAGAACAGGCTAGAAAGGGAGATTGCAGAAATGCAAGTTATTACAACACTCAAAACTATGACATACCCTGGACTCAACAAGGACATAGATTTCTTATCTCACTATTCATGCTAACCTTGTTCAACTCTTGTATCCATATTCCTCACAGTTTATTTTATTTGTGATAATAATGTGACTGTAAGGTAATGGTAATGTATTGGAATTTTAAGTTTAACTCCCTGTTTTTGGGATGAGATAACTGCCAGCAATTCCCTTACAGGAATGTTTTACACTTGTATGGTGACAGATGGGGCAAACAGTAAATGGTAGGGTGGGATGCTTTGATCACTGACAGAGTTATTTCTCCAATGTTTTTGTGAACTACAACTGAATTCCAGGGGATTGATTGGCTGGTTTGGCAAGGAATTATCATATGACTGTATTTGGATGTGTGACACAGTTTACTAATTTAACAGAATTATTTTTTTGCTTTATATTCCCACTGTCATGTAGGGAGTTCTTCGTCTGAGGAAGAGTGCTTGCACTCGAAAGCTCATGCCTTGAATAAATCTTTGTTGGTTTTAAAGGTGCTACTATTGGACTCTGATCTCAATGTGGGACAGTTATCCACAATACATACTGGGCATCTTAAAGGTTTCTTTTTTATCTTTATCTTTTCTTTACCATATATAAAGCTGGAGAGGGATGGTGGGAGGAGTTGGGACTCATTGCCTACCTGATTGGAGGGTCATTCGCCCCAGAGCACCAATCAGGCAGGGGATGGCCCACCCGTAACTGCCTCCAACTCCCTGATTGGTCCTCAGAGAGGGCACTCAAAACCCCCCCCAGAGGACCAATCAGGTAGGGGACACGCCGTCCCCGACTGCCTCCCCCTCTGCCTTCTAGCTGCACAAAGAGGCGACAATCAGGTAAGGCAACCCCAGGCCAAGCAGCACCACCAGGCCTTGGAGGAGCTGCCCAGGTGGATGGGTAGGTAAGGAGGCAAAGAGCACCCGCCCAAACTCACCCTCACCCCAACCAGCCTCCCAGAGCCAGGACTGCCAGGGGGTGGCGGTGGAGGCTAAAGCCCATTGTATTTTTATACAGTGGGCTTTTCTGCTAGTTTATTCATAAAAACAAAATAACCTGTTAAGTTCTAACATGGCACCATATTAACCACAACCATATATGATTGTGTGATTAGACCAAGCTTGAGTCTTAACAGACTTTCAGGAGTTTCCACCTATTCTGATTTGTGATCAAATATGCTGTTGTTTTGTTTTTTTTAATCCTAAATGTACCTGCCCTCCATTGTTCCCCCTAAGATGTGCACAGGAGTGGCTGCTCATTAACACAGGATGCCCTGCTTGGCAGCAATCTAGAGCCGTGTGGGGTCTTGTCCTTCCCGTTGCCCGTTTCAAGATTACAGTGGTTGTATTCTGCTCAGGAGGTGAATTGTTCTGCTCAGTAGGGGGGAAATTCAGAGGAAACATTTCTGTCTTCCCTTGCCATTGGCCACCATCAGTCCCTGCATGATTATCTTTGTGGTAAGAGAAACTCTTCCTACATAGACATTGGAGGAACATAAAATGAAGTCTTTTTAACACAAAGTTCCCATTGGAGCAGGGCAATGTCTGAATTCTCATTCTATTGCCTGTGGGTGCTTGTAAAACTGTGTTCCACAAAGCAAGTACCATAGCAGTGCATAAGTTGTCATATTTTCCCATGTACCAGATATTGAGCATTGAGTGCTTAGAAGACTGCAGTACATCCATAATACACCCATGACAGAATTATAGCATCAAGTGGTGGACTATGTGCAACCGGTTAGGTTTCCAGACTATGATTTCTTCAAAGATCATGCATCTCCTTTTTTCCTAAAGGGCATTATTGCTGAAGAGAATAAGAATCAGCAGCCTCAGGGGGATGAAGATCCTGGAAAATTTAAGGAAGCAGAACTGAAAATGCGTAAGCAATTTGGAATGCCTGAAGAAGAGAAGCTAGTCAATTACTACTCCTGCAGCTACTGGAAAGGACGTGTCCCAAGACAAGGCTGGCTGTATCTGACTGTTAATCACCTCTGTTTCTATTCCTTCCTTTTGGGCAAAGAAGGTGAGCTGTAAGCCTGCTGAATGTTTCTGGTCCACACCTCATTCATTTACCTGAGCTAGTCTGATTGCCTGTTTTAAACAGGTATCATATCTGGGATTAAACAATTTACAAGGTCAAACTGAGTGACATGCATTCTGAGCAAGTAGAATTCTCATTTTGAAAAGGAGAAGTTGGGAGCCCATGATCCTTTGGCCTACTTCTCAGTGGTTAACTATGGTTCAAAAGTTAGCAGCAGTACATCTGCACTGGCCTTAAAATTGCTTGAGCCATTTTTGCAAAAATATATGCAGGCCTACTTAGTCTGTTTTCTTATATTTGAGAATTTAGCCAAGCCATGCTGCAGTTAGAAATAAAATGGATAGGTTTGTATAGAATTTCTCATTTGTTTAAAGTGTGTTTGGAAGTCTTATAGTAATTTTGGGTTTCCATGTTTCTCTAGTAACCCTAATAGTCCAATGGGTAGATGTAACTCAGTTGGAGAAGAATGCCACTCTGCTGTTCCCTGAGTGCATCAAAGTGAGTACCAGGGACAGTGAGCTCTACTTCTCTATGTTCCTCAACATCAGTGAGACCTTCAAGTTGATGGAACAGCTGGCTAACATAGCCATGCGGCAGCTACTGGATAATAAAGGCTTCGTGGAGGATATGTTGCTTCCCAAGCCCAGCAGGCCTCTCAAGAATATCTCAGCACTCAAAAGGTGTGTGTATCTTCCAGGGTTTGGAGGAAATCAACTGTTTTCATGAAATATTTATATTCATTAACACTGTAATGCATTGCTTAATCTTAAGTAAAAGGAATCATTTTAAGGATTAAATGTGCAATCTCACCTGTATCCTTGGAGGCACAGATTATCTTTCCAGTTCAAAAAAGTTTTGATTTTTTTTTGTCTGAGCATATTCCTGATTGTCAAGGGAAGAAATCTGGAATCATGTCTTCTTGAATATGTAAAAGGAGTATGCTTGGATGTGTGAGAATTGCCCTGCTGCCCTTTCCCAGCAGATCTCAGAATTGGGAGAGCTGTTCCAGAGTCCATCAAGTCCTGTTTTTAACAAAATTTGAGTGCAATGGCACCTTTAAGACCAACAAAGATTTATTAAAGGTGTGAGCTTTCATGGGAAGTGTGCATGCACATGCCTTGAATACATCTTCGTTGGTCTTAAAGGTGCCATTAGATTCAAATTTTGTTGTGCTACTTTAGATCAACATACCTATCCACTTGAATCTGTCCTGTTAAGTTCACCTGACCATCCACTGAGGCCTTTTGAATGTAGTGGGAGCTGTACAGCTCTGTCTTTTTCTTCCTTGCATGCTTTTAACTTTATTCTCAGATCATGTTTAAACAGATTTTTTGGAAGGAGAAGTGTGGATGAAACTATTGACAAGAGACAGTTCTTGTAATACTTAAGGATTGTGCTGTCTTAGAAAAACACCAGTGTTTTACTTCTTGGATTGTGTAAGAGGCATTGTTTTTCTAATATGTTCATATTGTATTTGCTTACTATTTCTGTAGAGATCTGGATGCTCGAGCCAAAAATGAGTGGTACCATGCTACTTTCCGATTGCCCAAGGATGAACGTCTTGATGGACACACAGATTGCACTTTGTGGACCCCGTTCAACAAAATTCACATCCTTGGCCAGATGTTTGTTTCCAACAACTACATTTGTTTTGCTAGCAAAGCAGAAGAGGCCTGTCATCTCATAATACCACTTAGGGAAGTAAGAACCTATTTCTGGTGATGAGTTTGTCGCAGCATCAGGTCTAGAAACTCATTTGTTTTTAAGTACAACATGCTCAATTTATAGAAAGTTGTTAGATGTTGTTTTTTCCCCTCCGTATACTGAAGAAATAATTCCCCAGGCTGATAGTAGCAAGATCCAGATTTAACTTGTAATGTAAGATGTTGGATGGCTAATCATCATATATAGCAATTATGGAACTGCCAGCAAGTTAATAAACAAGGGTGTAGATTATCCATAACAAACTGAGTATTAGTTTCTGAATATTTCTAGTTATGAAGAAGCCTCGCATATCCTAGCTGTGTCCCCATTTGTATTTTCTAGGTTACGATTGTTGAGAAAGCCGATAGTTCTAGCGTCTTGCCCAGCCCACTCTCAATCAGTACTAAAAGCAAAATGACCTTCCTATTTGCCAATTTGAAAGATCGGGATTTCTTGGTACAGAGGATTTCAGACTTTCTGCAGAGAACTTCATCCAAGAAATCATGCAGCAATGATGGAGCACGGAAGAAAAGCTTTGGCAGCCCAACATGTGAGGTACTACAACTGAATTCTGTCAGCATACCATAACAGATATACATGATCTTGAATACATTTTGATACTCATTTCCTTACTATGAATAACAATTAAAAGGATAAAATTTTTGTTCAATTTGCTGTAAGAGGTTTGAAAAATCCAGATTTCTTAAAACAGAATTGATATACACTGGTTGGACAGATAAAGAAGGTCATGCTGTTGTGGTCTGTAATAACCGTGTTTTAAAAAAATCTTTAACAGCTTTTGGTCACACAACATATTCTTTAAACTAGGGGCAAAGCCCGTTGTATCCAAGAATACAACGGGCGCTAGAGCTTGGCAGTGAGAAGAGGAAGGGGAGGAGTTGTCCAGTCTGTAAGGGCATGGGGTTGAATGTGTGTGTTGTGTGGGAGGTTGTGGTGGCATGGTGGCAAATGAGGGTATGGGTGTGGAGATATGGGTGTCAAGAACCTGTGGTGTGGAATGTTCATTGAGTGTGGGGGAGGACTGACCTTTGGGAATTTTGGCGTAGTGGTTACAGATGAGCTTTCCAGAGCCACGTCCTCAGATATGTGAATGGAAAATGAGACTGGAGATTCTTCTTAGGGGAAGATTGCATGGCAACCAATTCCTCCCAGTTCTGCGTCATTTCCCTTCTTGTGTGAATTAGGCCACAGACACCGAAATGCCCCTCTGCCCTAATACACATGGGGTAGTCACAGTACACAGGTGTCCACTCTGTTCCTTCTTTTCCATTTTTTTACTGTTGATAAAATGTTATGTGCCCACATGCTTCTTTCATGGTTGCTCCTTAGAAGAACGGATTTTTGTACCCCATTGCTTACTACCCAAAGGAATCTCAAAGCGGTTTACAAACACCTTTTCCATTAGTTTCTCCACAATAGTCAACCTGTGAGGTATGTGGGGTTGTGAGAGGTCTGAGAGAACTGGGAATGGGCCACAGTGAGCCAGCAGGCCTCAGGTGTCTCAAAGCATTTTCCAATCGTCTTCCGCTTTCTCTCCCCATAGCATACTCCCCATGAGGGAGGTGGGGTAGCGAGCCTCACAGGGAAGCTGGCAATCCTAAGAGGAAGACTGTCTGTGCACAGCAGTCTTGACCTTAGTAAGGTTTTTTATACTGTTTTTTTATTTGCCAGGCCAAGGTTATTTGCCAGGCCAAAAAGTAATTTCAGTTACCATGTGTCTCCAGTCATTTACTTGTTCTCTATTTACAGTTTCAGGCTGTAAATATTTATTTAGATCTTCCTGCACTTTCCAGACTCACAGGACTGATGCTGGTCTGCCTGTCTGTGCCCCAGAATACAAACAGTTCCTGGTAAGGGCTGACCATAACCCATAGCCCAGGAGGGACACCTGCACCACTCCCTACTAACTGCAGGCAAAAATGGCTCCTTTGAAGGCTGGACTCTGAGGCGTTGTACAATTTTGAAGTCCCACCTCCAAAACTCCAGGAATATTTCCAACTCAGGGGTAGGCAACCTCCGGGTGGGGCCTGGAGAGCTCCTGGAATTACAGCTCACCTGCAGAGTATAAAAATCAGCTCCCCAGGCAGAAAGGGCTACTTTGGGCAGGGTTGTGGTAGAGAAGAAACATTTAAGGCCTCCCACACAGGTTGTTGTTCAATTGAAAGACTTGAAGCCTACTGCACAGGCTTGTGCAGATGAAACAGGAGACAAAAGAGCCAGTTTATTCTGCAGAATAACGCTGTGCAGTGGCCTCAAATCTGCAGAGAGTTGCAAAGAAGAAACGCATGGCTTGGCTGTGTCTAACCCCTGGCCAGAGCAGTATTTTAAGTGAGAAGGAGCTTTTCTGTGGCCTCTGTCAGCCAACTCTTTGGCAGAAGGGGAAAGTCCCCCCCTCAAAAGGAAGGCCCTCAGGCTCCCCTGCGTTGCTCTTGGAAATGCCTCCCTCCCCTCAGTCAGGGCCTGTCAGAGGCTCCTTCGCAGGAGGCCTGAAGGGAGGGGGGATGGGGAGCACTCTTCAGCCTCCTGCCAGCTCTGTCAGGGTTCTGAGGCAATTTACGGTTGGACATGACAGTTAGGACAGCCTTGGGGCGAAAAGGGCTGGCGCAGCCTGTCCAACCCTCTGTTCTCATCCCCCTTGGCAGCCCTGCTGACCTCCTCTCCCTGCGGTGGTCAGGAGCAGACTGGCAGCCAGACTGGGCTGGGTGAATGGAATTTTGGTCTGTCCTAGTGATAGGCCAATCGGAAGACGCTTCGAGCCTTCCGATTGGTCCCTCTGCTTGTCAGTCCGGGGCCAAGGGGCCAATTGTTGCCCCCCCCATCTCGGACTGAGCCCACCCCAACACCCCTTACTGTTTTGTTAAGAGAGAAAAGATTGCAACAGAAGCTTCTTTGTACTTATGCAGTTCTGCCTGTAGAAGAATATAAGAACTTTGTGAGGGTTAATACACTGGTTTCACAAGCAGGGATTTTCCTGTTTAATTGTGGGAAGTTCCCCCAGTTCAGCCCGTTCAGCAGTACTTCAAGGAAAGTTTTTCTCTTCCTTCCTTCCTTCCTTCCTCCCCTACCTTACTTAGCTAGAGAAAGGAGGTAACTTCATACCAATCTTTAAGATTCCTTCCTTCCTTCCTTCCTTCCTTCCTTCCTTCCTTCCTTCCTTCCTTCCTTCCTTCCTTCCTTCCTTCCTTCCTTCCTTCCTTCCTTCCTTCCTTCCTAGCATGTTGTTCTCTATTTTTGTTGTTTGTATTATAATGTTGTAATCATTTGTGACCCTGAGTAAGGAATTAATCATCATATAAATAAAGAGGCTTGCTGCATCCTCACCTCCTCCATAACTTGGCTCTATCACTTATGCCTTGAAGAAGGCTCTGTGGGGCATGAGGAGGAAAGGTGATGTGTGAAGGCATGGCAGGTCCACCCTTCAGCAATACCACAAGAGCCCTCACAGTTAGTTACCTCAAAGCACCTTGGGCACAGCTCGATCCCAAAATAACCCAATCCAGTCACGTGGGAGTGGAAGCAGCATCTCCAGCACAGCCTCTCAGAAGGGCATCAATATTTGATGTGACCAGTGGCTAAAGCCATGTTCTGGTGTTAGAAGGAGGTGTTAGAAGTATTCTCAACTGGAGATTACAGTTCCTTTCTATTAATACTAGCCTTTTCCCACCCTTGCCTGTGCACTTGAATATCCTAAAGCAGTGTGGGGAGATGCTTCAAGATATGTATATTTCTCACAAATGGGGACCAGTGTCTCTGGTCTGCTTCACTAACCAAGAGCAGCACCTTCTGAAGCTTCCTCTACAAGTGCTCTTCTGGAAGAAGTCTGTAGGACTGACACATGAGCTTCAGAATCCTCCTTCGTAAGCATGCCAGCACTCAAAACATGGGTGCTCTGACAAGTCATACTTCTTCCATAATTGAGATACCCACTGTGAAGATTTATGGCCACTGTACATCCCTCTTAAGGATTGTTCATCCATTGACTGAAAGCAAAACGTTGGCTCTTCTGTAAGGATTTTTTCCTTTCAGCAAAATGGAAGATGTCCTCACCATTAACTTCTGTAGAGTGGTTCTATACTGACTCCTGGAATAACCTGAATCACCAAAGGAGAGCCAGCGTGGTATAGTGGTTAAGATTGGTGGCCTTTAATCTGGAAAACTGGGTTTGATTCCCTACTTCTCCACATGCAGCCAGCCAAGTGACCATGGGCCAGTCACAGTTCTCTTAGAGCTCTTATTGTAGAGCTGTCCTGGTAGAGCTCTCTCGACCACTTTCAGACTCTTTTGGGTAGTGGAAAGCAGGGTATATTTTTTTAAAGCAGCTCTTCTAAATGCAGGGTTCCTTGGGGTGTCCTCTTTGTTTCTTTTTTTCCTCCTGTTCTAAACAGTTTTTATCAGTACATAATATCCTATACAATCTATGCTGTTCTACGCGTGATCTGGAAGAACTCTTCAGCAAAGGAGAAAAGACTGCTTAATTAGCGTAGCTCTGCCTTTGGTGCCAGCAGCAGGATTAACTGTCAAGGTTACCTTTGTTCCACAAGCAAGAAGAAACCCTCACAATGGGGACAATGTTTTGTTTTTAATTTCTATATATATATATATATATATGTGTGTGTGTGTGTGTGTAATTCTTTTTAGGAAACCCCAGAGCAGTCTCCCAGCAGCCCCCTTGAAATCAGTCCTGCCTCTTCTTTCAATAATCAGCTGGCTAATTTTTGTGCAGACAAAGTGCCAACTGTATCCAAGGGATTACTTAAACTGTTTGGGACCAACTCCAAGAATATCTCTGAATCACGCCAGGTAAATTATCAACTCTTTTTTTTTTAATGGGGGGATTAAGTGTTGGTTTATCCTTATGCATTGTTATTCCTCTTAATATTTGTGAAACAGTCTGGGGGGATGGAATGAGTCCGGGGTGTCCGAGTTGGAATAGGGCCAATCAGGGTGCGGCCAGCAAAGCTGATTGGCCCTGCTCATACAGCTCCCGCCTTCCTTCCCTGAACGCTAGCCACTTCGCTCTCAGAAGCCTGAGAGAGAGATACAGAGAACCCTGTCAAACCCCAAATGACCCCTGATTACCTGCTATGGCTCCTGCTGCTAGGGAGAGAGACTGACAGACAGAGACAAACTGCAAAGGAGCCCCAAACTGCAAATGAGTCCTGATTACCTCCTATGGCTCTTGCTACAAGAGAGAGATCTGCGCCTTCCGGTGTCCCCTGGGTCCTAGCAACCAGGAATGCAATGGGCTTTCTTGCTAGTTAAACAATAATAAAACTGCATCTTTCAAAAACCCTCATAATTATTTGAGAAAATACCATACCATTTGCTAATTAAATAACAAAATTTTCTTGCAATAACATCACTAATCCTTGGGTATTTTAATGTGCTAGTCTCTGCAGGTATTATTAATCTGGCTTCCAACTCTGTGCTTAATTGGCTAAATTCAGATTGTTCACGTGTTATGCTATGCTGGTGCCTTGTACACCATTCTTTACTAATTCGGCCCATGTAGAGAAAAGGCTTTTTACACTGCACTTCATCTTGCACATTTTAATTGCAGATTAATGTAAAATCAATTTAAATGTATTATTTACTGGGCAAAGCATGGGAGGAGGGGAAAAGCCAGAGACAAGGTCAACTGACGACTCTAATAATTTGAATCTAATAATGCTTACCTCTTTACCTAAGGCAAAGGAGAAGATGAAGGAAGAATCATGGAATATTCATTTCTTTGAGTATGGGAGAGGAATGTGCATGTATCGCACAGCTAAGACCCGTGAACTAGTGTTGAAAGGAATCCCAGAAAACCTTCGTGGAGAACTGTGGCTCCTATTTTCAGGTGAGTACTCATGCAGTGTGCTCTTAAATGATAGATAATTGTATAGTTTTTACATACTTTATTTTCTTTTATTTTCAAAATCTATATTCTGCCTATTTTATTTATTTATTTTCAGTTTATACTCCACCCCCCCCCCCCCCATGATGGCTGCTAACAAAATTGAAAAAGATTACATCAGCCTTTGTCAACATTTTATCATTGAGAAACCTCTGAAACATTCTTCCGGCTTCGAAAAACACTAGAAGTGGCACAATCATTCAGAATATGATTGGGAAGCGTAACTGCATACACACCCACCTGGGACCCCTCCCCTTCCCACTCCCTCCAGTCCCATCATTGACCATGGGGGGGGGTTGACGTGACTGTATATGTTCATTGTTGTTGTTATGTGCGAAGTCGTGTCCGACCCATCGCGACCCCATGGACAATGATCCTCCAGGCCTTCCTGTCCTCTACCATTCCCTGGAGTCCATTTAAGTTTGCACCGACTGCTTCAGTGACTCCATCCAGCCACCTCATTCTCTGTCGTCCCCTTCTTCTTTTGCCCTCGATCGCTCCCAGCATTAGGCTCTTCTCCAGGGAGTCCTTCCTTCTCATGAGGTGGCCAAAGTATTTGAGTTTCATCTTCAGGATCTGGCCTTCTAAAGAGCAGTCAGGGCTGATCTCCTCTAGGACTGACCGGTTTGTTCGCCTTGCAGTCCAAGGGACTCGCAAGAGTCTTCTCCAGCACCAGAGTTCAAAAGCCTCAATTCTTTGACGCTCGGCCTTCCTTATGGTCCAACTTTCGCAACCATACATTGCAACTGGGAAGACCATAGCCTTGACTAAACGCACTTTTGTTGGCAGGGTGATGTCTCTGCTTTTTAGGATGCTGTCTAGATTTGCCATAGCTTTCCTCCCCAGGAGCAAGCGTCTTTTAATTTCTTTGCTGCAGTCCCCATCTGCAGTGATCTTGGAGCCCAGGAAAATAAAATCTGTCACTATCTCCATTTCTTCCCCTTCTATTTGCCAGGAATTGAGAGGGCCGGATGCCATGATCTTTGTTTTCTTGATGTTGAGTTTCAAGCCAACTTTTGCACTCTCCTCCTTCACCCGCATCAACAGGCTCTTTAGTTCCTCATCACTTTCTGCCATTAGAGTGGTATCATCTGCATATCTGAGGTTGTTGATATTTCTCCCTGCAATCTTGATCCCAATTTGTGACTCCTCTAATCCCGCCTTTCTCATGATGTGCTCTGCATACAAGTTAAATAGGCAAGGCGACAGTATACAGCCTTGCCGAACTCCTTTCTCAATTTTGAACCAGTCAGTGATTCCATGTTCAGTTCTCACTGTTGCTTCTTGACCTGCATATAAATTTCTCAAGAGACAAATAAGATGCTCTGGTATTCCCATCTCTTTAAGAACTTGCCACAATTTGTTGTGTTCCACACAATCAAAGGCTTTAGCATAGTCAATGAAGCAGAAGTAGACGTTCTTCTGGTACTCCCTAGCTTTCTCCATGATCCAGCGTAAGTTGGCAATTTGATCTCTAGTTCCTCTGCCTCTTCGAAATCCTGCCTGTACTTCTGGAAGTTCTCGGTCCACATATTGCTGGAGCCTAGCTTGTAGGATTTTGAGCATAACTTTGCTAGCATGAGAAATTAGTGCAATGGTGCGGTAGTTTGAACATTCTTTGGCATTGCCCTTCTTTGGGATTGGAATGTAAACTGACCTTTTCCAATCCTGTGGCCATTGTTGAGTTTTCCAAATTTGCTGGCATATTGAGTGTAGCACTTTTACTGCATCGTCCTTTAAGATTTTGAATAGTTCAACTGGAATGCTGTCACCACCACTAGCTTTATTGTTGCTCAGACTTCCTAAGGCCCATTTGATTTCACATTCCAGGATGTCTGGCTCCAGGTCAGTAACTACCCCATTGTGGTCATCAGGGATGTTAAGCTCGCTCTTGTATAGTTGTTCTGTATAATTTTGCCACCTTTGTTTAATCTCTTCTGCTTCTGTGAGGTCCCTACCATTTTGGTCCCTTATCATACCCATCTTTGCATGAAACGTTCTCTTCATATCTCCAATTTTCTTGAAAAGATCTCTGGTCCTCCCGATTCTATTGTTTTCTTCTATTTGTTTGCACTGTTCATTTAAGAAGGCATTCTTATCTCTTCTAGCTTTTCTCTGGAATTCTGCATTCAGTTGGGTGTATCTTTCTCTTTCTCCCTTGCCTTTCACTTCCCTTCTCTCCTTAGCTATTTGTAAAGCTTCCTCAGACAGCCATTTTGATTTCTTGCATTTCTTTTTCTTTGGGATGGTTTTAGTTGCTACCTCTTGTACAATGTTGCGAACCTCCGTCCATAGTTCTTCAGGCACTCTGTCTATCAGATCTAATTCCTTAAATCTATTTGTCACCTCTACTTTGTATTCGTCGGGAATATGATTTAGTTCATACCTGAGTGGCCTAGTGCTTTTCCATACTTTCTTCAATTTAAGCCTAAATTTTGCAACAAGAAGCTCATGATCTGAACCACAATCAGCTCCTGGTCTTGTTTTTATTGACTGGATAGAACTTTTCCATCTTTGGCTGCAGACCACATAGTCAATCTGATTTCTGTGTTGACCGTCTGGTGATGTCCATGTGTAGAGTCGTCTCTTGGGTTGCTGGAAAAGAGTGTTTGCTATGACCATTGTATTCTCTTGACAAAATTCTACCAGCCTGTGCCCTGCTTCATTTTGTACTCCAAGACCAAACTTGCCTGTTATCCCGGTTATCTTTTGGCTTCCTACTTTAGCATTCCAATCCCCCATGATGATAAGCACATCATTTTTGGGCGTTGCTTCTAGAAGGTGTTGTAGGACTTCATAGAACTGATCAACTTCATCCTCTTCAGCAGCAGTGGTTGGGGCGTAGACCTGGATCACTGTGATGTTGAATGGTTTGCCTTGGATTCGAACTGAGATCATTCTGTCATTTTGGAGATTGTATCCCAAGACTGCTTTTCCTACTCTCTTATTGATTATGAAGGCTACTCCATTTCTTCTGCGAGATTCTTGTCCACAGTAGTATACCTGATGGTCATCTGAATTAAATTCACCCATTCCTGTCCATTTTAGTTCACTGATTCCTAAAATGTCGATGTTCAGTCTTGTCATTTCTTGTTTAACCACGTCCAGCTTGCCTTGATTCATGGATCTGACGTTCCAGGTTCCTATGGAATAAAAATCTTTACAGCATCGGACTGTCTTTTCGCCACCAGTTACTTCCACAACTGAGCGTCCTTTCGGCTTTGGCCCAGCCGCTTCATTCATTCTGGCGCTACTCGTACTAGCCGTCTGCTCATCCCCAGTAGCATATTGGACACCTTCCGACCTGAGGGGCTCATCTTCCAGCGTCATATCGTTATGCCTATTGGAACTGTCCATAGAGTTTTCATGGCAAAGATACTGGAGTGGTTTGCCATTTCCTTCTCCAGTGGATCACCTTTTGTCAGAGCTCTCAGCTATGACCTGTCCGTCTTGGGTGGCCCTGCACGGTATAGCTCATAGCTTCACTGAACTACGCAAGCCCCCTTGCCACAACAAGGCAGCGATCCTTGAAGGGGGTATATGTTCATATCACCTGATAAATTTTTAATACATTTTTAAAATGTATTTAAAAATAATTGACTCCCACCTAGTCAGGAAACTCTTCCAGGTCCATCAAGAAACCCCATGGTTTCACACAATCCAGAAAACCTGGATTGTATCATTAAAAACAAACCACCAGTACATAAAAGCAGTCAAGCACACAACTGAAACAACAGGCATTTTCCTCATTGCTCAGTCCAGTTCTGAGGACTTCAGTTTAAACCTGAATAGCCTGCTGGAATAGTGCCAGCCATACCACCTGAGCAACTGAGTCCCAGAAATTCGGAACAAGAACAAAAAATACACCTTCTGAAGGTCCCAGTCAGTTATACTTTTATTAATATTGGTTCTCAGAGATACATTGATTTTAAGAGTTGAGCACATTGATGAAGGCAAGAAATAGTCCTTTAAGTTTGGCTTTCTCAACCAGGATTTAGTGAAATCCTGGGGTTTCAAAGCAGCCCTGAAAGGGTTTCCCAAATGAGTGGGAGTTAATTCAGTCAGTCAGTAACCTTTTATTGGCATAAAATATGTATAAGACATATAAAAATAGGGTTTAAAATTTCAACAAAATGATAAAATAGGCCATGGGGTTACATAACCAAACATCTTAAAATGATTAAATAAACTATAAAAGATAAAATACAAGGTAGGCAGCGTATTATAAAAGCATCTTAGTTAAAACTCTGGCAACTAAAATGGTTATCTCTGGGTCTTTGTCAGAGAGCAGAAATTGCAAGGTCATAGATTTACTTAAAGAAGGCTTGTTTCCCAGCAAAGCAACAAAGCTGTCATCCCGACACTGCTCATATAAGGGGCAAGTGGGAGTTAATTAATTTTAATGTATTTTTTAAATTTGCTAAATATTTATCAGGTGATATACTACGCAAAAGCCCACACCAAGGATAATAGCCATGGGAGCTAGCGGGATGGAGGCTGGGGGGGCAGCGTTTTCAAAGGGTGGAGAGGGGGCTGTGCTTACCATGGAGGAGTGTGCTCATCGCGGAGTGGAGCCCTAGAGCGGGCTTGGCGCAGCTGTGCATCAGCAGCGTGCCCTCTGGGTCCTTGTCAGAGCCACTGTCGCTTCATGTATCGCGCTGTGGCTGACGGACCCTCCTGGCGGGCGTGACTGAATCTTGGGCGCAGATGGCAGGGGGAACTGGCCAGCGGTGGCGTGGCCTTCTCCTTGTGGGTGTGGGCGTGTTGTCCTGGCGTCCATGGGCACGGCTTCCATGGCATCCTCCTAGTGGGTGGCAGCGGATTCAGGTGGGCTCCAGGGGCACGTCCTGGTGGTCTGCTGTGGTGTGGCCTCTGGCTCCTGCAGAATTGGCGCACAGCAGCAGTGTGCCACTACTGGTGGCCCTGCTGCCTTTTCCTGGCGGGTGATTTGCCCTATTCCAACTCGGACACGCTGGACTCGCTCCACCCCCCAGTCGGTTTCACAAATATTAAGAGGATCCATGGATAAGATATGGTCATGTCGACCCACCCCTCCCCAAATGGTCAGTGAAGGGCCTGGAGGGGGTACAAAGGGGAGGGGCCCAGGTGGGCATGTACACAGCTATGCTTCCCAACTGTATTCTGCATGATCACACCACTTCTGGTATTCTAGACCTTTTTAAAATTTTGAAGACCAATACTAGCATTTATATTAGAAGGTGCTGGTTTTAAGGACAAATTCTGGTATGTCTTAGGGGATCTTCAGATGTTCAACTTACTTATTTTCTTGAGAATCAAACCACAAGCATTAGAATCTGAGCAGAGTTTGAGCAATCAAACTCTGCTCAGGGTACCCAGCCCCAAAGCGGTAAAACTGGTACCCAGCAGAACACTATCCCTAGTGAAATCAGGGCCCTCCAGAACTCTCTAAGACAGAACTGTTCCACCAAGCCTGTGGTTGAGGCTAGGAAACAACATCAACAAATGCTGGCCTCCCTGCCTCAGAACCCTTGTGCTGAAAAACGTTCCCTCCAAACTCTGATTAACCCTCCATAAATGTTTAAATTACTAGAGGAGGCTGTTTTAATGTTTTCAGATGTTTTAATAATCAATGTATGATTCTTTAAAACCTTTTTTACCTGCCCTGAGTCTATGGAGAAGGGCAGGATACAAGAATAACATTATTATTTTAGTTCTTTTACACATCTGCCTTACCTCTGCATTTGCAAAATTATAGAGCCAATTTGTTTTCTTCCCATCAGGATTTTCCAGGGAGGGTGCTGTCATCATCAGTGGTGTCATCAGTTTTGTCACAGCAAACGCTCCTCTTCTTATTTTTTGTGGCTGCTTCTATTGCTATATCAATATCATAGATGCATTATTGATATGGAACATCTACTGGCACACTCCCTCCAACAGGAGTCGACTGACATGATGTCCGTAGTCCCACCCTCAGGGACCGCACCAGTAGATGGACCACGGTAGGCGTGCCAGAGCACTGAGGCATGCTCATTGCTCTGGCAGCACCGCTGCCAGTCTTCCAAGGCCTCTCCCGCCCTCCGGAGAGCGGGAGCAACCTCGGGATACTGGAAGGGGTGGGGTGGGGCCAGCCCAGCATGGCACAGCACTGTGCATCACTGGGCTGGGGCCACCTTCGCTATGCCTCCGAGGCCGCTTCCGCCCCCCAGAGAGTGGGGTAGCCTCAAGAGACTGGCAGGGGTGGGGCCAGCTCAGCGATACACAGCACAGAGAGCCATTTTGGTGTAGTGGTTAGGAGTGTGGACTTCTAATCTAGCGAGCCGGGTTCAATTCTGCACTCCGCCACATGCAGCCAGCTGGGTGACCTCGTGCTCACCATGGTGCTGATAAAGCTGTTCTGACAGAGCAGTGATATCAGGGCTTTGTCATCCTCACCCACCTCACAGGGTGTCTGTTGTGACTCCTTCAGGTAGAGAAAAGCAGCATATAAGAACTAACCTTTTTATTCTTCTTCCTCTTCCTTCTCTTTCTCCTCCTCCTCCTCCTCCATTGTGTCGCTCTGGGCTGGGCCAGCCTCTGCCAGCATCCCGAGGCTGCCCTTCCTCTCTGGAGGGCGGGAGCGGCCTCGGAGGCATAGCGGAGGTGGCCCCAGCTCAGCGATGCCAACAGGTGGGGGGGGAGGAGGGGGGCAGGGAACAAGGATTCTTGCCCCTTAGGTGGATGTTCCACATAAGGGGCGAGAATCCTTGTTGGTTGATTTTTTTCAAATGCCAGTAAAATATCCACATACTAGAGGCAAAACCTATTGTACCCAGCATACATGCCTGTACTGTGGCCAGGTACAGGTCAGATGGGAAGTGAAGGTTTGATGATGATGACAATCCAATTATCAAAACTGGACTGGAAATGGATGGGACAAAGAAACCAGTTATTCTGAGGGGAAAGGTGACTGAAAATCAGCTTCTAGGAAAAATAAGAGTGTTGAAAAATTGTCCCCCAAAAAACTGAAGTGAAAACTAAAGGGACAAAAATGCATGAGAAAATCAGGGGATAGACTAAAGAGGTATGTGTGTGTGTGTGTGTTTGTTTGTTTGTTTTTATTTGTTTATTTGTTTATTTATTTGTTTGTTTAAATGTATTGCCCCCCTCTCCCCGAAGGCTCAAGGTGGGTTGCAACGTTTGAATAAAACCCCAGTAAAAACCCCTTAAAAATTACTAAATATAATTCAAAACCCATGAGATCCTGCAGTAAAAAAACTCTTCCCAGTTCGAATAATCCCAATAATGCGTTCTGGAGGGGAAGGGTGAACCGAGGGCACTGATGGAAATCGCTAATGGCGCTCCTTTAGGGGGGGATCATGATCTTCCTTGCTGCCCATCCTCAACCATCGACCTTGTGGAAGAGCTCCATTTTGCAGGCCTGGCAGAAGGCCAAAAGTTCCTGCAGGGCTCGTAGCTCATCTAGGAGCTCATTCCACCAGGTCGGGGCCAGGTCCAAAAAGGCCCTGGCCCTAGTTGCAGCCAGGCGTGCTTTCCTGGGGGCAGGAATGACCAGTAGATTAGTCACCACAGAACATAAAGCCCTGTGGGGGGCATAAGACAACAAGCGGTCCCTCAAATATGCTGGGCCCAGACCATGTATGGCCTTGAATATCAAAACCAGAACCCTGAACCAGATCCGGACAACAACTGGCAACCAATGCAGCTGCCTCAGCACAGGCTGGATATGGGCCCTCCATGGTGTACCTGTGAGGACCCTAGCAACTGCATTTTGCACCAGCTGCAATTTCCAGATCAGGCCCAAAGGCAGGCCAGCGTAGAGTGAGTTACAGAAATCTATTCTGGAGGTGACCGTCACATGGATCACTGTGGCCAGGTGTTTGGAGGACAGTAGGGTATTAGTAGCCAAGTCTGGCCAAGGTGGAAGAATGCCTGGTTAGCTGACCTGTGCCTCAAGAGTTAATGAGGCATCAATAGTCACCCCCAAATTCCTAGCCTGGGGCTTAAGTTGTGTCCCCACCAAGGAAGGTAAATGTGCTTCCTCCTCTGCCCCCCTACGTCCCAACCACAGAACCTCCGTCTTGGAGGGGTTGAGTTTCAGGCAACTCTGATGAGCCATTAAGCCACGGCTTCCAAACATCCTGCAAATGGATCTGTGGGGACTCCGGGTGGCCTTCTATGAGGAGATGGAGCTGGGTATCATCAGTGTACTGATGTACTGATGACAACAGTGTACTGATGACAACCCAGTTCGAAACTCCTTACCAGCTGGGCCAGAGGGTGCATAAAGTTGTTAAATAGCATGGGGAAGAGCACCAAAGCCTGAGGGGCTCCACAAGGGAGCTGATAAGGGCCTGATAGCTCATCCCGACCGCTACCCTCTGTATCTGGTTATCCCCATATCCCCGTCCTGGCTAGTCAGTGTGCCAGCAATTCACAGTTGACCATGAAATGCAGCCATCAGATCTAACAGAACAAGCACAGCTGACCCAACTCGATCAAGCTGGTGCCGGAGATTATTCTTCAAGGCGACCAAAACCATCTCTAACCCATGGCCAGAATGAAAGCCAGACTGATCGAGCGCCGAAGTTTCTTCCAGGAACACCAGGAGCTGGTCCACCGCAGCCCTTTCCACCACCTTTCCCAGAAACGCTAAATGCACAATTGGTCGGTAGCAGGGTCCCGCGGGTCCAACAATGGTTTCTTAAGGAGAGGACAAACCACTGCCTCCTTGAGCAGCTCAGGGAACTCCCCAGTTTGCAGAGAGCAGTTGATAATATCCCTGAGCTGATCACCAATCCGGCTACCCAACCTCCTTGAGGAGCCAAGACGGACAGGGATCAAGAGGGCAAGTGGTTGCCTTGATCTTCCCCAGCAACGTACTTAATTCATGTGAAGCCAGCTTGATGAGTGGGCCCAGCAACAAATTATGAGAGCTCCAGTGTCACCATGGACAACACCAGGTCTAAAACAAGTCCTGGGGCGGAGTGACCGCATGGACATTTAAGTCCCCCAGGATTAAAAGCATGGGGAACTGCAAAGCCCAGGCGGCTGCCACTTCCAGCAGGTTCGACAGGGAATCTGACGGCGCATAGTGTGGACAGTATACCAAATAGATGGCCAAGGTCTTGACAGAGTCCCACCCTATGCCAATACACTCCACTGATCTCAAACGCCTGGAGAGCCCTGTACGAGAAAGACTCCCAGACCACAATTGCCACCCCCCCTCCCCTAGTATGGGTCTGAGATTGGTGCAGGACTGAGAAACCTGGGGGGGGGGCAAGTTCTTTCAAGGCAACTGTTTCACTATTCCACACTGTGGTCTCGGTCATGCAAGCAAGGTTGGCCCGAGACTCCGCAAAAAACTGCTGCAGTCGAGGCCTTGTTGTTGATCGACAATGCATTGCACAGGACCAAAATCGGATCCACCCTTGCCTCCACCCTTGCATGCCTGAGGATGGGACAGAGGTTAGAAGGGCTGCAAGCACGCCACGGGTGGCGGCCACGTTTCCACGGCCTAACCTGAGGACTGACTCTTGTGCTCCCAGCCCTTCTCTTGTCCAACCTCCTTCCCCAGCCATATTGCCCCTGGCCCTCTACAGTCTGTATCCCGGCCAAAACCAACACACACACCCCCAAAATGCAGAAAGGCCCTTAATCAACACCCCATCCTCTTTGTTTTATGCCAATTGAATTGCCAAATTGTTTTATGCCAATTGAATTTGCCAAATGGTCTTCAAGGGCAGCCCAGCATGTCTTATTTGGATGTTATCAGAGTATATGTAATCATGGCTAAGTCTGCTTTCTCTAAGAACAGCAGCCATTGTTGAACCAGCCTAAAACTAGCTGATAAAAAGATAAGTAGTATTTCTACCCTCATTCATAGGGAGGGTAGCCCCATCCATAACATGCTGAACACCTATCCCCAAATCAGCTTTATTCCCACTCCACCATGCTTCCACCATTGTCCTGGAACTGGAAGGGGAAAAACTTGTGCTGCATCCTTATATTTGGCTCCAAATCTCTGCATGATTGCTCACAATGGCAAAAGGGCAAGATGGGACCTTGTCACCTACCCCTGACCATGAGACAGAATTCACCCAGCAATGTCTTCTGAAAAAGCAAGCACAGCACTCCCAAGTCCAGCTCATCCCAGCCATAATTCTCAAAAAAAAAAAACCATGTTCAATGGTACTGAAAGCCACTGAGAGATCCTGGAGGACCAATACATGCCCCCTGTCAGCTTACATACCTCAAGGTGACCAACATAGTTCTGTACCATGGCCACATTGAAAAGCAGTTAGAAAAGTTACCTGAAGGGTAATTCCATAATTCAGATGGAAGAGCTACTAAACCTGGAAGCAACCTCAAATACCATCTAGTTTATATCCATCCAAGATCAGATTTCTTAGCTCTATGGTGTGTGTTCAGGATTAAGCAGCCTCTGGCACATTCATGGAGTGCTGGATAAATGGCAAGTTAAAATGTCACATCTCAGTATACATAATGCTTGTTACTACATTATGCCTTTTGCTTTTACTGAATCAGAAAATCATATAAAGGATAAGCCTTAAATATGTCCCGAATGTCATAGATAAGAAAGCTATTTTTTTGCATGTGCATGTTTGTGTTTTTCTACAGGGGCTTGGAATGAGATGGTCACTCATTCTGGGTACTATGCAGAGTTGGTGGAACAGTCAATGGGAAAGTACAGTCTTGCTACTGAGGAAATTGAAAGAGACCTGCATCGTTCCATGCCAGAGCATCCTGCCTTCCAGAATGAACTGGGAATTGCTGCTCTCCGACGGGTACTAACAGCATATGCTTTTCGGAATCCCACCATTGGGTATTGCCAGGTAAGAAAGAACTACGTACTGCTGTGCTGCCCTGCTGGGCCACACCTACTCAGCTGGGTTATTTTGCCAAGACAGAGGGCAAACCAGAGTCTAGAGTCCAATCTGGGAAGTGAGGATCCAGGAGAGACAGAGTTCACACCCAGTGGGGTGGGGAAGGGAGTCAAGCTGAGCTGGGATCAAAAGCCAGGGAGGGAGCCAAATCAGATTCAGGAGTCAATAGCCAAGCCAACAATCAGGAGCCAGGTTGTGGCCAAGCTGAGGGTCTGGAACTGGTAGTCAAAGCTGAACCAAGGGTCTGGAGCCAGGAACATAGTCAGAGCTGAACCAAGGGTCTGGAACTGAGAGTTCAAGGAGCAGAGCTTTGTTGCAGTGAACTGGAGCAGGAGCTGTTGGGGAAGATGGGCAGATTAACGCCCACAAAGGACCTTGCCTCAAGGCCCTCCTGAAATACATCTGAGCCGGGTGGGTCAGCTCTCAACTAGAGGGTTTGCAGCTGGCCCTAATCTTCATTGGAGGAAGGCAGTGCCGCTGGGCAGTGCCCATCTACCCTGACAGTGGGCTGAAAGGTGTTCTCATTGGTGACTGCTGTCAGGGTAGATAGCCTCCTCCAATGCTGCCATTCTGGGCTCGCTGGGATGTGGGCCTGGGGCCACAGGTGCCGTTCCTCCAGCAAGTCTTCAGGGCTAGTGGGCATCTTGTCCTGAGGCTTCACACAGTAGGGTTGGGTCTCAGCCTGGTTAGTACCCGGCTGCTCATCCTCTGGAGCACTAGGCTGGCCCCAGTCCCCAACATGATATTCCCTGGCCAGATATCCAGCCAGCGCCTAGAGAGTGCTAGGACCAGGCAGCAGATCTGGACCATCTGTGGCCTCTGGAGTTTCAGCCAGAGGTGCAGCAGGTGTGGGCATGATTACTTTTGTGATGGTGCTAGCAGTCCCAACTGAATAATCATTGCTGAGAGTCCTGTAAACAGCCCTTAGCTATTTAGATATGTTATACCTACAGATTGGGCTGGAATGGATCCAGACTAAATTTTCCAGTGGTACAATGAAACTTCCCTGCCTCTTCCCTCCCAATGTCGTATTTCCGTAAAATGCTGCTCCTGTGGGGAATAAGGAATCCAAGGAATGACATGAGGGGCAGCCTGCAGCAGAAAGGGAGAATTGGTAGAAGTTGCCAATAAGACTCCCAATAAGCACAAGTGAGAAACATTCCTGATAGGAATGAGTGGAATTAAATGAAGTAGGAATGAAGGAATGCAACAGCCTAATTCACTCAATCTGAAAAATGTCATACACATTTTATGATATAAATACAGTACTAACTATGACGTGAGGATGTGGCTCTAAAATATTGGCTCCAAAATATTGGAATCTGTAGCAAGCTAAATTATAGTGAATGATTGTTGTTTTAAATGTGTTCTGCTGTTGGTTCCTTTCTTTCTACATGTATGTGTTGTGTTTGACTTCCTGCCGGCAGGCCATGAACATTGTGACATCAGTATTACTTCTGTACTGTAATGAGGAAGAAGCTTTCTGGCTTCTTGTGGCCTTGTGTGAGAGGATGCTACCAGATTACTACAACACCAGAGTGGTTGGTAAGTTTTCATCCATTTGTCCTTGGAAGCTAGGATTAGTTGATGCAGAATTTTGAAAGAGAGAGGAAAACAATATTTATGAACTGTTGAACAGCTAAGACTGAACTTAGAACAAGAAGTATAAATGTGAAAAATTGGGGTTTATAATGTCATAGAGTTCTGTAAAATTTTTCTTCAAATATTTAATTTATAGAGTTGGAAGGAACCAAATGAGGATTTTCCAAGGCCATGCAATAAAGCTGTAATCAAATGGTAGTAAACCGTATACAGAAACTCCTTAGAACTAAGTTTGTGTCTGTTGTTTATGGAACTATGGTTGTGAGCAAACACACTTCTGGACAACTGCAGATTATGGTTTTGCTCCCAGGTAAATGTAAAACCAGTGATTTATGTAAAGGAAGTAGACAATAACTGTTTTAAAAAGGCTTTAAAATTTCACTGGCTATAGAAGCCAGCCCAAATATTTTGGAGCCAGACTTATTTTTCAGTCTTCAGGGTCGATATTGACTTGTTTTTTTCTAATCATTGTGACCACAAAACCTCTTCACAGTTTTTCATAATTTGGTTAAAGCTAAATCAGTATATTATGGTTGACATTAGCACAACAAAAACCTAAACGCTAAACTAATCTTTTTTCTTACCAGTGTCTCATGATCCCATTATCGGTTTTAAAAGCCCCTTTTAATTGAATATTGGAGCCAGTATAGAAGAAATGATTTTATCTACCATCATTGCATCTAAAGTTAACATACAAACAAGCAGTGACAAGAACTGTTATATGCATTTTATATCATGCATCAAAACATTCTGATATGATGTGATAAATAAGCCTTGTTCTTCCTTGTTCTTTATCTGCCAATAAAGGTGTTAAACAGGGCTGAGTTTTAGCCCCACATCTATTCAACCTATATGTATCTGACCTGGCTAAAAAATGTACAAGAATCCTTTGCCACGCTCCAATACGGGGAAGCTCTTCGGTATCCCTCCTCTTGTATGCGGACAATGCGGTCCTCCTCTCTTGTACCCTGTTGGCCTAAAAATCCTTCTCCAAGTCTTCTCAAACTATTGCAATCAAAATCAACTCCAGATCAAGTTCACCAAATCTAAAATAGTTGTATTTTCTAAATCCAGGAAGCTCACCAAGTGGAAAATAAATGAACATTTCATCGAGCAAGTGCACCACTTTAAATACTTAGGAGTCCATTTCCACCACTCTCTGAAATGGGTTCTACATTGGAACCAAATATCAACCTGCACAAATTTCAAGGCAAATGCAGTAGTGAGATTCTATTTTACTAAAGGAGGTCAAAACCTCCCTGCCGCTATTAAGATTTTTCATACTATGCTGATTTCAAAACTTTTCTATGGTATACCAGTATGGTGCATAGACCTCCCTGCTTGTCTATTGAGCTTTTGGAAAACCTTGAAAAATACCAAGCTTACAGTATCATCAGGCAACGAATTCTGGATATTGACTATCAGAACAGTCTCGCTGTTCTGATAGCACGCAGAACATGCTCTCCCATCTGTTTTGAAATCTGTCCCTCAGCAAGAAGGATCCCGGAGTACTTTACATCTTTAAAATCACCTTCACTGAAGCAATTTTTTATGCTAGTAAGGCTGACCTCCTACCAACAGCAGTGACTAAAGGTCAGTATGCTAAAATCCAATATGCCAACAGACTCAGCCCATGTCCTGCAGAGAAACCTGAGCCAGTTGAACATGTTCTCCTCTTTTGTGAGCAACATAACCATCTCAGAGAATGGTACATATTCCCTCTCATCGGGGTGAGCAAGATTCACAGTCATAACCCTCAAGTAACCGAAGGTATTGCAAAATTCCTCCACAAGATTTTCTCCAAGTGATCTGGGATCTGAATCACCTTGTCTTTTATATAGATGTTTTGTTATGATTATGCCAATAAAGGTATTTGATTGATTGATTGAAAATCACTGCTGAAAATACTAGGCACCACAGCAAAACTTTTAGGCACAGTGATGATCATCAGATGGTTGGGATTTGTCAAACCAAAATGAAATAGACTGTGGGTCTCTTTTGGAAGCAAACTTGGAGCATAACTTTGAATTCACACATGTTTGTCTATCACTTAATGATTGCAGCCTCATATGATGACTTCAGTGAGCAGCATAGTTGTGCCGCCTAACTATTGCAGATGGAGCTTTCATGTTTCATGCCACCCCACATCACTTCCTCAGGAATAGTTTACAGCCAAAATATTTGTATGCAAACTCATCCCAAGATAAACAAGTTTTCAATGCCAGTTTTCACCTCTTTAATACAGGTATATTTTACAATGTCACATCCTTGACGCTATCCCTGTCTCCATTGTCTGTCCAGGTGCATTGATAGACCAGGGCATCTTTGAGGAGCTCACACGGGACTGTCTTCCCCTTTTGTCTGAGAAGATGCAGGACCTGGGTGTGATTTCAAGCATATCGCTCTCTTGGTTCCTCACTCTCTTCCTCAGCGTCATGCCTTTTGAAAGTGCCGTTGTCATTGTAGACTGTTTCTTCTATGAAGGCATCAAAGTCATCCTGCAGGTATCCCTGTCCATCTTGGATGCCAACATGGAAACACTGCTAAACTGTTGTGATGAAGGCGAGGCTATGACTGTGCTGGGCAGGTAATCTTTGTCTTTCTTCTTCAGAGTTAAATGAATTGCAAGGATTTGGGTAATTATTGTTATTAATTCTTCCTTCCCAAATCTGGCTAGCAACTGAAGTTTCTTACTTCCCCTGTATCAGTTGTTTAGTAGGAAAGGACTACATATGATACAAGGATAATTAACCTAATTCTTCCAATGGCACTGCACTTCAGTGTATTTGTGGAGTGTATCAGCTTAGGAAGTCTGCAGATACATCTATTGTAATTGCAGGATCTGTTAGCAAAACCACCTCCTACAGTAGTTTACTAAGTTCCCCAAAATGGCTACTCTGAAATGAGAAAGTTCTCAGAGGGAGTCGGCAGTGGGAGAAGGAAAGCAGCAAAAATAATCCCTCCTTTCCCTGTTGTCTTGTCAAAGCTAAGCAATTCAAATTTCATCACACTATAGGTTGTATGTGGGTTTTTTAGAGCACAAATAGACCTAATTGTTTTTGCTCTAAATTGCTCGGAGAAGAGCTACTCTGAGACTCCCTTGTGCTGTGGCCTGATCATTATCTCCTCAAGGCACAGGTAGATGGAGCTCCAAAACTCTGCAGGAACAAGGTGCAGTTAAAATGGTCTGTTCACAGAAGCTAAAGATTCTGGCCACCTCCAAAATGCCTTGGGTAATGTTAAGATCCCAGCTGATGACCTTGTTGAGACCACAGTGGATGTCTGAAATAAGAAGTGTGCCCTTATTGACCTCTCCAAACCTCAAGGTGGAATCCAAGACCTTGGATTACTATGGAACTAAGTTATTTGAGAAGGGTACGGAACCCTGCTGGAAGAAAACACTCACTGACTCTGACAGGCTGTCCTACAAAACGTACAGTGAGGCCTATGATGCAGTGATGACAGCAGCAAAGAAATCCCACTTTGCTCTACTATTGCAATATCCAGTTTGCACCCAGTGCAGCTGTTTTAACTCACCACTTGTTAACTCCAAAGTCTCAATCCTCAAACTCCCAGGAATTGAAAATTGGCTGTGATGCCTTTGCAAAGAAAATCTCTCGAATAATCTCTGATATGGATGCTGACTAATACAGCTGAGGCAAAGATGTCACTAGTGGACCTGATAAGGGTCATTGATTTAAATGTAAATAATGGTACACCTCTCTGCTGCTTTGACTAGACTTACTGACAGCCTTTGACACTGTGGACCATGCCATCTTGTTCAGACATTCAGCGATAGATGTAGGGATTAAGGGATGTGTCCCAGATTAGTTTCAATCATTCCTTAAGGGGAAAACTCAGAAAATTGTCAACAGTATGCCACCTGCCTTTTTGGTTCCATGGAATTCAGTCCTGTCCCTCATTCTATTCAATCTCTACGTGAAGGCCTTAGGAGAAATCATTTGTGGTTTTGGAATACAATGCCATCTATCTGCTGATGACACCCAGCCCTACATTCCTTTATCCAAATCCCCTGGGATAACTTTCAGAAAACACTTTAGAAATATGGTCTGGTAGATTACAGGAAATAGTTTAGAACAAGTGGAAGCATTTAAATATCTGGGAGCATCTTTTCAAGTTTCTGGCACCAATTCCATGCATTGTGATATTATAGCAAATTTGAAAGAGAAGGCTGCACTCACTATAATAAGATTCCATTGTTCCCAAGGGACGCACTTCGTACCAGCTGTGACTAAGCTATTCCACGCAAAGGTCTTAGCCCAAGCTTTATATGGTACCTCTGTCTCCTGTCCTGAGAGCTATACTGCATATACCAAATTGGGTTTCTAATGCGTGGATTTGTCAAGAGATGAGCATACCCAGATCTAAATCTAAAATTGCCCTGACCTCAATTTGAGTGTGACTCAAGGCACATTGGACAACTAGTGGATTACTGCCACTTATCTTTTGGGGTAATTTTAAATATAAATGGCTACTAGAAACAGAAAAGAAAAAGTCTGGATTTCTCCCCACTAGAGGTACACTAGAATTAGAGCAAGCTAAATCATCTACTAAACAAAGGATTGATGACACAGAAAAACAACTAGATCTCACACCCACTCTGAGGTATCTAGCACCTCTATATCTATACATCCATCCATCTATCCTATCTAATCTATCCATCTTCCATCATCTTTGCCCCTCTCTTTGCAGTCTCAGGGCGGCCTATATACAAGCTCCAGCAGAATACCTCTCCCTTCTGGAAACAGAAAGTCATAGAAGGGATTTCATGCTGTCAAGAACCTCAACCATTGTAGAGGGCCGCTATAAGAAAATATCTTGAGCCTGTAGAACTTCCCCTTGCAAATCAGGGAAGCTGAAGAGAACAGAACCTATTATATTTACATGTGTATTTTATGAAGCTGCTAGAACAAGCCTTGTCCTCCCTTTGCTCCGCAATTTAGAAGGCTGCCCTGAAAATAGAAAAATTGCGGGAAAATGAGTCAGTGATTAAGCAGGTGGCTAAATTTTGCTTACAGAGTACAACAAAGGAAATTAAATAGACACAAAGACAAAGTCAAATTTTATTTGGGGTCATTCAGAGCAAAATTGCTGCTAAATTATTTTAAACTAGTAATAAAGCCCGCTGTAAAAAGAATACAGCGGGCGCTAGCCGTCTCCAACTGGCGTGGCAGCGCTGCCTGGGCGATTGGGAAGGCTCCCCCCCCCCAGCAAGCAAAGACGCTCGCCAGACTTCGGGGAGGATGATCCCAGGCACAGGGAGCGTTTTTCGGGCCCCCCAGCATGGGAAAACATGTAAGTTCTATTGTAATAATTAATCTCTCGTAGTTCATTCACAGATATTCCTAGTGCCAGATGCAATGCTGTAAGGAACAAATATAATGAGATAAGATTTGCCAACTCAAGTAACTTAGCTGTCTCACAGGACAAATACCTAGTTTCCTTCCTACTTGTTTTTTCAGCGAAGAGTTGCTAAAAACCCCATCTCCCCACAGTGTCTCAGTTTCTGATATAGAGTCTAACAATGGATCAATTTTCCTAAATTAGGTAATAGAGTACCAGCTGTCTACCAGATTGAAAAAAAGCGAGCATATATTAAGTACTGAAAGTCGCAATATTTGGAAGGTGAATGTTTATGAAATATTCAGCAGCATTCAGCATGATGGAATGTACATGTAAAAATATGATTTTTCTAGGTGAGCAATACATCCTTAAAGAGAAAAGGTCAACAATTCTGAAGGTCAACCATTCTGTATGTGAGGAACACCTGGGACTGAAACCATTGATCCCTAGAAAAGCTGTATGCTTAGCCAGAGCCAGAAGTGACACCCACCTCTGGCTCTGTTCCAGTCACCCCTGCTGACCAGGACCACCCCATGTCAAGATAGCTAGCAGGGCCAGACATAACTGGTCTATGGGCTGAGCAGCCACAGGGAGCCTGAGGAAAAAAAGGAGCTTTGAAGAAAGTAGCCTTGAAGAAAGGGGAATTGGCAGGCAAAGACTGGAGAGCCTAAGGGGAGTTATTTAGTCTCTCTCAGTCCAAGCAGGGCTGTTGAGTGCATTGTCAGCAGGGCTGTTCTCCCCAAGCTTGAGACCTAGATAGAGAAGGTATTGTAATGATCTAATCTTTGGGAGACCAAATGAGGCTCTGTGTGTTAGATCTGTGATGGGATCGCGTAGGTTAAAAAAAGAACCTCTCTACCCCAAGGAGTGTAATGATGGATTCGGGCAGCCAAGTTGAATAGGAGTCAGAACCTCATCCCACGTTTTTCCTCCCCCCCCCCCCCGCAGCATGGCAAAAATGCGGAGCGTCCTCCCCGGGGCCTGGGGAGCGTTTTTCCTCCCCCCCCCCCCGCATGCAAAAACGCTCCCCAGGCCCCGGGGAAGACACTCCACAGCTCGCTAAGCCGCAGTGCGTCCTCCCCAGGGCCTGGGGAGCGTTTTTCCTCCCCCCTGGATGCAAAAACGCTACCCAGGCCCCAGGGAGGGTGCTGGGCGACTCTGCGAGCTTGCCAGCGGCCTCCCCAGGGTCTGTGGAATCATTGACCGTTAGATGGCGGGGGCCAGCAGCGTACCTTCGCTCTCGGCGGCCAGCAAAGGAATGGCCACCGTGGAGCAAAGGTTAGCCCTCGTTGGGGGTGGGGCGGGTTGGGAGGCGCTTTGCGCCTCCCAATTGGTTGTAGCCGGGGTAAACAGCCAGTCAGCAGCCGCGCTGTGAGCGGCTGCTGATTGGGAGTTTGGGGCTGGACTGAATGGCCAATCGGCACCCTTCCTCATCCCGGACAGGGCCCGCCCTCAGGGCCCTTACTCTTTTATTTATTCCGCTCCGCCGGAGTGGTTAAAGATGGTCTTGAATGGTTTTTGAATATGTTAACAAAACCTTTCGGATTGGTTTAAGCAATAATGTAATTTTACTGTGCCCTACATTGGTTTTTCTTCATATTTGTAATTTTTATTGCGTTTTATTGGTCCTTGGCCATAAATGCCTGACTTCTATAGTTGAATGGCTAAGGGTAAACAAGCTGAAATTGAATCCTGACAAAGTGGAGTTAGTGTGGATTGGGAAGGTTGAGGCCACGAATGACATAGGGCACCCCACTTTCGATGGGGTATAGTTGTCTCTCGCTCATGTTTTGGAAGACATTCTTGTAGAAGAGTGGGATTGTGATGTAATGGATAGCTTGGGAGGTGCTCTCAAATTGAGAGAGCCAGTTTGGTGTAGTGCAGTGGTCCCCAACCTTTTTATCACTGGGGACCACTCAACACTTGATAATTTTACTGAGGCCCGCTGGGGGGGGTAGTTTACGCCTCTACTCTCAACCACTCCCCTAACGTTCTCTGACTCTGGTCACTATGGTAATGTTTAAACATCCCTTCAGCCGTCTGCAATCAAGTGAGTGCTCCTAAGCGCTGGCACTCCGGGGGGGGCGGGGAAGCTGAGGCGGCGCTTCTGCTCAGGGAGGCAGGGTGGCTGGGTCGGGGGAGGGAGGCACAGCCATCGGCATGCCAGCGAGCGCAGGCGTGGAGCTCTGAGCCTGCACATGTGCGCCTGCCGGATCGGATTGTTGATGAAGTAAAGGGCCGGGGGGGGGGAGGCGTCCTTCGCGGCCCACCTCCAATTAGTCGACGGACCACATGTGGTCCGCGGCTCACAGGTTGGGGATTGCTAGTGTAGTGGTTAGGAGTGTGGACTTCTAATCTGGCATGCCGGGTTCGATTCTGCACTCCCCCACATGCAGCCAGCTGGGTGACTTTGGGCTCGCCACGGCGCTGATAAAACTGTTCTGACTGAGCAGTGATATCAGGGCTCTCTCAGCCTCACCCACCTCACAGGGAGGGTGTCTGTTGTGGGGAGAGGAAAGGGAAAGGGATTATAAGTCGCTTTGAGCCTCCTTCGGGTCGAGAAAAGCGGCATATAAGAACCAACTCTTCTTCTTCTTCTATTAGGGGTACTGTGTTTTGTCTTCCAGTTCTTCCATCCCAGTCCCAGTGCAATAGGTTTGTTTTAATTGGAATCTTTGCTGTTAGAGTTAACCATTGTTATTATTCAAATGTTATATTCTGCAATTGGTTTATTGACTGAAAAGTTGTATCATACTTGAGTCCCAGTGACGAAGATGATCTGTAAATTAAAATAAATCTAATTGGAGGGAGCTGCAGTTAAAGCAATTCAATAAGGATGGATTATAAACACTGATTGTTCTCAAGAGAATACATCAGCAATGGAATTAGGCAGGTAGAAAGATGTAACTATTCAGAATCGCGTTAACATTTCTAGCCCTAATTGTCAGTTTAAAGATAAATCTAAGGTTCTTTTTTCACTCTTGATTTTCCTCTAGGTACCTGGACAATGTAGTCAATCAACATAGTGTTTCTCCACCAATCCCACATCTCCATGCCTTATTGACAAGTGGAGATGAACCACCAGTGCAGATCGATATCTTTGAACTTATAAAAACTGCCTATGAGGTCTGGAGTTGATTTGATTTTTAACTTCATATTATGATATTTTCTGCTTAAAAGTCTGGTCTCCCATTATTTGTTAATCCAAAACATTGTCTTCAGTTTACATTTGAAGTATACATGCATTCCGGGTATGGGTTCTTCCTCTGGTTCTTTTAAGTTTTGGATTGGTTAATACCTTTGTTTATTTAATGTGGTATTGCTGCAGTTATCACACTTGTGTTTCATTTTCACTTTCTTTAAAAGTTTCTTGTTAATTTTGATTCTTTTTTAATGGAAATTCTACAGAAGCAAAACTTCTCTGTGTAGCCCCTTTTGGTGCTCAGAAGCTGAATCTGAATTGCAACTAATGTATTTCTTCCGTTCTTGTCAATGTTTATGTCCATGGCTTCCAAACAAAGCTTGGGATCTGTTGCTGGTTATCAGCTTGGTGTAGTGGTTAAGAGCAGTGGCCTCTAAACTGGGTTTGATTCTCCACTCCTTCTTCACACGCAGCCAACTATGTGACCTTGAGGCAGTCACAGTTCTGTCAGGTCTCTCAGCCCTACCTACCTCACGGGGTGTCTGCTGTAGGGAGAGAAAGAGTAGGCAACTCTTTGAGACTCTTTCAGGTAGTAAAAAATGGGGTACAAAAAAAACAGCTTATCTTCTTCATGCACAGTTTTCTTCCTCCTCGGTGTCACCTGTTGGTTTAGTTAATCATCTGCCAATGCCCATGGTGCCATTGCATGCATGCAGTATGTCACTGAATGCTACGATTCTAAAGGTTCTAATCTACTTTTCTGGCTATAGAAATTTGACCATTTGAAGGCAGATGATATTGAGCAGATGCGCTTTAAGCAAAGGTTGAAGGTGATCCATTCTTTGGAGGACACAGCCAAGAGGAGTGTGGTAAGTGGAACCTAGTTTTTTAAATATGTATTTTAAGTGTCTCATTCATGTTCTCCTAATTCTTTACCCACTTTGGGTCTTGGGGATAGTGAGCTAAGACTCCAAAGACAAAAATGGCAGCTAAGCAATCCAGTTGGCGTACTCTCTACTCCTTTGGGCCCTTGTACAAAGAATTATCCTGTGGCTAGTCTGTTTTGAGGCAAATGAAGGAACTGAAAAGGGAGATTTCAGCTTACATCTCCAGATCTGAGCAGCTGCCATAGCAAGTTGGGAAGGGAAGCAGATCAAAAGAGTTGAAAGTTGTGATTTTTACCAAGAGGGAGCCTTGTCAGCTCTTATCACAAAACCCCTCAAGTTGGCTCACTTCTTTTCACTTTTTTCTTCCCCATCAAGTGATTGGGGAGGGGGCAGTTGCAGCCACAAGAGAAGCTGACCTTTCTCTTCATCAGGTCTGTTGTGCATCGTGATCTTCAGAGAAGAGTAACTTTCACAACTTCTCACTGAAGCTTTTTTTCCTATTATTTGTTTGTGGCAGTGTTCATTCTATCTGTATAGCATCAGATGTCTCTGGCAGATGCCTCTAGTGCCCTTGTAGATGTTTGACACTGAGCAGATTAAAAGAGATAAAAGCTGAAAGGAAGAAGGAGTTGACATATTTCCTGTTCCCACTTCCAATTACAGGCACAGAGAGCAGGAAATGCATTTAGTGTTTTTGGCTAGCTTTTTGCTGTGTTTGCCTGCTGAGTTCAAGGGAATAGAGCTATTCTTCTCTAGCTGTCATCAGAATTTTTTTGGGGTCGGCTTTTTTTCCTTTTGCATCTTCCTGTGTTACAGATCAATAATTCCCTTGATGCAGACTTTTATATTCTGTTCAAAATCATTATATACTCTTTGCTTTCTCTGGTCAAGTCCCCAGGCCTTGAAAGACATTTTATAGTTTCCTGTTGTTGTTGAATGTGACTTTCACAACTAATAGAATTTTTAAAGAAATAATTTTCCTGCCTGTGTATAGGTTCGAGCTGTATCTGGTGATATCAGTTTTTCAATGCAGGAGCTAGAAGACCTTTACGTAGTATTTAAGGTAAGAGACCTATAAATACTCTCTTGTAGTTGTCATTAACTGCCCTTTCCCAGCTGCACAGCTGTTGACAACAGCAGACTTACCCAAGAGCCAGAGTTGCTACAGAGTTGAGCTAAAGTCATGCCCAAATCTGAATTAAAAAAAAAAAAGACAAATACCCTCAAACCCAAGGCAGCCTTCTCCTTGGAATTGCTAGTGCATTTTTCTTCCTCTTTCGAGCTCCAGATACATCCAGTGCTGAAGGCTGGAATGTGCTGTTTGTGCCTGACCTGATCACCCCTTCTTTTCACAGGCAAAACACCTTATGAGCTGTTATTGGGGAAATCACACTGCTGCTTCTCAACGAGACCAGAGCCTGCCATACTTAGAACAGTACCGCATCAACATAGAGCAGTTCAGAGAGTTATTTGCTGCCCTTACGCCTTGGTCTTGTGGCCTCCACACTCCAGTGCTAGCAGAACGAATGTTCCGGCTCCTTGATGAGAACAAAGATGCACTAATTAACTTCAAGGAGTTTGCAACAGGGATGAGTATGTAGCTTTACTAAAGATTATGTTAAAGACTGAAGTCGATGGTTTTTGTCCTCCCCTGTGGACTGGCCATTGATTACATAGTGGCAGAAGTTGTATTTGGAAAGACATTACAAAAAAGAATGGGAAATGCAGTCTCATTTTCCCCTCATTGTTGAATAAGGCAAAAATCAGAGCATCAATTCTTGTGGGGTAGTCTTCTCTACGGAATTAGTAGCTGAAGTCTTTGTGCTGGACCTAAATGAGGTTTTATGGTTTTATTCTGTAAACCGCCACAAGTCCTTGGAGAAGTGGTGGGATAGAAATCTAACAATAAATAAATAAAATAAAATCTGTTTAATAGAAGTTTGAATTTGTAGTCTAGTGAACAGAAAGTTTTACTTGGACTAAAGAAATCTGGGTTAAGGTTTTTCTTCCAAATGAAAATGCACCTCATTCGTGTCTTTGAGCCTAAGTTTTCATAAGTAAAATAGCAATATTAACTGTGACAGCAGGCAGGGGTGTGGCACTCACTCTACAAAAAGGATGGGGGTGGGCATTGATGGGCCACCTTTCTTCCCCACAATGCACACACTGCACTCAGGCTGTAGAAGAGCTTCCTATTTGGGTCAGTTGGCCTTGTTACACATTTGCACAGGCAGTTCATGGCACTCCTGCATACTCTGTCATCTCCACACCCTCTTCACACCCTTGAATCACTGACCACTCCAGCTCTGCTCTACCATAGCCTTAAGCAACTGTCCCAAGAGTGGAATCCACACTCTTATTCCAGCCTGTGCCTGCCCAACAACCATGCAGTCTCATTCCCCACTAAGGGAAGTTGAGACTGTTAGCTAGCCTCTTCCCACAGTGCTTGTGTCTGGCCAGTGAATGATGAGAGAATCTCCTATTTGTTGTTGTTAGGTGCGAAGTCGTGTCCAACCCATCATGACCCCATGGACAATGATCCTCCAGGCCTTCCTGTCCTCTACCATTCCCCGGAGTCCATTTAAATTTGCACCTACAGCTTCAGTGACTCCATCCAGCCACCTCATTCTCTGTCGTCCCCTTCTTCTTTTGCCCTCAATCGGTCCCAGCAATAGGCTTTTCTCCAGGGAATCCTTCCTTCTGATGAGGTGGCCAAAGTATTTGAGTTTCATCATCAGGATCTGGCCTTCTAAGGAGCAGTCAGGGCTGATCTAGGACTGACCGGTTTGTTCGAGTTGCATTCCGAGGGACTCGCAAGAGTCTTCTCCAGCACCAGAGTTCAAAAGCCTCAATTCTTTGATGCTTGGCCTTCCTTATGGTCCAACTTTCACAGCCATACATTGAAACTGGGAATACCATAGCCTTGACTAAACACACCTTTGTTGGCTGAGTGATGTCTCTGCTTTTTAGGATTCTGTCTAGATTTGCCATAGCTTTCCTCCCCAGGATTAAGTGTCTTTTAATTTCTTTGCTGCAGTCCCCATCTGCAGTGATCTTGGAGCCCAGGAAAATAAAATCTGTCACTATCTCCATTTCTTCCCCATCTATTTGCCAGGAATTGAGAGGGCCGGATGCCATGATCTTTGTTTTCTTGATGTTGAGTTTCAAGCCAACTTTTGCACTCTCCTCCTTCACCCGCAACAACAGGCTCTTTAGCTCCTCTTCACTTTCTGCCATTAGAGTGGTATCATCTGCATATCTGAGGTTGTTGATATTTCTCCCTGCAATCTTGATTCCAATTTGTGACTCCTCTAATCCCCTCTTTCTCATGATGTGCTCCGCATACAAGTTAAATAGGCAAGGCGACAGTATACAGCCTTGCCGAACTCCTTTCTCAATTTTGAACCAATCAGTGATTCCATGTTCAGTTCTCACTGTTGCTTCTTGACCTGCATATAAGTTTCTCAAGAGACAAATAAGATGCTCTGGTATTCCCATCTCTTTAAGAACTTGCCACAATTTGTTGTGCTCCACACAATCAAATGCTTTAGCATAGTCAATGAAGCAGAAGTAGATGTTCTTCTGGAACTCCCTAGCGTTCTCCATAATCCAGCGTATGTTGGCAGTTTAATCTCTAGTTCCTCTGCCTCTTCGAAATCCTGCCTGTACTTCTGGAAGTTCTCGGTCCACATATTGCTGGAGCCTAGCTTGTAGGATTTTGAGCATAACTTTGCTAGCATGAGAAATGAGTGCAATGGTGCGGTAGTTTGAACATTCTGTGGCATTGCCCTTCTTTGGGATTGGAATGTAAACTGACCTTTTCCAATCCTGTGGCCATTGTTGAGTTTTCCAGATTTGATGGCATATCGAGTGTAGCACTTTTACTGCATCGTCTTTTAAGATTTTGAATAGTTCAACTGGAATGCTGTCACGACCACTAGCTTTATTGTTTCTCAGACTTCCTAAGGCCCATTTGACTTCACATTCCAGGATGTCTGGTTCCAGGTCAGTACCTACCCCATTGTGGTTATCAGGGATGTTAAGCTCGCTCTTGTATAGTTCTTCTGTATAATTTTGCCACCTTTTTAAAATCTCTTCTGCTTCTGTGAGGTCCCTACCATTTTGGTCCCTTATCATAATCATCTTTGCATGAAATGTTCTCTTCATATCTCCAATTTTCTTGAAAAGATCTCTGGTCCTCCCCATTCTATTGTTTTCTTCTATTTGTTTGCACTGTTCATTTAAGAAGGCATTCTTATCTCTTCTAGCTTTTCTCTGCATTCAATTTGGTGTATCTTTCTCTTTCTCCCTTGCCTTTCACTTCCCTTCTCTCCTTAGCTATTTGTAAAGCTTCCTCAGACAGCCATTTTGATTTCTTGCATTTCTTTTTCTTTGCAATGGTTTAAGTTGCTACCTCTTGTACAATGTGGCAAACCTCCGTCCATAGTTCTTCAAGCACTCTGTCTATCAGATCTAATTCCCTAAATCTATTTGTCACCTCTACTGTATATTTGTCGGGGATATGATTTAGTTCATACCTGAGTGGCCTAGTGCTTTTCCCTACTTTCTTCAATTTAAGCCTAAATTTTGCAAAAAGAAGCTGATGATCTGAACCACAATCAGCTCCTGGTCTTGTTTTTACTGACTGTATAGAGCTTCCCCATGTTTGGCTGCAGAGCACATAGTCAATCTGATTTCTGTTGACCGTCTGGTGATGTCCATGTGTAGAGTTGTCTCTTGGGTTGTTGGAAAAGAGTGTTTGCTATGACCATTGTATTCCCTTGACAAAATTCTACCAGCCTGTGCCCTGCTTCATTTTGTACTCCAAGGCCAAACTTGCCTGTTATCCTGATTATCTTTTGGCTTCCTACTTTAGCATTCCAATCCCCCATGAAGATAAGCAAATCATTTTTGGCATTGCTTCTAGAAGGTGTTGTAGGGCTTCATAGAACTGGTCAACTTCATCCACTTCAGCAGCAGTAGTTGGGGCATAGACCTGTATTACTGTGATGTTGAATGGTTTGCCTTGGATTCGAACTGAGATCATTCTGTCATTTTAGGGATTGTATCCCAAGACTGCTTTTCCTACTGTCTTATTGATTATGAAGGCTACTCCATTTCTTCTGCGAGATTCTTGTCCACAGTAGTATACCTGATGGTCATCTGAATTAAATTCACTGATTCCTGTCCATTTGAGTTCACTTATTCCTAAAATGTCAGTGTTCAGTCTTGTCATCTCTTGTTTAACCATGTCCAGATTGCCTTGATTCATGGATCTGACGTTCCAGGTTCCTATGGAATAAAAATCTTTACAGCACCGGACTGTCTTTTCGCCACCAGTTACTTCCACAACTGAGCGACCTTTCAGCTTTGGCCCAGGCGCTTCATTCATTCTGGCGCTACTCGTACTAGCCGTCTGCTCATCCCCAGTAGCATATTGGACACCTTCCGACCTGAGGGGCTCATCTTCCGGCGTCATATCGTTTTGCCTATTGAACTTGTCCATTGGGTTTTCATGGCAGTGGTTTGCCATTTCCTTCTCCAGTGGATCACCTTTTGTCAGAGCTCTCAGCTATGACCTGTCCATCTTGGGTGGCACTGCACAGCATAGCTCATAGCTTCACTGAGCTACGCAAGCCCCCTTGCCACAGCAAGGCAGTGATCCTTGAAGGGGGGAACTCCTATAGGAGATCATTAATCTCTCCCTCTTGATGGGGGGGGGGGGTAGCTGGTAAAGGCCAGGGGAAAAGTTGCCATTAGCATGTTCCATAATGTTGTTCTTTTCTCTTCATCTCCATTCTGCACAGGTGGAATGTATCATGGTGATTTAACTGAGAAATTAAAACTCCTTTACAAACTGCATTTACCTCCAGGTGAGTATCTTCTTATATCACCTTACCTAATTAATCTTTCTTTCATTGGACTAAGCATGGCACCAATATTTATATAAACGTAATTGTAAGCTTTTATTGAGAGATATTCCCTTATGCTGGGTAAACCTATTGGAGGAAATTGTACTGCGTATCATCTGAGAGAGTCTCTGAGGGCCGTCAACAGGTTGCACCCATGGACACCATAACGACTAATTTGAATCCCAAGAACTAAGTCTGTTTAAGCTGTCTTGAGTTCATCTGAGAAAGCAAGGCCTAATCTAAATAAAGGTTTGCTTTATTTATTTTTTCACTTCCCTCTTTATAGCTCTGAGTCCAGAAGAAGCAGAATCTGCTCTGGAAGCCACAAATTACTTCAAAGATGGTAATACTACAGAAGGTAATGACAGTTGTTCTCTGGGCACTATGAGCCCAGAGCACTATGGTGTGAAGCTATTCTCAAGGTTGCCATGGTTGTCCTCCACAGCGGGAGGGTGTCCCAGAAAGGTTCCAGCATTTGTCATGGCCTAATGGCAAGAGGGCCTGTTTAACCCAGCATGTGAAGTATAGTCAGAGGAAGCCTAATGCTAATGCTCTTGTCAACAGACTGTTTGTCCAATGATCTAGGGCTCTTGCTTAGATCTTGTTGTATTTTGCTTCTTTTTGTTGCTTTCCTCCTTATTTTTCTTGGTCTGTGCTTAACTCACTCTTGTAATGCCTTAGATTTCTTCACTGCTTTCAAACCCAGTTTCTCTTTCTTTCTCTTTTATCATTCCTTCTCCAGTATTTCCTTTTGTCTCAGAACTGGATTTCTTCTTGCAATGTGATTCTAAAGGTTAGTCTGAATTGCTTGTGCAACAATGAGCACACTCTTTTTGTGCTACTACCCTCCTTCTAAATATTGTGGAAGTCATATAGAATTGAATTGCTTAGTTCCATTTCTGATACAAAGCAGCTGGGTGCAATTTTTTCATATTTGTTACATTTAGATGCATTGGATTATTCTTCATCAAATTCCATATCCACTAATTTTAAATTAACTGTTGAGACCCTAATGTAGAAAAGGTATAACTTCTAATAGTTAAATTTGCAATTCATTCCACTAATGATAATAGTTATTTAGTACCTTAGACACCTGGGAGCCATACATACTAACTATTGCATCATAACAAAACAAAAAACCAAATTATTTTCTGTACTACTCTGTGATAAAGAAAAATGTGCTAATGCAAAAAATATTTGTTATGGATTTCATGTTTAAGATTAATTACATCTTTATGGTTTGTCAATTAACAATATATGGACTGTGGCATGGGCAGGCAGGCAAGGGACAGGAGCTCTTTAAGAAGTATGGAGTGCACTAGGGTCCGGATCATCCAACAGCTATAATGTGACCGGAAGGGCATCAGTTGGGGAGAGGTGCCTCTCTCTGTGGGACAGGTATGCCCCTAGGGTGTGGAGAACATGGAAGCATAGGAGCAGGAACTTCAATTAAGGCTCTCAGTGAAAGGCCCTCAGCTGGGAGAGGACTTAAGGGCAGATGTGAAAGGGAGCTTGGCAGTGCAGGGCACGAGAGTTAAGAGAGGCATGAAGGTGGCCCATCTGACACATGGAAAGGCAGGGAGAAAGTAGGCTGGGAAGGGAGTGACAAAACTACCCTGTGAACCAGAATGAGGTGCCCTGTTGTAGCATCCCGAATAAAGCCTGAGTTTAGTGCACTGCTTCATGTGAGTATTTACCAAGGAGTCAGGAAGAAGGACAGCCAATCCAGATCCAGTCTATTGAGGCACTGACATCAGGGGTGCCCAGGTTGCGTTCACCTGAAACAAAACAGCCCATATTTAATAAATATGGAAATACTTTTTAAAGACATTAAATATGCCAAGTGGTCCAAAGTCATATGTATTTTGGGATGCATTTCTGCAGATATACATAATGTAATGCTAGATAAAAAAGAAAACATATTTTACTATCTCTTTGCCCCTCTTCCCCCCCTTCCTAGTTAACATATAATTCTTTACTTTTCTCCAGCTGACCATGATGCATTTCATTCAGTACTTGGTTTCATAACCTACTCCGCTCCTCTTTTTGTGCTGGCCCCCTTGTGCACTGAAACATATACTGCCTCAGTGTTTTGTTTTAATCCTTCGCTGTCAAACATGCAGTGGAGTTTCTTCTTCTTCTAAATCTTTCCTTGTACTTTTTTCTCTGGATATGAATTGTCTTTTACTCTTCCCGGATTAAACTCAAGATCTACCTTGTCCAGCATTCTGTGTCCAAGATTAGTCAGATACAACTGACAAGCTCTCAAGCACAGCATATTGGAGACAGTATGCCTTTGATGGTGGGGGTCACCCCCTAGGTGGTGGGGACAAAGATAACTGTCTCAAAATGTGGTGGTTTTATTTTTAGCTATTGTTTAATCAAACCTGCTTTGGTGTGACATTTTCTAAAAGGTTGAACCTAACATGGGTTGCTAGAAAATGTGGGTTGGGAAGCTGCAGATTTTTGCAGTTACCTGCCCACATCTGGTGCAAGATCTGGCACAGTTGCTTCTCCCCTGGAAACATTGCCAGTGGGTTCTTCATTATTGTTTTTAAAATTATCAGTAATAATAAATATATTGCAATAGTGCTAAAACACTATCTTGGTACACAAAACACTATCTCGGCCCGATGGAACACTGCTAAATGACATCGGAAACCTGCAGGACCTCAGGTTGTTCCGTGGGGCTTGGAAGACAGAGCTATTCCACCAGGCCTGTGCGGAGGGTCAATCATAACAGAACCCACCCAATTAGAGCACCACTGAACTGATATGTGTCTCCTTCTTTACCCTGAAATAGAGATATAATAGGCAGCTATGTGTAGGCTTTATGTAGTGTATATATTTATTGATTTTGATGCTTTTAACAATTTATTTATTATGTTGTATGTTGTATTTTATTGGATTTTAACTTGTAAGCCACCCTTAGCCCATGGGGAAAGGCAGCATGCAAACAGAATTAATATAATAATAAAATAGTGATCAACTTTTTAAAACCATCAAAGAGCCCATTGGAGGCAAGGGGAGAAAGGAAATGGCAGATGGGAGAAGAAGGAACATGGAGTTGTCTGAGGGGTGGGTGGGTCATGGTGCTGTGAATGCATTTTCACCAGCAATTAGATCAAACTAGGACTGGAGAATCGCCATAAACAGTGTGCTGCTCCCACAGAAAACTCACTGCTTCATGAATTGCATCTGTACATACCATTTTTTAAATACCCTTTAGTGTGTAAGCATAGATATTGTGTTGTCATGCAGTGCTCTAAGTACAGAGTTTACTAAAAAAAAATTGTCTCCTTTTTGTTAGAAGCAGCAGTGCAAGCGGACAAAGCATTAAAAGAGAGGAACTTTAAAGAACAAGGTGATAACATTTCCCTGGTGCTGGCAGATCGCATCCTAGTTACTTCTTTGCTTGTCACTCATGCAACCATTTTCACCCTCGCTAATGTTGCAGGGGATAAAGTGCCTCGACCAGAACAGTGCTCACAACAAAGGCTCTCTCTCAAAAATGTCACATCTGGCCTGATGGAGAGGGTGTAACTCTCTTCCAAGTCACAAATTAGCTGCCATTTTTATTCAGCATTCTAAACATTAGTTCTCTTAAGCCATGCAGGATGAAGTTTCTAAAAGGAACAGGCTTTTGACTAAAAGAAACCCAAACATTTGTATGTAGGTCATTAGTATTCAAGAATGTGCATATTCTTATAGTTTTGCATAGTACAGTAAATTTGCATAGTACATGGAGTTGCCCTTGACAAAAATCTGAACACTTCAGCTGGTGCGAAATGCAACAGCCTGTTTACTATCCACCTTTACACACCTGGTCCACATGACACTAACCCTGAAGATCCAGGTCACAAATGTTGCCTGCCAGGCATTTTATCATCTTCATCAGGCACAGCAACTAGCACCTTAGCTGTCAGCATCCAAACTGGCCACAGTGATCCAAGCAACTGTCACCTCCTGACTGGAATACTGCAACTCGCAGTACGCAGGGCTGTCCTTGAGGCTGCTCCAGAAACATCAACTGGTTCCGAATGCAGCAGCAAGGGTCCTTGTGGGGACCCAGTGGAGAGCACATATTCATCCTGTTCTTTCCCAGCTACACTGGCTCCAGATTGAAGACCAGGTCAGGTTCAAGGTGCTGGTTATGACCTACAAAGCCCTAAATGGGCTGGGACCTTTGTACCTATGGGACTGCCTCCTCCCTTTAGTCCCCCAAGGGAGTTTAATACTGAGCCAACAAAACCTGGTCAAGATTCCTGGCCCCAAGAATGTCAAACTGGCCTTGACTTAAGCTAGGGCTGGGTGTGAGTTTGCGGATGCCATGGAAGCTGCATAAAATTAGTGTTTTACCATTTTCATCACCATCCCATAGGCTCTCATAAACATCCTATAAGATGTTCTTGAGGCTTCATCACAAGTCTCAGCGCCCGTTTCCTTTCACGTAGCTCCTCTGTATACTAGGGGGCTCATTTGAGGTGGGATCGGGGAGCAATTTCATCAATAGTGGCCAGCATTTGGCTATGCCAATCGCTGACCAGCTCTTCCAGTGAGTCATCAGGGGTCATTGAATCCCATAAGTCTCTGTGGGCTGGCTAAAATATGCCCTTTCCCCCCAAACACGGTGAGGATGGGATGCTGAACTAAGCCTTCAGAGTATAGTGGTCTGAGTATGGGATAGCATTTGCTGCTCTTCAGATCTACCTCCAGCCCCACATCAAAGATCAGATCTAGGGTTTGAGTCCTGAGTGTTTTGGGAGAAAGGTAGCATATATAAATGTCCTGAATCAATGTAATGATGTGATTTTCTTTGCAGAGGAAAAAAGTACCAGTCCTCAAGATTACAGATATCATCTACAATTGTGGGCTAAGGAAAAAGATTCCAAGAAAGAAACTATCAAGGATTTCCCTAAAATGAGTCAGGTAGGAATTTGAGAATGTATTTAAAAAAACACAATCTATTTAACACTTAGACTGCCTTCAGATGTAATGTGAAACCAGGTTTATTTTAACCATGGTTACTTTGTGTAACCAAGATTTAGTTCACGAATAGTCACTCAGATCTTGGTTTGCATCAACAAATGCTGCTTGTGTTGCCTTCACTCTGGCCAAACACCTGATCAGTCAGGAAATTTGGAATGGCAGTGTTGCAGAACAAGCCAAATTTAAGGAGGATATCAAAATTTTTACCTCAGACAACACTGTTAAGTCTAACTGTGATTAATAAATTAACTTCTCTGTTGTTGTTTTTCCCAAGGAACAATTTATAGAGCTGTGCAAGACCCTTTACAATATGTTCAGTGAAGACCCTGTGGAGCAAGAGTTGTACCATGCCATTGCTACAGTGGCCAGCCTTCTCTTGCGCATAGGAGAAGTAGGCAAAAAGTTTTCCCACCAATCCCCAAAGAAAGTGGATGACAGCAAAGCAAACAGCTCCCAGGAGGTAGCAAGTGAAGAGGAGTCCCCAACATCTGAGCAGAGTCAGAATTCTACTGTAGAACGATATCCCCATGTTAACTCAGAAGATAAAGGTTTTGGAGACATTCACCTTGAGAAACACCATCAGGAAAATCAGATTCTCATGGACGGAGGTGGTGAGGGTCCAGGATCACCCATACAGATGCTTTCAGACGATGAGACCAAAGACGATATGTCCATGTCTTCATACTCCATGGTCAGCACGGGCTCTTTGCAGTGTGAAGATATTGCAGATGACACAGTGCTGGTTGGTTGTGAAGCTGGCAGTTCAGTTGCACGATACGGCAGCACCATTGACACAGACTGGTCCATCTCCTTCGAACAGGTCTTGGCCTCCATGCTTACAGAGACTGCCCTCGTAAACTACTTTGAGAAGAAAATTGACATTACACAGAAGATCAAAGAACAAAAGAAAGTAGAAAGGCAGTACAGTTCAAATAGCGATTATGAACTTTCCTCAGTGTCTGGTTAAACTCAGGAAAGAGGGCAAGGCTTGGATAATAAAAGTGGGGGATCTAGAAACCTGTCATATGCCTGGACATGGCTTGTTTGTTCTGTTTACCTGCAACTGTAATTACCCAACAATTAAAAGTAGCTTCAGCTCAGTAAGGGGCTTATCACAGTGACGGCTTAATATAGATACCTCCCTGGAGGATGCCTTGCTTGCTGGGCTTATGTGACATTCTGAAGAGCATGAAAGCCATTAGAACCTAATAGTCTCTGTGGCTTAGCGTTACTACACTTAAATTATGCATGTCTGCCTCTGGCTATCTTTCTGGAATGGAGCTTGTTTTCAGTTATGCTCTGCTCTACCTTCATTTGCTTTTAGGTTCTTCAGCAATTGTTCACAAATGGAGCCTAGCATGAATTCCTTCCTTCTATGTCTTTGGCTGCCTCCCTGTGACCTCACAATATGTATAAAAATGCTGCAGAGCCCCCAGTCCACCTAAGGGAAGGCTTTGTTAGCAGCCTCAATGAAATGTAGACATCTGTCAGGAATAAAGAAGTTCCATTCCACTATTCCTGGCGCCCTGCAGTTATAATGCTCCAGTGGCTTGGGACAGCAGGTTTCTTTCCCAAGTGATTTAACATCCCAGTAGCATGTGATTTTTTATATTTTACCAAAAAGATACATACTAGCATCTTTTAGTCTGCTTTTAATTCTTCTGTGCCATGTATTAGTTTTTAATTTCCCTTAAAGCACAGACAACTGCTTCAGCTGTGGGGTCTGGGTTGGCTTGGGGTGAATGCTATCACCCCAGGTTTGACAAGATAGTAGAAGGGACAGTCACTTCTTGGTACTTTGAGCATTACATTGCTGTCTTTATAATTCTGCAGGCTACATTGGATTTCAGAAAGGCCTGGATTCCAGTAAATCAACTATTGCAGCAGAGACCAAAGAGGTCTGTTTCTTACCGTGGTCAGATGGAGACTTTTTGGGTTTTCTCTGTGTTAGCCCACCCATTTTTCCATGCAGGTGTTTTGGTTGTTTTGTTTTTGCTTAGGCCTCCCTCCTGTTTACCAGAACCAACTAAGTGGCTGCAGGATTGTCCAGTGCCTCACATCATAGGGATATCCATGTTAGACTACAATTCAAAGAATTGTTGTGACTTAATATTGTAATTTGGGGGGGGGGCATACTTGTAGGCATAGAGCATGCAGACACTGCCCTCTGCACATTATTCATCAACTAGAGGGAAGTTGGAGCTCTGTGTTGAGATTGATAGCTTCCCTATGGGAGGGCCTTCATTCTCAGTTAAGAACCACCATTGTATTTGTTTCTACATCCATGCTCATCTCATTACATAAGTATATTATTCTGTCACCATGAGCTTCACTGAAAGTGAGTGAATGGTCATGTGTAGCTGTGACCTGGCCAGCAATGAGGGTGAGCTACACTGGCAGTTCATAAAAAGAAAATTCTGAAGCCCTTGGTTGGCTATACCCACGGAGCGTACCATGTGGTGCAATGCCCAGTATTATTATGTTTCTGTGGTGTATTCTGTGTGTATTCACAACCAATACATGTTTCTTAAGTCCCTGCCTCTTTTGTCATGTACCTCTGGACAGATAACAGACAAATGTGCTTTTCCTAATTCTTCAATAATTTATTGTAATTTTTTAAAAATACAGGTACATGTGATTTTACATTATGTCTGATGGATCACGTATTCAATAAATGGAAAATAAATGGAAATATTTAAGTAGCCATAGTCTCTTCAAATGTCTGCTGTTTGTTTTCACAATTAAATTTTTCACAAGAGCCTTTGAGAAGACGTTTGGGATGAATAGGTAGAAAATCAGTATCTTTTTGAATGTCAAGTCTCACTCATCTCAGTAATATAAGAAAGGGCCTTAAACATGAGTAGCAAAAATGAAATAGGGGTGGGTCCCAGTGAAGGACCAGACACAAGCAAGTAATAGGGCACTTGGATAACAGTATGATGTATCAAATGTTACAGTATAATAAACAGACTTCTGAGGAGTCTTCAAACTGCAGTTGGTTCTTTAATGTCCAGAATATTAAACAGATGCTAATGAGTTTCACTGTGTGGCTTTTTCAAGGGACATCGATTTCTGTGTTTTCAACAGGAGACTTCAGTTTAGAGAAACAATCTCTTAACAGAGAGTTAGACTGTTATAACAACTGCTACTAGTTTAAGACGTTCTAGACGCATGTGTACAGCATTTCTGTTTCACTTTCACACCACTGAGTAATCACAGCCAACTTCTGCACAGAGTTTGGAAGGCTTCCTTTTTCTTTTTTTACTACATATACATGTTTCATTTCTCACATGTTCAAAAGTATTTCAGTTTTGCAGGGTTACTGTGTATGTCTTAGAGCCTCTTGTGGCGCAGAGTGGTAAGGCAGCAGACATGCAGTCTGAAAGCTCTGCCCATGAGGCTGGGAGTTTGCTCAGCCCTTAAGAAACATACCAAAGTGGCCAAGACCATTTCGCAGCAATAGTGACTAAAGTGCGTGTTACACTGGACATGACTGTGAAACTCTGAAATTGCCAGCTCCTACTTATCTGCCAGCTCACCCAGGTTTGTACAGGTTCCATGATCCTGATCCCCACAACAAAAGCAATCTTAAAGACAGCTGTTTACATACTTACAGATTTAAGTAATCTTTTTTGGCTTCTCTTTGAAATAGATAAAAAAAACAGTAACTGAAATTAAGATATTTATATTATCACTTCTATTCCACTTTAATATTCAGAAGTTATCATACTGTAAAGGCAGGAAGAAAACTGCAATTTACTGCTTTTTCTTTGCATGTTAAAAAAACCCTACGATGTAGAGGCCAGCAGATTTTCCCACATGCGAACTTCTCAACTTTCTCAACAAAGTCATGCATATGTAGAGTTTTGCCATAGAAATCAGCTAACACTATGTGGTCTGTGTGCTTCTATTCCCACTGACGTTCACTCTGTTCCACACGGATATAAGAAAAAAATATGTAGACCATTTGTAGCATGAGCCGTGCCCATGGATGGCTTACAGCAAATTATAGTCTGAGGGTCTCCATATGTTATCAAATTGTTGGTCTATAAATCACCATTAGTTCACTGAAAGACAGGCACATAATAATATGCTTCAACTGGTAGGCTCATGCTTAAAACTCTACAAATCAGCCCGTTATCTAAACAGTATAATATAAACACAGCAAGGAGGTAAGATATCAGCATATGAAGGTTGCCTCTCTTATACATAAACTATTGCAGTGTTCTTGTGTATATAGAGATAGGAGTAGAAAAGAGCAAGAATTTAGTAGCACCTTAAAGACTAAACATTTATGGCAGGGTATGAGCTTGCATGCCTCACTGCTCATTTCTTTGGCTGCATCTGAACACGTGAGCAGTGACTTACAAAAGCTCTTGCCCTGCCACATATGTTTTCAGTCTTTAAGGTGCTACTGGACTCTTGCTCTTTTCTACTGCTACTGACAAACATGGCTACCCATCTTGATTTAGCATGTCCATAATTTGACTTAAGAGACTGTCACAGAGGCCATACCAGCACCACATTTAGATCTTTTATATCACTTTAGATGCAGATGTAGATGGAGTCTACATTCAGCTGACAAGTGTGCACCTATTTGAACCAATTTGTAATTTCAGAAGTACAGGCTCTTGGAAGTAAACAACCTGCAAACATTCAGTCCTCCCACTAGATGGCAAATAAGTGAAGCATAATGGGATGCAAGGATCTCAATAAATATGAGGAAGGAAACTATGATCATAGGATGTTCATGGATGATTTCATTGTTCCAGTATTTCCCTTGCTCCCCTCGACTTGTTAAAGTTTCTAGGTAACACTGTCAAATGCTGAAAGTGCATAAAGAGGACCTGGCCAACTGTAGGCCAGTGCAGCAGTTCTGAAGCTTTCTAAAGTGGATCCCACTTCTTAACTTTTCTACTTTTCAGGATCCTCTTGCAAAACATCTTTACACTATTTATAGACAACATTTAGGGTGTTTCCGCACAAGGACCAATGTTGCCAATTGGTCCCACAAAGCGAAAACGCTATTTTTAAAAGTGCAATCTCGGTGTTACGCATATCTGCTTTTTTAGTGGAATCCAGTAGCGTTTCATTCGTTCCCCACAGGTTTCCAGTCTCGCAAAAATTGCTAGACAGGAAGCAATTTTTTCTGTGCTTTGTCCCGCCCCTGGCCGTCAATCAAACGTACAGCCCATGGGCAGTTGTTATCATGCCCCGGGAAAGCCCCTTTCCCTTTAAGAACAGTTTAAAAAAAAAAAAAACACGTTGCAACGAATATGCCTTGATTCGTTGAAACGAAGAGACACAGCTAGCTGGCAGCTGGCGTGTGAGCTGGCGATTCATTGTTACCACGCTCCCCTGAGTGAAAAGAAAAATCCCCCCCCCCAAACGGGTGCGATTTTCAGCCGAAAATAAAGGGAACTTGCAAACAGGGCTGTGTTGTACTTGGGGACTTAGGGGAGCTTTAAAGCACTTCTGTGGAGGGACTGTAGCCGGAGAAGCCTCGCTGGGTGAATGAAGGCTCCCTGGTTCGTTGCTTTCTGCTCGCTCCGAGAAAAAAAAATGGCGATCGCTTCGCCGAAAGTTCGGAGGAGAGAGCCAGGGGGAGGGACTTTGTTGGAACCGCAACAATGGGAACGCACAGGTCTTTTTCACTAGTGTTGCAGATTGCTTTCAAGAATATAGCACTTTTCGGAGGGTGAATCCACTTTTCCTGATTTCCCTTTAAGCGCTACAACGAATCGCTTTTTGCGGGACTGTTTCAGGAGTGTGGCAGATTGTGTGCGACGTCTTGCGGAACTTCAAATTAGTAGCGTTTACAATTTGCAAGCCTTCTGCTACGTTAAAGTCGTGCGGAATGGCCCTTATATTCCACCTTTCTGCCTAATCAGAGCCATTCTCCTTCTACTCAACAAAATACAAGAAACTCTCATCAAGTGATGCTGTTAACAGCTTCATATTTTACTAGTAGTAAAGTACATTGCATTCTGTAATACAACAGGCGCTAGCTCATGGTTTGGTGTGGGTTTAGTGACTCAGCCGGAAGCTGGCAATCCTAAGGAGAGGTCTCTCTGTGCACAGCAGTCTTGACGCAAGTCAAGCACAACTAGGTAGTGTGGAATTCCAGAACATGAACCTAAACCAATCTGGCAGCCTTAGCTCCATTCTGCAATGTTTTCTTGACCTGAAATAGGTCAGGGGGCTCTATCTGGCTGGTTAGGTGGCTTTGGAGGCATTATACCCTTTTGAGGCCTCACTTTCAAACCTCAAGGAATATTTCCAGACCAGGGACAGCCAACCTCTAGGTGGGGCCTGGAGATCTCCTGTAATTGCTGCTCATCTCCGGACTATAAAGGTCATTTTAAAGACTTTTCACTTTTCTGTGTGTGTATGAACTTTTATTGAGCATCAGACTATGTTCTTTAGCTATTTCATACATTATGTAGAGGTGATCTAAAATTTGCTGTTGCGCCTCCTCTCCCAGCTCACCCCCCCCCACTTGTAACATTCTTGAGCCAGTAATAACCCAATTTTTGAGAATTATTGGACCACTGCCTCCCATATTTGGAGGAAGATGACCGAGTGGTGACAGGGCAGCTTCAGGCATACCTGAATGTCACTACTCCCCTTGGCCCTTTCATTCTGGGTTTCAGTCCCAATAAAATACCTATTAAAAACCATAGACAGTAAAAGCACAAGATGTGGCAGCCATTAAGTTCTCAAATCTATCCCAAAGAGATGGTAGAATCATTAAATTCCCAGTTCAAATTTATATATCCCCTAGAGGGGGTAAGGAAAGGTTGATGAGCCCCAGTCTGCTGTACGCCAATAGTGTTTTATCTTAGGGGGGGGGGGTATGGCTTTTGGTATGGCTGACCATGACATCTTATTGAATTACTTAGACCATAGCTTTAATGTAACAAGAACTGTTCAGTGGTTTCAGTGTGTCTGCTAGATAGACATTCCATCAGGAATTATGAATAATTCAACCTAGGAATTATCTTGTGGAATATGGTGGGTTCTGTACCCTCTTAGGTTCTTTAACATCTATAGGGGACCACTGATCAGGTCGCCCACTGATCGCCCTATGCCCCCCGTAGAGCTTTACGTTCTGCGGGAGAAAATCTATTGGTCGTCCCCGGCCCTAGGGAAGCACGCCTGGCCTCGACCAGGGCCAGGGCCTTCTCGGTCCTGGCCCCTGCCTGGTGGAATGAGCTCCCGGGAGAGCTGCGGGCCCTGCGGGACCTTCCATCGTTCCGCAGGGCCTGCAAGACGGAGCTCTTCCGCCAGGTTTACGGTTGAGACCAGGCTTAACATCTACGACCCCCCCAGGACCTGAGGATTGGGATTAGACACGAGTACCATCAGTATCCCCTCTCCATTTGCTAGGGGGGGATGGGTAGTTGATTAGCCGCTCTTGACAGGTAGTCATTAACTATTGACATGTTAATTGGTTTTAATGTATTTTATGGGGTTTTATACTGTTGTAACCCGCCACGAGCCGCAAGGGAGTGGCGGGAAATAAATTCAATAATAATAATAATTATTATTATTATTATTATTATCAGTAGCTGCACTATTGAGTATCATTAATACATAGCTGATGCCCCAGTATATTTAACTAAACAAAATCAGAGCGCTTGCACTCGAAAGCTCACGCCTTGAATAAATCTTTGTTGGTCTTAAAGGTGCCACTGGACTCTGATTTTGTTTTGTTGTGCTGTTTCAGCCCAGCACGGCTACCCACTTGAATCTGTGTTTAACTAAGTTTTCAAATCCTGTGGTCACTCTTCTGAAGAACTGCTTAGAGACCTGAATGAGGTGGGATAAACTGAAAATGAAGGCAAGATGGAAACAATGTAGAAAGTTGTTCAGGAGGCCACCCATCTTCTTTTAGTCTCAGCTTCTGCCAGAGCTGTAATAAGGTGCACTTGCCTCTGGGTATATAAAGCTGAGGGGTGCAGAGAAGTATGTAATGACTAAAATAAACATTATTGCTCATCATTTATGTGTTTACCTCTGAAACAAAATAACTCCTATGTATTACTGGGGGTACAATTTTATAATCTTGCCTCAGGCGCAAAATACCATGGCTCTGCCCATTGCAACATTGGGATGGGAATTCTGGAATCTTTCTCTCTCTCCGTTTTTGGAACAAGAAACTTCTGAGAACAAGCTCCCATTTCCCCCTTAGATTTTTCTTCCACAGGGTTTCAGAATGTTAGAAAAAGTACAGGAAAGGGAGGGGAGGGTGGAGAACAAGATGCTTCCAAGTCACTGTGACGATACAATCCGAGATTTCCCCGTTGAACAGCCGCCACTTTTAACCACTAACAGTGCCAGCGTCGCGAGAGAAGTGAGGCTGCAAGAATCGCCAGGAAAGCCAAACTGCTCTCCGTCTGGCACGCCCACAATTTTGATAGGCTCTTCTGGAAGTCTCGTTTCTCTCACCCAATGGCTTCGTGCGGGCTGACCATTTTGGGGCCGCATGAGCACAGTTTGACCAATAGGGTTTGCCTAGGAAAACGGAAAGATACTTGCTTGTGTGAGGCGGCGCTGCATAAATTCCCGCCAAATGGTCCGTTCGTGCAAAATAGCAGCGCTGGAACTGGGGGCTGGGGCAGGAGTGGCCCACAACGAATGAGACTTGCTGTCCTCGCGGAGCCCGCATGGTAATTCCAAGGCGCGTGCTTGTGGACCAGCGGAGTCTCAATTGCCTCCAACTCTCGGCTCCTGAATGGCTCAGCAGTTTCAAGTACTGAGGTGCTACTTCTGTCAGATGTTTCAAGTCCAGCAGGTAAAGGCAACCACGGGATAACGCAGCCTGATGTGTCGGATTTTTCTCCCCCCTCCCTTTTTCCACCCCAGCCCTGGCGGAATTAGCTTTATGCTGGTAGGCTAAAAGCAGATGCTAAAGAACTGAAGGGAGGGATTCGTGGTTGCAAGTGGCTGTGCGTTAATAGGAGTATTTTGCCCCCCCCCCCCCAAATGAGCAGTGGTGATAGGAAAGAAGCTGTGGCTCAGTGATAATGCTTGGCGTGGCAGAAGGTCCCAAGTTCAGTCCCTGGCCTCTCCAGTAAAAAAGGAACAGGCAATGATGTGAAATGCCTGACACTCTGGGGAGCTGGTACCAACCTGAGTAGGCTGTATTGACCCTGGTGGACCAATGATCTTGAGTCACTATTTTTATTTATTCATTATATTTCTGTATTGCCCTCCCCTAAGGCTTAGGGCGGTTTACATAAAGGGGAGTATATTATAACTATAATCATCATCATCATCATTAAAGTAACAGTAAGAACCAGTATTGATCAGCAATATCATAACTATTAGCAATGCATTAGAACTTTTCAAACAGAACCCATGGGCGGGATCTGTTGGGTTCAGGATGTGGAGGATGTTTGTGATGTCCAGGGGGGCAGCTCAATTGTGTTAGATCTGTCAGCCTGTGTGTCCACTTTAAACCAGTGTGGTGTAATCAGCACAGGGGTCCCCCGACCTTCTTGAGGCTGTGAGCACCTTTGAAATTTTTATAAACAAATGGTTGCAAACATAGAATGGCTGCCACAAGAGTAGGGTCATGTGCAGGGGAGAAGAGGGGAAATATAAAAATACATTGGGAAAGAAGAATGAAAGAGAATAATAAGAACACTGTGGGAGCAGCTGCAACTGAAACAATGTTAGGGTTGCCAGCTCTAGGCTGTGAAATACCTGGAGACTTTGGAGGTGGAGTGGATGAGATTTGGAGTGGGGGAGGGACCTCACTGGAGTACAGAGTTCACCCTCCAAAGCAGCCGTTTTCTCCAGGGGAACTGATTTCTTGAGTTGAGATGAGGTATAATTCCAGGGGTCCCCCTTCTCAGGACTGGCATCCCTATCTTCATAGTCTATCGTATCTTCAGTATGAATCCCAATTCCTGCTGGTCAGGAGCCTGAGCTGGCCCCACCCTATTTTCAAAAACATTTGATGGGTGCAAAGAAAGATGTCAGGAGGTGCCGTGGTGCCCATGGGCACTATGTTGGGGACCATTGGATTAGATTTTCAGACTAGGATTTGAGAAACTCAAAACTGATTCCTTGCTTTGCCTTGGAAACTTGCTAGATGATCTTGGGCCTGTCACGCACACTCAGTTAAATCTACCTCACAGGGTTGTTGTGAAGATACAATGGAAGAGGAGAATGATCTAAGTCGCTTTGAGTCCTCATTGGGGAGAAAAATAAGATTATCACTATATAAATAAAAGTTCTTTGGAATAATGAGTGTTGATGACACAAGAAGTGATAAGTAGAAATACAGAGCCTCTGATTTCTGGGAGGCTCTGGAATAAGGGACAATTGTTTTTTAATAATATGATCTATCAAGGATTTCATTTGCAGAATACCTGTGCAGTACCCAAGTATGAATGAATGAATTTGAGTGTATTGTTGAAGCTGAAGCCATCACATCATACAAACAAACAAAGCATTAAAACACTAAAATGTATATGTGTGTGTGTGTGTCACAGTATAAACAAGTGATCACAATAAGAAAATTGCAAGTGCAGAATAAAATTAAGTGAAATAAAATAATTATATATCAACTAAAATAAGGATTCCTCAGCCATTCTTGAAACAAACCTTGTTCTAATAATAATGGATGAGGAAATGAAATTAGTATCCATTAAAGTGACAGGAAGGGAAATGTTAGCCAAAAAAAAAATTTTATCGTCAGATCCAGAGATAGTGGATAGTAGCCAAATATATTTGAAGCAGGATACTTGGATTTTAAGCTTCCACCTCCAGAGTAGGTGAATACCAGTAAATAATTGACTGAATATTTTTTAAAAGCATTAACTTTGTTATAACTGTTTAAAAGGTGCTCTGATTATCAATCATTCTGATACTTATGCTACTTCCAAAAGCAAATTTATTACAAAACTAGTACACTGAATTAATTACCATTATTTTTAATTGGTTTCAAATATGCTATGGGGCAATAAAAGATCTTGGTTGTTCTGCTATATCTGAAGTGGTGAAGAGGTTCCACACAAGCTTGAATCCTCCCATTTTTTACTTTAGAAGTAAACTACGAGTAATATAGTTTAAAATAAATTTACGGCACTGCCTTCATTTAAGCATATGTTTGATTCCCTACTCCTCTACATGCAGTCAGCTGGGTGACCTTGGGCCAGTCACAGTTTTCTCAGAACTCTCTCAGCTTCACCTACCTAATAGGATGTCTGAGCCATTAAGTCCTATACAAGTAAAAAGGTAAAGGTATCCCCTGTGCAAGCACCGAGTCATGTCTGACCCTTGGGGTGACGCCCTCTAGCGTTTTCATGGCAGACTCAATATGGGGTGGTTTGCCAGTGCCTTCCCCAGTCATGACCGTTTACCCCCCAGCAAGCTGGGTACTCATTTTACCGACCTCGGAAGGATGGAAGGCTGAGTCAACCTTGAGCCGGCTGCTGGGATTGAACTCCCAGCCTCATGGGCAAAGTTTTCAGACGGCTGCCTTACCACTCTGCGCCACAAGAGGCTCTCCTATACAAGTAGAACACAATAAAAAGTAACAAGGGTTGCTGATCTCACAGGTAGGAATACCAACATTCTTCTGATCATTAGTTATAGCAGATGTGAATGTGGCGTTTTACCCAGACTACGTGGCAAAGGCCTAGTTCAGATCATTATATCTTTAAAAATGTTCTTTAGTGTGAGAGAGATGGGTCTGTGGAGATGAATGCCTGGAACTGTACAAGCTTTAACTTGTGTGGGCCAAATAATTCTGTGAGAAAATACTGTGTAACTATAGTTTTGTTTTCTGTGAACCTATACAGCTACCTATGATATTTCTAAGCCTTTGGGGGAAGGAAAGGGGTTGTGAGGTTGGGAGTTGTTTTGTTGGTTTTGGTTTTAGTTGAATCAGCCATAGAATATACGTGTGACCTCCTGGGTTCTCACAAGTAATCATTCACATGGTGCAAACTCTCAAGGGTTGTTCCAGTAGATCTAAATGTCTGAACAACGCCAAGGGTATTCCAAATAGGGAAAAGAGGAGGAAATTCTCTTTCCTTTTTAAATACCAATGGTTTTCAAATATAAATTATAATATGAAAAAACAGTCTCTTAGTGACTTGAATACTAGCAAATCATTGTATGCCACTAATTGACAAGGGAACTCAATATGTCTATTATTGTTAATTATTATTGTTTTGTCTCACATGCTGGACATGCTTTGACTTGAAACTCCTGAGGGTGTTTATCACTAGTTTTCAATGATACATCTGCTTGTAGCATAGTGCAGTTTACATTTCACATACCTTGGTTTGAGGAATAGCCACGACTGCATTTGGGTAGGGTGGTTAGGAATGGAAGACTTGTTTCTTTCAGTTCTGAACTGAATTATGGACAGATCTGTTGTGAATGTTCTTATGCTGTAGAATTATGGCAGTTAGTAATGGACAAAAAGTTCAGCATTATGAGAGTCTTGCTTTTAGAATCTTTTTAAATAATAAGATTCTAGCCCTAATAGTTATAAATATAGACTTGAAAGTATGTGCAAAACCTCACAGCTTAGTGGCTCAGAGCTTGAGTACAATACAGTTCCTAGCACAAGCAGAATACAGTTCCTAGCACAAGCAGAATAAATTATGCATGATGTGCAAATTCATTTAATTCTCTAATTCAGACAGGATGCAAAATACTTATATTTACTGGTTCAGGTTAAACGCTGCTCTAATTATGGCATTAGAGCTACTGCTGAACATTCAATACTGTGCGGTTATTAAAATTCACTGCACATTATGCACATGTGTCTAGTGAGAGCTTGATGTGTTATGCAGATTGGATAGGCAGCTAACTGATTACTTTACCTGTAATTCCATTATAGATTAAAAAGACCCAAAAATGGAGCTGCAAAATATGTAATGAAAAGCAGTCAGTTCTAAAGGTGAGTACGGAGAGTTCCGTTCTTTGTGTTACACAGACAGAAGGATTTAGTCCTTCCTTTTCAGTCAGGCTCTTTGAGTATTTGTGATGTTTTGCCACCTTTCCAAAACAAGAATAGCAGAAATTGTGGTTTATCATTCCCTTCCTTCTTTAGATGGTGATATACATTTACTAACATAATAAGATGAAATGATGAGGTTCTTCAAGAGCATATTTCACTGGCTGAGATGTTAATAATTGACAATGAATAAAAATATAATGCAGAATAGCAGATAGTATTATAAGAGTGCTGCTATAAAACATGCCTCAGAAAAAAAGCAATTCCTATTAATCAGTTGAAGAGTCTCTTGTGGCGCAGAGTGGTAAGGCAGCAGACATGCAGTCTGAAAGCTCTGCCCATGAGGTTGGGAGTTCAATCCCAGCAGCCAGATCAAGGTGGACTCAGCCTTCCATCCTTCCGAGGTCGGTAAAATGAGTACCCAGCTTGCTGGGGGTAAACGGTAATGACTGGGAAAGGCACTGGCAAACCACCCCGTATTGAGTCTGCCATGAAAACGCTAGAGGGCATCACCCCAAGGGTCAGACATGACTCGGTGCTTGCACAGGGGATACCTTTATTAATCAGTTTATTATGTGAACAACATGGTGGCTAATATTGAGATCATTGATACAAATGTTGAAAAGTACCAGACCCAGTAATGAGTTCTGTGATATCCCACTGCTCACTTTTCTCCAATCTGACAGAATACCTTTGGCAACTACCCTTGGGACGTGGTTTTTTAACCCTTTTCCTATCCACCTAACCATCAGATTATCATGAGGAATCTTGTCAAAAGGCTTACTGAAATCCAGGTAAACAACATCAACTGAGTTTCCATGATCTAGTAAGCCTGTCACTCATTCAAAAAAATGAAACCAGGTTGATCTGGCAGGACCTGTTGGAGATAAATCCATGCTGACTTCCCTGGATCAACAAATTCTCCTTCAGCTATTTGCAGATTGCCAGACTCACTGGCCTGTAGTTTCCCAGGTTATTTTTCCTCATTTCTTCATTTCTGAAGATGCTTTAGGGTGATCCTACATTGAGTAGAGAGTTGGACTAGATGGCCTGCATGGCCCCTTCCAACTCTATGATAAGATTGGGATAACATTCACTTTCCTCCAGTCTTCTGACATCACCAATCCTCCAAGATGTTCTTAGGATGATAGACAAAGGTTTCACAAGCTCTCTTGAAAGTTCTTTGAGCACTCTTTTGGGTGCATAGCATCTGGCCCAGGGAATTGAACTCATCTAGTACAGTCAGGTGACTCTGTCCATGTCTATCTGCCACCCAGACACTTTACCTTGCCTAATACCATCCCTAGATGTGTCCATATTCTTCTAGGAAAAACAGAGGCAAAATAGATACTGAGCCTTTCTCTGTCCTCTGTCAGACTCTACAGGGGACCTATTGCCTCATGTACCTTACGTTTGCTCCTCACATATCTGTAGATTTTCTTGTTACAGTGGGCTTCCCTGGTCAGTCGCAGCTCACTAACAGCTTTGGCCTCTCTGATGACTGACCTACAGTGCCTTGTAACCTGCAGATACCCCTTCATTTCTTGAACATTTCCTTTTTCTTCCTTAGATCCTCCTGAAGTTCTGTGTTCATCCAAGTAGCCTTCTTGGATCCCCTAACATGTTTCCATCTTGCTAGAATAGTCATAGTTTGAACATGCAATAGCTCTTGTTTAAGGACAGCCTACCCATCACTTGTTCCTTTCTCTTCCAGCATTCTTGTCCATGGGATAACTCAAAACATGGCTTTGAGTTTATGAAAGTTTGCCCTACTAAAGTCTTACATGTCTGACTACAAACTTCCTTGCCCCTCCATCTAGGAGGACATGATCACTCCTCCCAAGATCCCCACCTCCTTCACCCCATCCACCATCTTGCATGTGAGTTGGTATTAAGTCAAATATGACCAAGTTTTTGTTTAGATCACCTTTATGTCCGTTAAAAATCTAAACATTTTGAATACATGCATGATGGTAACTTAACCTCTTCAAAAATAAGCAAACAGAAGTAAAAAAAAACAAAAAAACACGCTAACATATAATTCAGATTAAATACAAGTAGAAGAGCATAAATGTAAATGAATGCTACTGGCTATTCAGAGGTTCAGTTTTTATCAACTTTCCTTGCCAAGGCAGCAGTAAACCATTATGGAAAGTATATTTTAATAGAACTTTCACTTCTTTTCAGGTTTTTGTCCAGGGTTCTGGGTCTGATTGCAGGTACCATGTTCAAAAATTAAATATGCTGGTAGGAGAGAAAGAACAGACATCTGTCAATATGCCATGGTATAATATTAATAGTTTGTTACTTCTTCCTTTGTTTCTGTACTGTGTTTTCACTGAATATAAATTGTGTGTAATACGTCTTAACTAGAAGTGAATAACCATTTTGCAACATCCATGGATGTAGTGAAAGCTTGTAGTTAAATTATATTGCTACCACTTTTTAAATTCCAGTGGCTGTTGGCAAACTTTAGGAAAGGTGTTTGTCCAAGCTCTCTACTGCATTTGGAGGGAAATGAAATTGTAGAAGTATCCTGGCTCCTCTAACAGAACGTTCAATATCTGCTAAAATGTTCTGTTCCTGGGAACAGCTTACTCCTTTATGAAAATACTAGGAATAAAGCCCATTGTAGTAAAAATACAATGGGCGCTAGCAGTGATGAGAAAGAGAGAGGAGAGGTAGATTGGGGGCATCGGCAGGGGCGGGTTATATGGGAGGGATCTCAGAGGGAGAGGGAGGAAGAGGTGAGGGTAGGGAGAGTAAAGGCAGGTTACCGGCGACAGAGTCCGTCGGCGGCCTCCTAACGCGGTGGGTGAGGTTTGAAGGTGGCCAGGGGCTCGTCAGCAGCGAGGTGTGGTTGGCAGCCATGTTGGATGGTGGTGCGGGCCGTTGGCGGCTCACTGGCGGCCTCCCCATGGGCGTGGCGATGTCCGGGGGCGCTCGGCGGCGGGCTCACAGGCTCCGGCTGTCGATGTGGTGGGCGCAGGGCGGTCCTTCAAGCGCTTGGGGGCGGCCTGCCCATGTTGGCGGGGAGAAGGCGTCGTGGGGCGGCAGCGACGGCGAGTGAGCGCGAGCCTTCATTGTGCAGCGTCAGTGGGAGAAGGCAGAGTTGGGCGGGCATAGCGGCAGGCCCCGGCGGTGACGGCGATTCATCAGAAGCCTTCTCCCTGCGGCGGCGCATCCGCAAGGCGGTTGCAGCGGCCAGGCGAAGGCAGTGTGGGCCGGCGCCAACGGGGAGTGAGCAGCAGTCTTCTCCCGGCCGCCAGAACGGCCTCGCCGTGTCTATGATGCGGTGCGGCCACTCCGGCGGCCGGGAGAAGGCAGAGTTGGGTGTGTGTGTGGGTGGAAAGGAGCTGGGCCGCCGCGTCAAAGACGCGGCAGCCCAGCTCCTTTCCCTGCAGCAAGGCGGAGGCAATGGCGGCCAAGGAGGCAATGGGAAGACGCACTTTGCGCGCCTCCCCATTGCCTACCCGGTCCAGGATTGACACTCGGAGGAGCGAATCGGGAGCCGCTTTGCGGCTCCCGATTCACTCCTCCGAGTTTTTATCCCGGACAGAGCCCACCCTAACTCCTCCCCACAAGCCCTTACCGCTTTATTTAGTCTGCGGCGCCCACGGGGCGCCACAGGCGGTTTAAAGACTGACCACAATGTCTTTAAATTAGCTCCCTAAACATGCTGTAAATGGAGGTTTTCTTCATGCTGAGACAACTGTATTGTTTAGCAGGAATTTCACACACCATCTTTACATGACTCTTGTTGTATAGCTATAGCTAAAAATGCCTACTTAATATTATTCGGAATTTTCACTAGGTTCTTCTGTTATGTCCTTCTTTATAGTTTTCTGCAGCCCATGTTTATGTTCTCATAAGTTTGCATAAGGACAAACTCACAAAGTGAGACATTTATTACAGTTTAAATATACTGACTTATTTTTAGGTATACTGAAGAACCAGAAGAAAGGGATAACAAGAACACAGTTGCTCAGCTGGAAGAAAATTTGGACTGGCAGGCAAGCCCTTCTGGAGCACATAAATATTATCTCAAAGCACAGCCAGTCATAAACCCTTAAATCAAGTTAGAAGGGTCAAGGGCAACTAATTTGACATTGTTTTGTTCAGTTATACTGAAAATTCTGCTAAATGGCTGTGCAGTAAATTGAGCTTAAAAGACATGCTGCTGGGTGCATTGGATAACTGAGAAAAGGTCCCTGGAATATATGTATTTGTTGTTATTCAGTAGCTTATGAAGACTTGCTGTGCATGTCACGGGACATGTGGCATTAGGAACAATTTAAGCTGTGTAAGAGTATCTGCTTTAAAAGAAAAATAGTTGCCCTTATGGTTATGAAAACATTTTTAGAGTATGCACATCATATGTATAACGGAAGTTTTAAGGGGTGCCAAATAAGAATTCAAGCATCTGTCTTTTTCTGTCACAACCAAAACCAAAATAATTTAATTTGGTCTTTTCTGAGACTTTCCATGATTTTGTAGGAGGAAAAGCTCAGCCGTTGGAACAAATATCTGGACAAAAGCTGTGAGGAAGAAGAGAAAAAGTGGCATGCAGAAAAACAAACCGGCTGTTTTCTGAATAATGTAACAAAAAACCCAAGGTATGTCCACAATTTTCCTTGTTTGTTAACATGCTAGAAAATTCGCTGCTATATTTGAATAGAGCCATGGATTGTTAAATTTTTTTAAAGGTCTAAGATCTGTTTGCTTTCTCTCTACCTACACACCAGGTGATTTATTTAAGTTAATCATTAATTTTCTGTATATATATCACCTAGGAAATATAAGAAGACCAATTTAAACAGTATTGATGACAAGAGAGCTGAAGGAAATAAAGTTCCTGGATCTGGAAAGAATGTAAGTTTAGAAGTGGTAAATTTCATGCTCTGTAAGAATGTAGACCCTTTAAATATAGGATTGCTTATTTAACATGGCTCCAGTCCTCAAAGCCTCTTGCCAAACCATCCAGAGCCGCAAAGAATGGGTGGTATAGAAATCCAAATAAATAAATAAATAGAAATATAGAAATATATAAAAATATATATATGGATATGATTGTCTCAGCTTTGCTACCTTTGAAATTACCAGTCAGCCATGCTCCTTGGTAATGAACTGTCTTCATAGGCTGACTGCTGTGCTCCCTTCAGCCACTGTTAGAGGCCTTGTTCCCTGGTACTTTTAACACTTGTCCTCCCCTTCCATGTGATTGGCCTACATCTGCATGGAATGTAATCCTTAATCTTGCTGTGAAAGGGTTGAGTCATCAACCAGCATTAATAGAAGCTGCTCATGTGACGTTTGCTTGAGAACAATGCGTATTCTGTCTTAAGCACTCACTCAGAGCAACAAAGCTTACTTTTTTAAAGAGGAAGGAGAAGAGAACATAGAATCATAGAGTTGGAAGGGACCTCCTGGGTCATCTTGTCTAACCCCCTGCACTATGCAGGACACTCACATCCCAATCACTCATCTGCTGTAACTTGCCATCCCATTGAGCCTTCACAGTATCAGCCTCTCCATCAGACGGCTATCTAGCTTCTGTTTAAAAATTTCCAAAGATACAGAACCCACCACCTCCTGAAGAAGCCTGTTCCACTGAGAAGCCGCTGTCAGGAACTTGTTCCGGATGTTTAGATGGTTTATTATACCGTTTTTCACTACCTAAAGGAGTTCCAAAGCTACTTAAAAACACCCTTCCCTTCCTGTCCCCACAACAAATACCCTGTGAGGTAGGTGAGGCTGAGAGTACTAAGAGAACTGCTCTGCAAGAACATCTCTAAAAGAACTGTGGCTAGCTCACAGTCGGCCAGCTGTCTGCTTGTGGAGGAGTGAGGAATCAAACTCAGTTTTCCAGATTAGTCTGCCACTCTTTAACCCCACTACACTACATTGGATCTACTGCTCTGTTCAGTCTCACTTCATTTGAAGGTCCCTTGATAGCTCACTCTCTTCATTCCTTTTGAAGATCAGGAATTGTTTGTTAGCATGTTCCATTAACTGATAAGAATGTGTACATGATAAGCTGATTTGGTAACCTGATCTTGGAAGAGAACCAATGAGCAAATGCAGGCTTTCACAGTTAAAGGTGTCAGTTAGCATTGCACCCAAACCCCAGCAGAACAGCAGACCACTTTCCTTTCAACTGCTCCGCCCAGAACAGGTTAATCTAGAACTGGATGCTGCACTATCACAAAGCAGAAAAGTGTGCAAAAGAGTTCCAGGTCCATGATACAAACAAAGCAAAGGAAAACAAACCCACAGGTTCACTTTAAAAAACTAATGACCTGGTAAAGTTTTCCAAAGAAAATGGCATCGAGGCACCAGCTTGTGCCACCTTGCAGCCATTCAGGGGTCCACATAGTGGTTCCTGTGGGTGCCGCTGCAACTAGTGACACCTTTCCTGGCACCCACTAGAGGGTTTTTAGAAAGTAGGTGAAGCCAGATGGGACTTTCATCCAGAAGGGATTCTGATTGGTCATTGGAGATTTGATAGGTTGTACAGATATTTTTAAAGTCACTTCAATAACTGCCATCACAGCACAAGAATTTTCATAGCGTGACTGAAGGTATATGTAAGAAAATATTTTTAAACACTATGTCCATTTGAAAAGCTTTATTAAACACACAAATGTTGAAGACTATCAGTTATGCATGACTTCACTTTCTGACATTTCATGATTGACAGGGCCTCTCCTGGCAGCCGTATCTCTGTTTGGGGGGAGGGTTATTTCCACCACCCTGTGTCAAAATTCCAACGGTGCCTGCAAGTTGAAAATGGTTGGGGGCTCCTGTTCCAGGGTATCCCTTGAGTGCCGCATGAAGTTCTAGCTGGATGTGACAGCCATTTTTTCCTGTCCTCCTGTAGCACAGAAGAAATTCATTCGGAGATACACAAGCTTGTGGAAATGCTGCAGATAAAAGTATGGGGATTTCTAGTGTTGAAGAACTTATGGTACATGGAAGGAATGAAGAGACGGAGTTAAGAAATGTTGTCCTTTCTAATCAGAGGAAATCTCTTTCATCAGTGACTTTTAATAGGAGTGTGACTGCCGCTGAATTAGCGTGCCAGGTACCTGTAGTCCAAAGAGCTGCCGCTGCAAGTAATGAAATAGCCAACTTAATTGACAGCCCCTCAAACTCACAGCATATACCAAGGCAGACTGTCTCTACTGCCCTACGTAAGATAAAGATAAATAGCAAGCATATCGAAGCCAACATACTACCTGAAAAAAGCAACGATTCTTCGGTTTTACCTAGTGCTGAACTTCAAAATATGTTATCAAAGGAATCTATCTCCATTCCTTTGGTACATCCCATTGCTTTCTCTACTGCAACAGGTCAAACTAGTGGCCTTTTTTCCACTGGAGAGGACTTTGATGACTACCTTTGAAGAATATTCAGGCATTGTATTTGTTTCCTATGATGACTATGACTTGTTTCCTATGGCCTCATTTATTCATTAGTCTATTTGTGATGGCTTAGAAGAACCTTAATTCAGAAACACGGACTTTAAAATCTATGTTGTGTATTCAAGAAGTGGTTGCGGGGAGACATTGTCTTATGATACAGCATATGACTACTCAGTAACATAGCATGTTATATGTTGGACCAATAGCTAGTGTTAGTCTTATCTGAAATTGCCAGTGGTTTAGATTCCCTTCCACCTATTGGAGTATTTCCTGAAACTGAATTGGACTTTGCTTTTCCCTGCTCACGACAGCTGGGAGAGGTGTGAATAAAAATCTTCCCTAAAATCAAACCCAATATTTGTTTACTGTTAAGTACAGGCAGAACAATTAAAAGCAGTACTGTTCAGAGGCATGTTCTGCACATCAATTTCAGTTGGGTTTTTTTTGCCTGTTCTGGAGTGTCTTTAACCACTTACATTCTTTACTGGATCGGGTCTGTTGGGTGTCTATGTAAAGATGACTGTTTGCCCAGATTTGAATTTCAGTTCTATAGAACTAGTGAAATCTGTCACAAACTATTTATTGGCAGCGATAAATTGCTATCTTCATTCAGGTCTTGTCAGTTCATAATTGCTGTCAAGGGGAAAAGAAACTTTGAACCTCCTCAAAAAAATGATAGATATTTGTCTCCCTCCCCAGCTTGCTTTTAATTTCGTACAGCAAAGCAGTTACTTCCTACTTTACAAGAAGCTGCCTTGAAAAGGATATATGTATAACCTGAAGAGACACAGCTTACTGCTGTTCAGCTTAAGTCATCTACTAAATATATATGGTTGTTATCATAAGTAGGGAACCACAAGGACGTGGGGTGGCATCTTATTGTCCTGTCCCTTTGGGGGGGGGGCTTCCCTGAAAGCCCCCTGAACTTAATCTCTTCCTTTTTCCTGCTTTTTCTTCAGCTCCCCTGGGTGAATTATGGCCAGGTAGCAGTGCCAGCCAATGGTCTAGTCCAGGAGTTCCCAACATGAGGCCCACAGGCTCTTTCTTTGCAGCCTTCCAACCTGCTTGTCTGCTACTATCACTTTCAGAGCATTTTCCCTCAGACCCATACTGTGCTTCCTGCCACAAGAGGCACCATCTACTGCTGTTCATCCTGCCTCTTTCTTGCAAAACAGACAATAGTGACATTGTTTTGGTCTCCATAGTTTCTTCTGTCAGCCCCCTCTTGTTTAGCCTCCATAATAGCATTTTGGCCATTCTAGGTGCTTTGCTAGCCATACCACTCAGCTTTTTAACCCTCTTCTCCATGAATTACCATGTTCAAGCTATTTATGCATATAAAAAAGGTAAAGTCCCTGTGTGAATGGATTCAGATGTCAGGTCTGCTTTTGCAAAAAAAAAAAAAAAAAAAAGGCAGGAAAGGGACAGTTAAGTCCTGGTATTTTTGCAGAAAAAGGATACAAAGCGCAAAATGTTCCAAAATGGACTACATTAAAGTTAACATTTCTTCCTTTACCTCTGAATGTTTACTTTTAATCTAAATCTAAATAAGGTTAATAATTTTGTTACATTTTGGTTCAAAATGTGGCCCTCTTTAGGCACTGGCCATGCTAACATGACCTCCATGTGCCAAAAGGCTGGGAAACCCTGGTCCCAGTTGCATGCCAGGGAACTTTCAAGGGAAAGGCTCACTTTTTCCTGTATCCCTTCCCATCTTCCTGGCAGCCTTGCGAGGCACAGCAGGCTGAGAGGGAGTAACTGGCTCAAGGTCACCTAGCCACACCATCACACAGAATTTTTGTGCAGTGGTAGCTGTTGGACAGTTGCAGTTATGAAAGTCACACTGGTTGTTGTGGAACCCTTGCCCCCCCCCCCTTTATGTTATATTCATCAGCTACCTGTAGAATCAAGGTGGCTTTCAATAGTAAAATAGTTTACATAGAAAAACTGAAAGGCTGACAATGCTATTTTGCTGCCAAGGAACCTGCATAATGGCCACTGGGATTTCCTTTCTTAAAAGTACAGGTGCTGTTTTTATTATTTGGAGATTAACACAGGTGTTGTTTAGTTTTGCAACCTGGGGCTTTATTTGGTTAGTAGGAAGTCATGGCTCTCCAGCATAAAGAACCCACATGTGATTTTAGAATTAGATATATTGATATATAGAAACAACAGCAAAGCAGCAGATGAATGTCATACTTTTTCGCAAAGGGTCTGCCCTCCACATATTCAGTAAAAATTATCTGCTTAAGGACACATGCTCCCTCAAGTCAGACAAACTTAAACACACACATTTAAATGCCCATCAGCTAGCAATAATGCATTTCAACTCAGCTACACAAAGCATATTATAGATGACGTGGTGAAACAGGAAAATCACAAATATTTATTTTTGTAGAATGAACAAAGACAGAAGAATCTGATCATTGTAGGAGGTAAAATATAAAAAGGAGGCTACTCTGGAGCCTTTTTCAAATAAGCTTTCAGTATTAAGGGCTGCATAGGATGTGTTAGGGAGCTGGTGGATGCTTGGAGTACTGGATAGTATCCAGCGCTGAACCAATGTCATAGTTCTTGGAGCGCAGCAAATGAGTGAGCCATCCTCCTTCATCACTGAATCCCATGGACAGCATCTGTGACAAAGATTCGATCAGGCGTGGATCTGCATCTACAAAGGTAAGAGGCATCCCACAAAAATTACTTGAGCTCAACATTATTGTTAGAACAATCACTACCAGCAATATGGAGCTACTCATATTATAGTTTACTTACTATCTAGTACCAGCCCATCTTCCAAGAATCCAGGTCAACATTTTGCAAGGAAGAGTGGCATAAATACACTGCTATCAGCACAACAAGCCCAAAGTGTATTTTCATAGGCAAATTTTGATGCATATCAATTTTATTTAAAATCTATTAGTTACAAAGTTTGCATTTAACAGCAAACAAGAATACTCAGAACATACCAAAGAGATGCAATTTAAGATATATTACTGACCAATCTCTTTACGTAAGCCAGCTATCATACTTTTTCAAACCAGAAATTTACAGAATGTGGGTGACCAAACGCACCTGGAGGAAGATGAGGGTAGAGTGCAGCCTCTCTCAAGCCTGTTGGTCCAATGTTAGCAGGAGCTTGAGTTGGATTCAGGCAGCATGAGCTGTCTGTTTCCAGCATCTGTAAGGACTGCAGTTCACCAGTAGAAGGGTCTACTTCCTTTGAGGATAAATGGGTCCAGTCCTCGTCCCCTGCTGAACTACTACTGGTTTCAGCTGGTTCCTGGGATCACAATTACATAATGCAAATCTGCTATTGAGCCAGCAGTGCTGATGTTATGGACAGCAATACAAAAATCTTTTCAGACCCCAATGTGGAGAGAAGATTTAAATCTGTATAGTAGATACTAAAGTTCAACAAGCATAATGTGACATTCAGATGCTCAAATAGGATTAAACTGCTACTGCCATTCAGGAGTTTTTTTTTTTTAAAAAAATATTTTAAACACTATTACATGTGTGGATTCTTCAAGAATTCTTCAACAAGAAAAATAATTCTTCAACAAGATTAAGATACCATTATGAATCCCAGTAACAGGCAAATTAGACTGTGGGAGAGTTGTGGCTTCAGTATACTGACTGAAACTGGCAAAGGTTTCTGCTAACCAGCTAACCAGATTAATGCCATCAGAAGAACTGAATTGAGCATTACTTCCAACAAAAAAAAATCATATTTACAATATGCAAGTGCACATTTCAGAAACTGCCAAGTCTTCATTCTCTTACCTGTGACAAGAGACTCTCCTGTTCCATCTGCATAGGGGGAGAATCTACCACCATCTCCTGAAGCTGGTCGGTGATAGCATCTCCTGCCTCTGAAGCTGGTTTGCTCCTATTGCTTGTTTCAAATTTTGACTGGTCCCCCGAACTGTTTCCAGGCATGGCACTGCTCTTCTCAGCACTAGGTGTAGGGGCCACTTTGCTTCTTTGTCCCCCATGTTCCACATCAATATCAACATCAATACCTAGAGAAGCAGTAGGATAGGCAGAGTCAAACAAGATTAAAATTTTAAAGATGTGAATGTAGGCTGTTTAGGTGTACGCATACCTCCTGTAGTGCTGACACACGGCAGCTGTCTCATCTGCCAGCCGAAAAGTCAGGAACCAAACTATGTTTTCCTGCAGTGCTATCATTTGGGGAGAACGTGAATGTGTTTGTAGGGAAGATGGGCAACACGGCAGCTATTCAGTAGGCTCTGGCACATACCCAGTCCTTAAGCTAATTATGGTCTATGCTGCTGTGACAACTTCAAGTACTTTTTTCATAATTTAATGCAAACTCCTGCCAAGAGGGAACAGAATGTCAAGGAAATTTCAGCAGTGCCAGTCACTTTGCCCTGTTTAATACTACCCCTGATTTGGTGCTTACAAATAAACTGATGGAACTACCTCTGGATCCAAAGATAAAAGACACCAACATTAGTTCCAGACTTCCAAAATTAAATTTTGGGATGAACAGATCAGACAATAAGTGACAACAGAGGAACCATTTTTTCTTGGAGGAGTCCAACAGACTTAATGGGATATTAATGGAAGTAGCACATCCATTCAGCAACAGAAAAGACAATAAATGCAGTTTCCACTTACCAAGTGGACTCAGAAATGCTGCAACACTTTCTCCAACATTCTTCAAGAAGGTGACATTGGGATCCTGAGGTTGATTGCTAGAAGCCTCTCCTTTAGAAAATATCAAACAATAACTCTAGCTATCCAGTTCATTTCCACTTTCAGTGATTATCTGGTGCATAGGAAGCATGTTTATCTAAAACAATTCAATTGAAATCACCTGTTGAGGAACTTTGGAGGAGGGCAGCTACCAAAAACATATTTCACCTAACCATATCAGACAGAATCAGATATCAAAAAGTAAAAATTACCTTGCTCAGGAGTAGCATTTGGGTCAGTATTACTGGCACTGGCCTGTGCCTCGCCAGATCTCTGACAACGGCCAGAAGGGCAAGGGTGCCCCCAGCCTGGCATCCATGGAAATGGAACACCATGTCGCATTTTACGAAGCCACCGACCTCTAGGAAACCACTAAAGGGTAAATAAAACACATTAGTTGGATGTTGCTTTATACCCAATTGCCCCATATCTCAGCCAACATGGTCTTTAACCACCTATCTATGATGACCTTTTCCCCACATGGCTCACCTCCAGTGGATTGAGTAATGGATTTTGAAACATGATCATGTTGTGTTCCTTGTGAATGCCTTTTCCCTCACAAGTGCTGCATAGGTCATAGTCTGGACAGACAGTGCACTTGAATCTGGCACCCACAACTGGACCGTCACAGCCATCACAGACCACATTGGGGTGCACCACATTTGGAGGACGCTCCTGGCTGCAGGACTGGCGGTGCAAGTGCTCACGTTTCAACTCCTTTCTCTCTGAAAAAAAGAATAAGCTTCTATCAAGATAAGCTAAAATGAAACATTAAAATATTTTTTCAGAGTTGCAAGACAAAAGCACACAAGAATAAAACAGAGGGACAACACTTTAGGAAATCTAACCACTATATCATACTGACAGTCAAGGACTGGAATATCTCAGCATAGCCCTAAATTGTGTTACACCCTTTTTAAGAAGCTTAGAAGAATGTTAACTTTGCTCCAGGTGACACTCAATCTCACTCCTAAAACATGTTAGAATTAAAATGTCAAAGTTGTTGATTTAATTTTCATTTCACTTTATAATTGTGCTAAGACATCTGTAAGATATTGACTTCCTTCTTAAGATCACATTGTAAGCAACTTTTGGATCAAAAATAATTGGAAAGCATAAAATTATCTTCTATGTACATGTATGATTGCAATCTGAAAATACGTTATAGCCAAGATTTCCAGCAAGAAATGAATGACATGCAGTATATGCACATGCAGAAAAGCCCGAAATCTGCATAATTTACTACCCAATCCAAGGAGAATTACTGCAGTCTAAGTCCAATGCTTTCAGCAGGCTGTGCCTAGTACAACTCGGCATTGGACTGAATTCTCAGCCATCTTAGTGAATGTGTTTGACCTTGGGGGGGGGGGAGAATTGCTGCTATTTCTGCTTATGACATTTGTTCTACTCACCAGAAATTTTTGTGTGATCTGATTGATCTCTTTAGGCTAGCTGTAAGGAGATGAGGAAGTCATCTCACAAGTGCTGATGTTTACGGGAACTTGGGAGTTGCACTGGCAGAAACCTCTTTGGACAACCACCTGGATGCAAGCACAATGGCGGCTTTCTGCCAAAGCAACAGAATTCCCTCTGAAGCACAGAGTCAGTCTTTGGGAGTTCCTAAGCTTTTCCACTTTCTTACCTTCTCCTCAAGTGATCATTTTTAGAAGTAGCCCTTGTTGCAAAATGATATTCAACTGCTTAATACAGATTTTAGACTCCTGGCCATTCCTGAGCCTCTAGAAGAAATTATAACAACTACCAAGATTACAAAGAGGTAATACTAAATTCGATCAAAAGAAGCAACATTACCTTTAACATAGATGCGTAAAATCCCATCTCTGACATAGGGCCTGGCCAGCTGCAGTTCTTCATCACTGGAAAAAGCAATCATATCTCCATCTTCATCTGAAACAAGAAATAATATTACTTGTACAGGACAGATACACTTTTAAATTTACAGACCAAGGACCAAAGGCCATAAAATAATTTGTCATCTTTAAGGTGTGGTTAGACTCCTGTTTACTTTTCAGCTACTATTCTCTTCAACCACATGGACTCATGCAATAAAGTTGCTTAAACCCGTTGAGTCTATCTGGCTCTACCAGTAAGTAGCATACAACTGTGTGCGTGTGTTTTAAAAAGACTGTCTTGTTCAATAAGCTGCAGGAAGATGTGAAGGCATACTACTAGGCTGGCTGACACAGATGAAAGAAACATGAGCCACTATTGAGAGGTATGCATGTCTTCTCAACTAGTCTTGTGAAGCATTAAGAGGACAATTATGTAAAGCTATTAAGATTATGCATAACAGCTCCAGAAAATACCAAAAGACTAATGTATTCTATTTTCCCTCCTTTGATGGATAAGTAACATTTAAAGGTCTCTGTTTCAACAGTGCCTTAAAAGTAGCTGGTGGCATCATCTGTGGCACAAGTAAGCCAATGCAAGTCTGTTATGATCCTGAGGCAAAGGTGAAAACCACACATGCTAACTAGTAGGCCAAGTACTGGCATTCTAACCACAAGCTTGTTGCCAGACTCTCTCCCAGAAAATAACACTCAGATGTCACTCCTATAACCCTGTGCACCTATCTAAAACACCACATTGCACCCACTGCTCACATATTACAAGCCATGATATTTTTGAATTGTTTAAAAATGTGTCATATTCACACAAGAATTGATATCATATTCATACTACTAATGGGATAGTCTCTTATTGTCCGTGTACAAATGTATAAATATGCTGACAAAAAGCACTATTTTCCTCCAAGCACTATAAAGGAAAGTTTCACATCTGCCCGTCACTCATAATAAGAGTTTAACACTGTGCAATATTTTTAACAGAGGTTCAATACTGGCCACAGGTTCAAATTCAGCCTGCAACCTGAATGGCTTGTGAACAACACCCTCCAACATCAACAAGGCAAATCCCAATGGGGTGGGGGGGAGAGAAGAGTGCCAACAGGCACTTCACAAAAATCTGTAATCCAGTGCTAAAGATCAGTTCATGTGACCCATTAATACATATTAACCAAGCCTTGGTTTTCCCAGCAACTACTCCTGATAAATTAATTTAAAATAAGTACAGTTCCAGGCATGGGCAAACCATATATAGCCTTAATACTTACATAGTTTTTCCATACTAATTTCAACAACCAATACATGCCTAGAACTATCAAGCAAGTCTTTTAAGTTAGGGAAGATGGCTTCCGGATCTCAGACCCTCTGTCTCCTAGCACATCCTTGGTTTAGGAACTCAAGGACCGATTTTTCGAAGTATGTAATTTGAGAGAGGGGAAGGGAGCATAAGTCTTCCAAGGCTGGCATGTTTGTTTTTTACCTGAACGTCCTGCTAACTTTGCAACTTTAAAAAAATGAACACATTCACGCGTAAGTGCGGCGCAACAGGCAAAAACCGCAGATCAATATGCCCGCTGCCTGGCCCTATGAGGTGCTGCCTGTCACACGGCGGTCACTGCACTTTTCTTTGCATAGGGCTCCGGGAAGGAGGTGGGGGTCATCCCAACAGACAAAAGGGTGCCACTCACCCTTATAGTACATCTGGAAGGCGCCGGTGGCAGCGGCAGCACTGCGGAGCAGCCCCTGGAAGAGCTCGGCCACCTTGTCGCGTATGGGCTGGAAGCAGGCGGGCGCCTCGACAGCGAAGCGGCGGATCTCCCGGGAGGCGTCCTCCTTGCCCAGCAGGTAGGCCTTGACCGTCAACAGGGCCATGGCGGAGAGGCTGGTGGCTGTGGCGCAGCAAGAATTGGCGGACGAGGCCCGGCACGACTGCAGCGACACGGTCCCCGGAGCGGCTGTGGCTTCGCCTTAGACTCGCCCTTGAGTGCCGCTCAGCGCCGCCTGTCCGGGCGCCTTATAGGCGGTGGCGCGAGGAGGACGGGCTGGAGCTGGGGAAATCCCCACCCCCGCCGGGGAGGGAGGAGGCGCAAGAGACCATAGGAAGAAGGAGAGCAGCAGCAGCAGCAGTAATGCGCAGGGGGTGGGGTGGGGGGGAGATATTGAATTGGGCTCCTGTCCAGGCGAAAGCCGCTGGGGGAGGGGGGGCATTCGCCGGAACGGCTCTTCCCCGCAACCCAAGGCGGCCTGTGCTGGCGGCTTTGGTTCCGAAGGAGGGGGTGGAGTGGGTGGGCTGACAGAAAACCCTCCCGTCAGCATTACTCAGCATTTTCTGCTTTTCTGGGTGGCAGAGAAACGGGGGAGCCAGTTTGGACAGGCAGGCAGTGCGAAGACCGTCCGCGAACGAGGCGGAGTTAAAAAGAAATCACGCGTGAGCACGTGGCTCATTGACCAGCTAGCGGGGTGGAGCCTCACCGTGGCCCTTGTGTCGCTCTGGTTCCTGGGCCTAGGCCTTCGTCATCCCGCCTTGCTGACTCACTGCCGCGGTGGCGTGTAGGCCCCGGGCAGCAGCCTGCGTTTCCTCACCTTGCTGCTGGCCCAGGGCTTTGTCTAGGCCTTTTAGGATTGGTTGCCTAGTTTGCAATGCCCAAATAGAATGATCACTAGGCTGGAAAACCTTTTATGATTTTTATGCAACTGTAGAAGAATAGAAATACAAATTGACACAGGTGGGATGGATCCCTTAAAAGTACCTGCGCCCCCAACAGTACAGTTCCATGAGATTAAATACCTGCCTGTTGGAGCCTGGGAGAGGTTATGCCTGGGGGCTTCACCTCCCCTTAGAAATCCCACGGGATCACCCTGCAGCCATGCAGCCAGCTCCCAAGAAGTTGCTGACAGGTTCTGCAAAGCTCCTTCCATGCCTCTCCCCCAACCTCCAATGGTTTACATAAACAATAGCGACTTCTTCCTTTAGCCTTGAGATTAGGTCACCTCAACATAGCCATAACATCAGCATTGGCTATAGGGATCCTCCTTCCACAAGCTTACCTAAAACAGCATTCCTAAAGACAGCCAAGTGTATACTCTCCTGATTTGAAAATCAATTCCAGAAGCAAAAAATCTTATCCAGTTTCTACTAGCTGAGTAAAAGTTAGAAAAAATTGTCTTCTGTCATTTCATCAAGGCAATTGCTACAGTGGGTAATAGGGGAAGTAACAAGAAACGACTTAATCCCCCTCTCCTTTCTGGGTGGGTGGGTTATTAGTAGGGCTTTTAAAAGCAAATGCATGTTTACACCATCCTTCTTACAAAGAGCTTGGACTGCAGGCTTGGTTTTCCCAGCTCCCATTTTATTCACAATAGATCCTGTGGGATCGTAGAAAATAGACTTAATAAAATTGTTTAATAATTTTTAATAGAATGTGGCTTGACTAGAGATTCATAGACACCAGAAGACCTGCAACACATGAGAGGGTGACATATGGTGCCCAAATGCCATATGCAAGATAAGGGGGACAAAAGTAGCTGTGGGTTGCAAGATGCCCACTGAAGCTTTCAAGGATGAAATGTTGCAGATCTAGGAATGTGCCTATATGGACGAGTACCATCCGAGGGGCCTTCTTGGGAAATTGCTCAGATGGCAAACTCTACCTTTGTACAATACTTCCTTGTAAAAGAGACAATCCAGCCCATCAGGATAGATCAGAGCAATTAAAAATGCCATTGGATTCAAAAAATCTCCTACTACTTACTTGAACCTGTGAGAGAAGTTACTCTAACAGGGATAGACTAACCTAAAATGAACATCCTTCACATAAGGACATTTGTCTGCAGTCCTGTTGGCAGCCCTGCTTTGGTATAGCCGTATTCAGGGATACAAGACTGCAGATTTATTTCAGGGTAGAAAAACTATGTATTGGCTCCCAGAATAGGCAGTGGATTGGGACCTAATTCCAGCCATAAAATTCACACAAGCAACTGGTGTTCTCCCAGCCAGGATCTGGTGCATTCTGTCTGAAAAAAATGTAATTGTGTTTTTGGGGTATTTATGATAAAGTGTGCAGGCACATAAATTAGATTGACTATGTGCTCTGTAGCCAAAGATGGAGAAGTTCTATACAGTCAGTAAACACAAGAACAGGAGCTGATTGTGGTTCAGATCATCAGCTTCTTGTTGCAAAATTTAGGCTTAAATTGAAGAAAGTAGGGAAAAGCACTAGGCCACTCAGGTATGAACTAAATCATATCCCCGACGAATATACAGTAGAGGTGACAAATAGATTTAAGCAATTAGATCTGGTAGGCAGAGTGCCTGAAGAACTATGGACGGAGGTTCGTAACACTGTACAAGAGGTAGCAACTAAAAGCATCCCAAAGAAAAAGAAATGCAAGAAATCAAAATGGCTGTCTGAGGAAGCTTTACAAATAGCTAAGGAGAGAAGGGAAGTGAAAGGCAAGGGAGAAAGAGAAAGATACACCCAATTGAATGCAGAATTCCGGAGAAAAGCTAGAAGAGATAAGAATGTCTTCTTAAATGAACAGTGCAAACAAATAGAAGAAAACAATAGAATGGGGAAGACTAGAGATCTTTTCAAGAAAATTGGAGATATGAAGAGAACGTTTCATGCAAAGATGGGTACGATAAGGGACCAAAATGGTAGGGACCTCACAGAAGCATAAGTGATTTTAAAAAGGTGGCAAAATTATACAGAAGAACTATACAAGAGTGAACTTAACATCCCTGATGACCACAATGGGGTAGTTACTGACCTGGAGCCAGACATCCTGGAATGTGAAGTCAAATGGGCCTTAGGAAGTCTGAGCAACAATAAAGCTAGTGGTGATGACAGCATTCCAGTTGAACTATTCAAAATCTTAAAGGACGATGCAGTAAAAGTGCTACACTCAATATGCCAACAGATTTGGAAAACTCAGCAATGGCCACAGGATTGGAAAAGGTCAGTTTACATTCCAATCCCAAAGAAGGGCAATGCCAAAGAATGTTCAAACTACCGCACCATTGCACTCATTTCTCATGCTAGCAAAGTTATGCTCAAAATTTTACAAGCTAGGCTCCAGCAATATGTGGACTTCCAGAAGTACAGGCAAGATATCGAAGAGGCAGAGGAACTAGAGATCAAATTGCCAACATACGCTGGATCATGGAGAAAGCTAGAAAGTTCCAGAAGAACATCTACTTCTGCTTCATTGACTATGCTAAAGCCTTTGATTGTGTGGAGCACAACAAATTGTGGCAAGTTCTTAAAGAGATGGGAATACCAGAGCATCTTATTTGTCTCTTGAGAAACTTATATGCAGGTCAAGAAGCAACAGTGAGAACTGAACATGGAATCACTGATTGGTTCAAAATTGAGAAAGGAGTTCGGCAAGGCTGTATACTGTCGCCTTGCCTATTTAACTTGTATGCGGAGCACATCATGAGAAAGAGGGGATTAGAGGAGTCACAAATTGGGATCAAGATTGCAGGGAGAAATATCAACAACCTCAGATATGCAGATGATACCACTCTAATGGCAGAAAGTGAAGAGGAACTAGAGAGCCTGTTGATGCGGGTGAAGGAGGAGAAAAGTTGGCTTGAAACTCAACATCAAGAAAACAAAGATCATGGCATCCGGCCCTCTCAATTCCTGGCAAATAGATAGGGGAAGAAATGGAGATAGTGACAGATTTTATTTTCCTGGGCTCCAAGGTCACTGCAGATGGGGACTGCAGCAAAGAAATTAAAAGACGCTTGCTCCTGTGGAGGAAAGCTATGGGAAATCTAGACAGCATCCTAAAAAAGCAGAGACATCACCCTGCCAACAAAAGTGTGTTTAGTATTCCCAGGCTATGGTATTCTCAGTTGCAATGTATGGCTGTGAAAGTTGGACCATAAGGAAGGCCGAGCATCAAAGAATTGAGGCTTTTGAACTCTGGTGCTGGAGAAGACTCTTGCGAGTCCCTTGCACTGCAAGGCGAACAAACCGGTCAGTCCTAGATCAGTCCTGACTGTTCCTTAGAAGGCCAGTTCCTGAAGATGAAACTCAAATACTTTGGCCACCTCATGAGAAGGAAGGACTCCCTGGAGAAGAGCCTAATGCTGGGAGCAATCGAGGGCAAAAGAAGAAGGGGACAACAGAGAATGAGGTGGCTGGATGGAGTCACTGAAGCTGTAGGTGCAAACTTAAATGGACTCCGGGGAATGGTAGAGGACAGGAAGGCCTGGAGGATCATTGTCCATGGGGTCGCAATGGGTCGGACATGACTTCGCACCTAACAACAACAACAACAATAGTTATGTAGATCTTCCTAGTTTCCTCCCTTAAAAATCTCTTTACTGTGGTGTAATGCAAATACTGCTTATAGTTGTTTAACTGGGCTTGCAAGGGAGAATTAGGTGAGTTAAAAGGAAAGAGATCATAGGACCTAGCTGAGTCATAAATAGCTGAACTAGTTGCCTTTTAGATAAGTGGAGACCTTACTAGAGTTTCTGGAGTTTGAATGACAAACACTTGACTACTGATTTGTTAAGTTGAAGAATCATCTGGAAGAAGCATGATGTCATAAGGATGAAACCAAACATGAAATTTTGCCAAGAATCTCCTCCTCAGGGAAATTGTTACACATATTGTTATGACAATAAGGCAATCAATGCACCACAGTGTTGTGGGGAAGCAGGGAAGAAGCTCTCTTCCCAACAGTGTTGAACCCAAGGCAAATAACCTCAGTGTAAATGGTCCTAGTTAAGATTTCTAAACACTAGCTTTTAGTTGAAGGGTGGATGAGGTACTCAGTTTATTGAGAAAAAGAAGATATCAAGCACACTTTACCAGAACCCTAGTAAGCACTGGCCTTGATAATATCTAAGTTGATAATGTCCTGATGTAGCTACCACAGTCATACACAAAAATCTACTGGTCTCCTATGTTATTAACTAGAAAAAGACATTTCCTTTGTTTCAGTTTCACAGCAGGAATAATCTGTTGCCTTGCTGACATGTCCCACTTTACCAATTATATGAGAAGTCATCCAACTCTTTAAACTGAAAAACCCAAAAATTATGGATAACAGCAAAAATTCCGCATCTTGAAGTAGATGTTCTTCTGGAACTCCCTAGCTTTCTCCATGATCCTGCGTATGTTGGCAATTTGATCTCTAGTTCCTCTGCCTCTTCGAAATCCTGCCTGTACTTCTGGAAGTTCTCAGTCCACATACATAACTATTACTACAAGACTATCAAGTGCTGGTTCTTTCTTGCCCACAATGTGTTGAAAGAAAATGGCAAGGGGGTTAAGGCATCTCTCTCTGCATAGCATAATCCTGACCGGGGGCAGGAAGACAACACACAGGGCAATGTATCATATTCTCCACACCCTTCAGGATAAATTTTATCATCTATTTTGTAAATGTTTTCCCCTGAAAGTGACTATTCTCTCCTTCCCAGAAGGTTAAAGATGCAATCTGACTGCAGCTCCACCCACCTGTCATTCTGCACAAAATGTAGACAAGACACCTGAAGAAGATCCCGGCCTTAATCATCTCTCCAATATTACTTTTTATATTTTTACAGCTGGCTTTGTAAAGAGGTCTACAGAACTTTAAAGTTTGCATATACTTCTGTGTTATTTTAGTTGGTCCTAATGATAGATATCACATGGCTTTGGGGTTGGGATTTTGGTTTGTATGTCCAGATGTGTCCATCTGCATTAATTTTGTGTTGTATGTCCATCTATAATTAAAGGGGGAAGGGGTGTTTAAAAGTGAGAGGGAAAGGTAATTTATATATGTACATAGAAGAATTTATATGTTAGGAAAACTTTATAAACAATGAGGAAATTTGATTACCCTAAACTTCATCATACTCTTGTCTCAGAATCTTCTGGTTTCCTTACTGATGAAACAGAACACAAAAACAAAAGACTAGCAAGCAATGTTGGCCCTCAGAAACCCCTTGGTTGCCCCCCTTTGTTCTCTGCTTGAAGGAACTTGGATCAGATGGCTATGACTCAGCGGAGTCCCATGATCTGTTCCTTTCTCCAAAAAACCAAAAGAGGGAGCTCTAGGATGGGATTATATAATATTTGAGGATCAGTAATCTACTTTTTTATCTGTCTCCTTGCTCTGTCATGATGACTCAAACAAGGTGCAGTAGCTGAGAATATTCCGGATTTCACTAGAAAGTTTCCATTTTATACTTAGATCTTGAAAATCATCCCCCCTTCTTTATAAAGTAAGTATTCTCCTAAAGAGTCCTGTGAATACTTGAGGGGGAATGACGCATATTACTGTCCTGCAGTTTTATTGGGTAAGGGTATCCCATCAGGGCCTTGCTTGAACTTCCACAATTCCGTAGGGCCTGCAAAAATGAGCTCCACCAGGCATTTGCTTGAGGACAACAAACTCAAAACATCTACAGGTCCCCCCCCCCCCCCCAATGAAAAATCAAACCTACCCAGGGATTGTCAGTGTCATTGTTCTTTTAAAATACTATTCTGATTGGCATGTTATATCATGATTGTTATCTGTTATATTGTTATATGTTCTTTGTAAATGATCTACAATGTTTTGTGTAAACTGCCCAGAGCCATATGGAAGGGCGGTATAAAAATCTAAATAAATGAAATGAAATAAGTAAATAAAATAAATCCTCCTGTTTTGCACACTTGGGTGTTTTTATTAATACAATTATTGTGTTTTTGAACTAGTCAAGCAGCATAATTCTAACCAGGAAAAAATCTACGAGTTATTTATTTATACTTGTTTTTCTCCCCAGTGGGGACGCAGCATAGTTTACCACATAATTCTCCCCTCCTCCATTTTTTCCACTTAACAAGAGCCTGGCAAGGTATGTTTGATTGAGGCACAGAGAGAGAGAGAGAGTATCTGTGTGGGACTGACCCAACGTTACCCAGCACAAGCTTCCATGGAGATTCAGTCCACAGCCTCCCAGACTCTATTCCACCTTGCTAGTCACCACATCATGTGTGTTTTGGGGTGGAAAGATTATTCTCTCATCCACTAGCATAGAACAGATATAAATAGCTCTTTAAAAAAAGAAGCACATCTTGAAACTTAGCTGTGAAAGGATCACTTTTCACACATGCAGTATTTTGGAAATATAGGACATATTTTGATGGGAATAAAAGATTCTAGGGCACATTGTATGGCATCCTCAAAATAGGATTCTTTCCCACAAAGAACAATAAAAGCACTGGTCCGAAGAAGGAGAATTGGTTCTTACATGCCCCTTTTCTCTACCTGAAGGAGTCTCAAAGTGGCTTACAGTCACCTTCCCTTTCCTCTTCCCACAACAGACACCTTGTGAAATAGGTGAGGCTGAGAGAGCCCTGATATCACTGCCCGGTCAGAACAACTATCAGCACTGTGGTGAGCCTAAGGTCATCCAGTTGGCTGCATGTGGAGGTGTGGGGAATCAAAGCCGGCTTGCCAGATTAGAAGATTCAAGTGTTAATACTTTGTAAATGATTTCATAAGTATAACTTGTGCTGCCCTTGTATTAGTGTAACCCTGGATCCACTAGAGGGAGTTAAAGACTTGGGACATTCCTTATAAGGAAGAAAGGCGCAATTTCCCCATAAGGATTGGAGTCCTGAAGCTACAGGGAGAAGCCCTCTTCCCTCAGAAACACTCCTTTATATGAAAACAATATTTTAGGAATTCTGCTGCTATTTGTATCCCGATGCCTTCCATCTGAATGCAAAGATCCCAGAGACTTCTGTGAGGAACAGAAGATCTTCCAAGACAGCACAGCTGCAGGTTGGTGCTTCTTCAAGGGACTGCCTGGACAGAAGCCAGAAAGACTAATGCTCTAGTCTGCCCAAATACAACAGGCCTTAATTGTTAACTCTTGGTTGCTGTTAGATGTGTTAAATATTGTTCCAAAGATGATATCTGTTGAAGTTGGGTTGTAGTTATTTCCATAAATGCAAATGTCACAAGGTGGGATCACACCATCATAGATATGAACTCTCCTTTTTGAAATAAAAAAATTATTTTAGATATTGTTGTTTCAACTGAAAAGGTTACATTAGGCATGGGTAAATACAAAGTTTCTTGGAATACACTTGACCCATTCCCATCCAGTTTCCAGCCTGGCCATGGGGAGGAGACAGCTCTGGTCTCCCTGACAGATTATCTTCAGAGAAAGCTGGACCTAGGTGGGCCAGCAATGTTGTCAGTCATTGGCTTTTGACCCACTACCTAGTCGACGTGAGGATTCAGGGCATGGCTCTTCAATGGCTGCAGACCATTTATTATCTTACTAGAAAGCAAGCCCGCTGTATGTGAAATACAGTGGGTACTAGGATTCCCGGCCTGGGGAAAGGAGCAGGGACCCTGCTCCTTTCCCAGCCTTTGCTGGCCCCGAAGCTTCCCCCCTCACCCACCTCCCGCCCGACTTCGGGCTTCTGGGCCAGCAAAGGGACAGCCCTGCCGCGTCTGCGACACTGGCCCCGAAGCTCCTCCCCCCCTGCCTCCTGGTCAAAGCCCACAGGGCAGGCTTGGCTGGCCAGCCGCCTACCTGCCATGCTGGCATCCAGGGGGTGGGCCCAGTCCAGGGCAAGGGGCCAATGGGTGTGCTTCCCCATCCCGGACTGGGCCCACCCCAATCCCCCTTACTGCTTTATTTATACCGCTCCATGGGAGCAGTTAAATAGCTTCAAAGCCCATTCCTAAGAACGGGCCTTGAAAGGGTCCCCTCCCCTGGTTTTGCTGACTGCACCATGATTGGCCCTATACCAACGTGGACAGCCAGACACGTTCCACCCCCCAGGCTGTTTCACAAATATATAGAGAAACCATGGATATGGATTGTATTTTAAGTATTTATAAATGACTAGAACTTAAGCCCGCTGTGGCTGCCAGACAGCGGGAGCTAGAAGAAAGCCTCCTGGGCTCTGTTGGCACAGCAGGTGTGTGTGGGGGGAGTGGGCGCAGCTTTCCCCAGCCCTGGGAGCAGGGACAGCGATGTGTACAGAGCAGAGGTGCTAGGAAGGGTGGGGTAGCAAGTGAGCTTGTAGTGTGTCTCCCTTCTCGTCTTCTGGAATCTCCTTTCTGTCTGTGTCTGTCTGTCTCGGCGTTGATCTTGCAAAGTCTCCGTGCTCCCTGTATTTCTGTCTGGCTGCCCCTGATCCTTCTACCCAGCCACCCAGCCATGCCGGTATGTCCTGTGTGTGTTCCATCCATGGCAATGCGCACTAAGTGTCGTACTGTCTGTCCTCCCGCCTGTGTTTCCCCCAGCCCGGTATCTCCCTCTGTCTCCTTCCTCCCTTTGTATTTTCCTTGCTTGTTCCCTGTCCTTCTGTCTCTGGTCTCGCTCAGGGCGCCTGTATCTCTCAATCGGTGTGTGTGTCTCGGTGTGTTCCTGGCATATCTTCGTGTATCCTTCCAGGCTGCCTTGCTTGTTTGTTTTAATCTGTGTCCGCTGGTGTTGTGTTTCTGTCTGGTGTTCTGTCCCTGTGCATCGATATCTCCGTGTATGTATCCCCGTCCCCCCTCCCCCCTCCAGGGGCCAGGCTCATAGCGGCTTACTGTGTGTGGGGGGGAGGCTCTCCTTGGCCCCTTCCCCCCAGCGGCCGGAGTCATCAGGGTGAGGCTTGGCCCGGGGCCGCGCAGGGGATTCCTCCGCGAAGAACGTGCTGCGGCAGCACCAGCATGGCCAGGGTTGGCAAGGCCAGGCAGGGCGTGTCTGTGCAGTTGAGGGGCTGTCGTCGGAGGCGCGGGCGGCAGCGCAGGCGGGCGCTGCAGCGGCGGATGGCTGCGCGGGCCGCTCCCGGGCGCGTGTGGCGGGGCCAGTTGTCGCAGAGGAAGAGGTGGCAGCAGGGCGAGGGAGCGACCGGCCATGGGTGAGATGACAGAGGAAATGGTGTGCGTGCGGCTGGAGGCAAGGTGGAAGAGGGGCTTCGCACCTCCCGATTAGGCAGTCCAGCAGCAAGGGGCCAAATGCAGCTCGCAATTGGTCCCTTGGCGCCGGACTGGCAATTGGAGAGCCCAATCGGCAGGCGCAAAGCGCAAAGCGCAAAGCGCCTGCCGATTGGGCTCTTCAATTGTCAGTCTGGGGGAAGGGGCCTATCGGCACCGTTCCTCATCACGGACAGGGCCCATCCCTCGGGGCTCTTAACGAAATTTTTAATCCGCTCCGCGGGTTAAATATGTTACTCACACTGAGCCTTGTGAGAAGGGTGAGGTAGAAAAATAAAAATGATGATTATTATTTTAAAAAATCCTTTTTCGTTAAGCTATCAGGTCATTTACTTAGTGGAAAATGAGGCCTGGTTTTGGCTTCTACATGCAAAATAAGCAGGAAATTCTATCATTAATATAAGACTTCCGTTAAAAATCAACTGGGCGGGAGCAGTTTACCAAGCAGCAAAGGGTAATATTCGACGCTGTCTCTTCTTAAGATTAATCATGCATGGCAAACAGGGTGATAAGAAAGGGACTGTAATTAACAGTGCCATCCTAAGGAGAGTTACACTCTTCTGAGCCAAAAGATTACAGTGGCTTTAGAAACGTGTAATTCCGCTTAGGATGGCACGGTAAATGTAACAGCTTTAGTAATAATTCCCAGTACCACAGCCTGGCCTTCAGTTCCAAGCAGCAGCAGCAGCAATATTTGAAGACTTAAAACAAATGCATTATAGAATATGGATTACAGTACTTCCGTTAGAAAGGCCTAACATCAAAGTTCTGTTGTACTTTAATTATATTTCATGCAGACCTCAGTATTGGCATTCTTATATAAAGAAACCTCATTCCAATCTTTCCATAGAATTTCTTTATAAGAGAGCCAAGAGTGGCAGCCTATGACCCGGAGAACCAGGTTTGATTTCCCACTCCTCAACAAGTGGCCAGCTAGATAACCTTGGGGCAGTCACAGTTCTCTCAGAACTCTCTCAGCTTCACCTACCTCACAGACTGCCTGTTGTGGGGAGTGGAAGGGAAGGAGATTGTAAGCTGTTTTGCAACTCCTTCAATTAAAAAAATTGGGACACAAAATAACTGTTCTGTAAAAACAACTAGCATCTTGTATTGCTTAAACAAGGCTGAGAATCTATGAGAAGCAAGGCCCTTAATTAAAATGAGATTGACTTCTGAGGAGGTCTCTTTAGGGTTGCCCTTTAAATACCGGGGTCCCCCCGGTATCAGGCACTAGTTAGGCCATTCCGACCTTGGCTCCTCTCTCCACCCTCACTAGAGGTGGCTGTGGGCTGGATGATTGTGGAATTCCGCCATGTTTGTGCCACTTGTTCTGTAGTTTTTGTCCTGTTTCAATGGGATTTTATTGGGGGTTTTGCTGGACACCGTGTAACCTGCCACGATCCAGTCTCAGGAGTGGTGAGAAATAATAATAATAATAATAATAATAATAATAATAATAATAATAATAATAATAATAATAATAATAATAATAATAAAGCCATGCAAATTCATTGTTATCCAGTAAAACTAGCTATTTATACAGAATACATATGAACACATATATGAAACCACTTGGAATCTTGAAATTTTGCAAGTAGAGAGAAGTTCCCTTTATTACTGTTCTCCTGTATCAGTTCTCACATTTCAAGCTATGGTCCCTACTTTCTCCCCCAGCAAACAGCATGACTTTGACTTGGATAGCCCAAGCTCATCTGATCTTGTCAGTTCTTGTAAGCTAAGCAGAATCAGCCCTGGCTAGTACTTGAAGGAAAGACAACCAAGGAAGTGCAGGTTGCTACTCAGAGGCAAAAGGAAAGGAACTTCCTGATTATTTTCAAATTATCTCCTCCAGTGTCCTGGTTGGCCCAACAGGACACTTCCTGCTTGTTTGGGCACACTTCCCCCTGATTGTATCCAGAACAGCAGTTGAACAGAAGAATTACTGCAGCTAGCTGGCTAGTTAGGTCTCTCTCTCTGTGTATATATATATATAGTTGTTTCTCTTTTGAATAAAAACTTGTATTCTTTAAGTAGCCTAGTGCTGCACCCTCTCTGCAAATTCAAACTCTGCCAACACAACTAAGGTAAACAGGTGCCTCTCTTCTGATGTCTCCATCTATTCAGGAGGTCTGTTAAAAGTTTCCTGTCACTGCATTTTCTTGTTCCTAACCCATCCAACCTGGGCTGAATCTGCACACGTCTTTTATTCCAATCCCAGGTCAATTAAATCCCTGCCGTCTACATTGAATACGATTTCCATTTTGATTTTGGCCGATTTAAATTTTCCACCTGCAACCTCCATGCATCAATCTGCAGTGACCCCACCAGCTAAGGCCATCAGGTGCTTCACTTTTGATGTCTCCCTGTATTCAAGTGGTCCAGTCAGCTACAGCCCACACATGCTCATTTTATATGCTGATATTCACACTTTGGAACAGCCTGCCAGATAAACTCCCACACTATCCTCCTTCCACAAAAAGTGCAAGGCAGCATTATTTTCACTCAGCTTCAGATGAAATAATATCACTGGCAGCTGCTAGCGACAATGTTGCAATTTTAACATATTAATTAATGTGCTTAATCATGCTTTTATTTGTGCATATTTATATTTTGTAAGACACCATGGGCTCTGTGGAAAGATGGAATCTATTTGAAATAAACACTGGCGCTCCTCTTTCTTGGAGAAAGGAGAATGGGACAAGTTACATTGTTGCCACAGATGTCATTCCTATTCATACCATTCTTTTGCTCCTGAATTGTAAAGGGAGTGCCATGAAATATCCAGAAGGGCAGGAGGTGTGGCCCAGGGCCTGCCAGCTGCTGGAGGGTAGGAGGTGACATTAAATTAATAAATAATATGTGAGCAGAACAGCACTCCCTCTGTTGGCTCTGCTTGGCAATGCACACCAGCCATTTGTGGTGCCATTATATGGTAGCATTGCTTCCCTTGTGACTGATTATGTACAGGACAGAATGCCTGGGCTGGTGGCAACACGGCTAGAGGGCAAATCCCTGATTATGCCCGACGTCACCGCCATCCCGGCTGTAACCCAGCCCTTTTCCAACTCAGTCTCTCAGATGGACCGCAGTAAGGGAACATGGATTCTTTCACATTACCTGAGATGTCACGGGCGCCATTGGGGGCTAAATTGGGCCAGTGTTGTGCATAATCCTCCCCAACACTGCACCCCCCTACCAGCTCTGCAAAGTCGAGGAGCTGGCAATGGCATCCCCCCACCCCCAACTTGGTGATAAAGCAGCATGACGCTCCCCCCCTATTGTTGCACAATGCACCAGGCTCTTCCATTCCCGGCGTAGGGCACGTTCAAGTCCGGGGCAGTCCGCAGACACCGGGGGAATCCCTCCCCGGTGCATATGTGGGAAGCAGTGGGGCATGCCACCCTGGTGTAAGGACCCGGCAGCAGCCATGCCGGGCTGCTGCTGTGCATAATGGATCTGTGATGGTCATACTAACGCCACAAGGTTGCAAGTTCCTCTTCCACAGTTATTTTTACTATTCCAGTTCCTCATTTCATACCATAATGATAATCACTGGAGAGGCTGGTATCTGGAATAACCTAAAACAAACAGATGTGACAGTAAATTCTCATTGCTGGACTATGAGGATCAGGATATAGTTTTTCATACTTCCAACTACACATTCTCCTGAAACCCTTCTGGTGGTAGAAAGTGCAGTCAAGTTAAAGCTGACATCGTAATCCTGCAGGGTTTTTAAGATAAAATGTTTAGCATTGCCATTGCCTGCCTCCATGTGATGACTCTGGTATTCCTTGGAGGCCTCCCATCTAAATACGAGCCAGGGACGAGACTGCTCAGCTTCTGAGGTCCACCAGATAGGGACCAGGGCTGAAAGCACTTGATGAATGCAGTGTTTTCTAGGGGACATAATAAGAGACATGGTCCCTTAGCTACTCAAGACCCAGACAAAACCATTGCAGTGCAGGTTGTATATGTGCTCCAAGGGGGCCTCATGAGGACTCAAGCAACTGCATTTGGTACCAGTTGCAATTTCCATGCCAGGGCCAAGGGTAGCCTCATATAGGGTAAGTTAAAGTAATCCAATCTAGAGGTGACCATCACATGGATCACTGGAGCAAGGACTCCCACCTCCCCAGTCTTTCACCGCATCCAGATGGGTGGGCCTGCATTTGCAACCTGTTTCTGCTTGGAGTGTACAGAAGCCTTTCTGGACCTGATCAGAATCCACTTAGTCCAGCATTCTGTATCAAGAGCTTCCATTCATATATCCTAGGAAGCTCAGCAGCAGAGCTTGGTGGTGGTAGTCAACATCTGTCCACAGCACCTGGAATTAAGCACCTCACCAGCAATCGGACAGTTCCCCTTCACGCTTACAGATAGTAAAATAAAGACAAAGCTCTCCTCCATTAGTTTGTTTCGTCCCTTTTCAAAGCCACCTATGTTTGTTTATTTATTTATTCATTACCTATTTAGATCTCACCTTTCTCCCCAATGGAGACTCAAAGAAGCTTATACCATTCTCCTCCCCTCCATTTTATCCTGTGAGGTGGGTTAGGCTGACAGTGTGAGTGAGTGGCCCAAGAACACCCAGTGAGCTTCCATGGCACAAGCAGGGATTTTAACCTAGATTTCCCAGATCCTGGTCTGACACTTTAACCACTACACCACACTGGCCATTTTGTGATAATGAAGTTCATCAGTCAGTTATGTCTGGCACGAATAGGACTTCCACTGGAAATTCATCTTATTGGGTGATCCTGAGGCCTAGAATTATTAGCATATACACCAGGGGTAGTCAAACTGCGGCCCTCCAGATGTCCATGGACTACAATTCCCAGGAGCCCCTGCCAGCGGACGCTGGAAGGGGCTCATGGGAATTGTAGTCCATGGACATCTGGAGGGCCGCAGTTTGACTACCCTTGATATACACACACTCTGTTTTATATTCACCCCCTTTCCTAGTAATTCCTAAATCAGAATGTGTTTTTCTCCCTGCTGCTGAAGCATGTGAAATTATGTTGTCAATTAATGTAACGGAGGAGACATAGGTTAAAAAAAAGAGCAAATTCCTTCTTACACAATATACACACTTGCATGATCAGCAATAGTAGTGAGGGAGCTGTAGAAGAAATACCTGGATTGTGCAAATTCTTTAATAGCACTTCCCTACCCTCATATCTTGGGGAAGGCACTGGCAAACCACCCCGTATTGAGTCTGCCATGAAAACGCTGGAGGGCGTCACCCCAAGGGTCAGACATGACTCGGTGCTTGCACAGGGGATACCTTTACCTTTACCTTACCCTCATATCTATATCTCATGAGGAAGAGGGTCCCACTAAGCTCTATTTCTTTATTCATTTCTCTGAAGGTCCATGCATACTAGACAGTCTCTGCTGTGGAGTGTGCTTTCCCTTCTACTAAAACTTCCATAGAGGAAGTGGAAGTGCATTCCATAATAGGATTTCTTGTTATCCTTCCCTCCCTCCACCCTTGTCCATGAAGTGAAAAATTCCATCACATAACATTTCACAGGTTCTCTGGAAGGAAAGAGAACTGGAGTCCTACGGTGCCCTTGTAGTATTTGCAGTATTTCCAAAATATACAGCTCAGCACAGATGGAGGCATAAAAGCACTCGTTCAGGGCAACAAATCTAGTTCTTCACATTGGATTATCAGAGACAGAATCTCCAGCAGACCCTAGAGAAAATGGTAAAACATGGTTAAACCGAGTCCAAGCAATCGAAGGCCAACCATGTAGGAAAGAACCATTCACATATTCTCAGCAAACCCTAGCCCCAAGTTAATCACATTATATAAATTCAATGCATATCTTTGTATACATTGCTGCTTTTGAGCCAGACAGCCTGCGCTAACAGGGTTTAAATGTTGGCTATGTAATTCCTGTGCATCCCCCCCCAGTATGTGAGAATGTATGCAACGTAGCATATCATGCTTCAGCGCAAAATTAAACAACAGTTCTAATTTACTTTCCTCACTTTCTGTCAAACACTGGTTTTAATTGTTCTTAAGTATATCATAAATATTTAGTTATTCTTCTTGCCATAAACCAGATTTCTGGATACACAAGAACTTTGCCAATAACAGCCTGTTTTGTCCTGCACTGCTGGAGTATATTTTGAGTTTGATGCTAAGAGCAATGAGCTATGAAGAAGTTTAGAGAAAACACTAGGGGCCATTTCGCACGGCTTCAAAATAGCACAATGGTTGCTAATTGAAAATGCTACTAATTTGGAATAACCCACGACGTCATAGACAATCTGCAACACTCCTGAAACCGACCCGCAAAAAGCGCTTCGTTGTAGCGCTTTCAGGGGAATCCCAAAAAGTGGATTCACCCTCCGGAAAGCGATACACTCCTGCAACCAATCTGCAACAATAGCGATAAAGACCTGTGCGTTAACATTGTTGCGGTTTCTTCAAAGTCCCTCCTCCTGAGCCTGTCCTCCAAACTTCCGGCGAAGCGATCGCCATTTTTTTTCCCCGAGCGAGTGGAGATCAACGCACCGGCGAGCCTCCGTTTAGCCAGTGAGGCTTCCCAGGCTGCAGTCCCTCCTCAGAGCTGTTTACAGTCACTAAGCACAAGAAGCCCGCAGAAGCCCGTTTGCTGAAGTATTTTCCCTTTATTTTTCACACTGTTTCGGCTGAAAATCGCGCCCGTGAGGGGGGGGAGGGGGGATTTTTTTTTTCCCACTCGGAGGCAGCGTGGCCACGATCAAATGACAGCTCAAACAGAGGCTTCCCCGGCTTCAGTCCCTCCCCTTCAGTCACTAAGCGCACACATTTCACACATTCCATTCAGCCGAAAATCGGGCCCGTGAGAGGGGGGGGATTTTTTTTTTTCACTCGGGGGGGGGGGGCGTGACAACGATCAAACGACAGCTCAAACACACCAGGCAGCTGTATGGGTCTCTCCGTTGCAACGAATCTACCTAGATTCGTTACAATGGGTGTGTTTTTTTAAAAGAAAAACCTTCCTTAAAGGGAAAGGGGCTGTTTGGGAGCATGCTAACGGCTGCCCATTGGCTGCTTGACGGCCAGGGGCGGGACGAGCTTGGCAATAGCGCTTCCTTTCTAGCGATTTCTGCCGAGACCGGAAGCCTGTGGGAAACGCTAAAAAACGCAACTACACTACAAAGCCAGGTATGCATAACGACGAATTCCACTATTTTAAATGGCGATTTTTCATTCAGTGACCAATTTGCAACAAAGATCCCCGTGCGAAAAGGCCTTAAGAAATGTGCTTTGGGTGATAAGGGTGATGTATTGTATTTTCAGGAGTGATGAATTGCGTGATGTGTAGCCTGCCCTTATACAGAAGGCTTAGTTCTGAATAACAAAGAAAATAATAGAAAGAGGAACAGAACAAAAATTATAGTCACACTTCACAAATTGCATTATGACACTGATGCGGCTGAATATTTGGGAATGTGTGGTTGTGTATTACAATTGCCCAGACGTTCTGATGCTTTCAAATGTCTGGGGCAGTTTCTCCCCCTATCCTCTGGCCAAGCTCCTTCCACATGTTACAGAAAACAGGGCTGTAGTGTGGCACCATGACAAGAAGGAGACCACTGATAGCCCAGGCTAGCCCAGTCTCTACATCTCAGAAGCTAAGTTTCTGGATGGGAGACCACCCAGGAATACCAGCATTGCGATGCAAAGCAGGAAATGGCAAACCACTTTTGAACATCTCTTGCTGTGAAATTGCAGCAGTGGTTGCTATATGTTGACTGTGGCTTAGCAACTAAAACACCTAAAGTAGTAAAGAAGCAATCCTAAACAGATCTACTCAGAAGTCCCATTGTATTAAATGGGGCTTACACCCAGGAAGGTGTTCTTAGAACTCAGCTAAAGCATCTCAGTAGTCTTTCTTGTTTTGGAGACAGTGACACATTGACCCTAATGCTGTATTGAAGCTAGGACTACTTTAACCTTAGCAACAGGAAGTCTTGAGGTGCAAGGGCCTTCTAGAAAGGTCCCACGAGGATACATCTGGCTTCTTTGTTCCTCACTACAAAATCAATTGCAAGAACAGTAGATGGTGCTACTGGCTTGGTTGATGCTCACATGGGACATCTGGACACATTACTATTTTCTCTTTGTATTCTCAAACAATCAAAAAAGAAAAGCAAACAGAAAATACTTTTTTGCTCAACTCCTTTGAATTCAGCATTATCATGCAACCACAGTTCTTGACATCCTTTTCGTAGCTATATCAACCTAAAACCTGAGGAAGCTGTTAAATTACAGAAGCTGCTGCTGTAATTTTCTCTCTTGCCAGGAATTGTGTTTTCCAAAATGTGGTACTAATATCCATGGGTTTTTTTTACCAGTCTTCAGGGAGAACACAAAACATAGCGCAAGGCCCAAGAGATATAAAGGAACCTGTGTGTGTGTGTGTGTGTGTGTGTGTGTGTTCCTAGCCCATCAATGAACCATAGCAATAACATCTGTTTGTTGTGATTACCAACTAGTGTACTTCAGCCTGGGATTAGAACTATTCTTGAGTGAGTGGAGTGGAGAAAGAACACTTGGAAGGGAGGAAGAGAGGGGCTCCTTGGGAGAAACCTTCATTTAATTAAACTATGGTTACTGGGGCTGCCTGAGTGCCTGTGTGATAAGCATCCAGAACTGGTTTTATCAGCTGATTTTAGTCCTAAAAGGTCAGGTTCTCCTGTGGATTAAAAGCTGGTTACCATATAAGAAGCAGCGGACAGTAATAAATAGACAGTTCTCACAAAAGAGGAAAATAAGCAGTGGACAATGTTAATGTGCTATGTTCATGTGTTCATAAATGATCTGGGGGCAAGCAGTGTAGTGGTGTTTGCTGATTACATTGGATTATTCAAGACAGTAAAAACTAAGGCATGTGAAGAGCTGCAGGAGGAGCTCTCTAGATTGCCTCAGTGAGCAACAATGTAGCAAATGAATGAAGATGGATTCAAGTGGGTAGCTGTGTTGGTCTGAAGAAGCAGAACAAATTTTGAGTCCAGGGGCACCTTTAAGACCAACAAAGTTTTATTCAAGGTATGAGCTTTCATGTGCACCCACACTTCCTCAGACAAAGTTGCATTTTATCTGAGGAAGTATGCATGCACACGAAAGCTCGCGTCTTGAATAAATATTGGTTGGTCTTAAAGGTGCCCCTGGACTCAAAATTTGTGTTGAAGTTCAGTGAAGTTAAGCATATAATGATGCATACTGGAACAAAAAACATCCAGATGTCATGAGAGGAAAAGAGATCTTCATGGTTGAATGGATAAAAATGTCACCTTTGAGCGCAGCTGCAGGGCGGGAATACATACTGGAGATTATTAAGAAAATAACTGAAAATAAATTATCCAGTATCTTAATATTCCTGTACTGATCTATGGTGAGGCTTCATTTGGAATATTGCATACAGTTCTGTTCATTGTATCTCAAAAAGGCCACTGAAGACCTGGAGAAAGTACATAAGAGGGTAACCAAGATGATTATGGGGTTGGAACACATTTCCCATGAGGAAAGGCTATAGAATATGAAGTTGTTCAGTTTAGAAAAACAATGATGAATGGAAGATATAATAGAGATTTATACACTTATACAAAAGGTTAGAGAACATGGACTGTAAGAATGTTTTCTTCCTTAGAAGTTAGGGGTAGCCAGTGAACTTGATGCATAATCATTCAGGACAGCCAGAAAGAAATACTTCTTTACTCAACAAGTAATTCAATTGTGGAATTCACTGACTGTGGATATAATGATGGCCATGAGCACAGATGGCTTTAAAATGAAATTTGCATAGATAAATGGAGGATAAGTTCATCAGTGGATGCTAGCCATGATGACTGCATCCCAAGGCAGTACATTTCTGAATACCAGTGCTAAGCTTGGTGTCGTGGTTAGGAGTGCAGACTTCTAATCTGGCATGCCAGGTTCGATTCTGCGCTCCCCCACATGCAACCACCTGGGTGACCTTGGGCTCGCCATGGCACTGATAAAACTGTTCTGACCGAGCAGTGATATCAGCGCTCTCTCAGCCTCATCCACCCCACAGGGTGTCTGTTGTGGGGAGAGGAAAGGGAAGGCAACTGTAAGCCGCTTTGAGCCTCCTTCGGGTAGGGGAAAGCGGCATATAAGAACCAACTCTTCTTCTTCTTCTAAGAGGGAATATCAAGATGAGGCTTGCTAGCCTTTCAGGGCAACTAGTTGTCCACTGTAGAAAAAGAAGAAGAGTTGGTTCTTATATGCCACTTTTCTCTACCCGAAGGAATCTCAAAGCGGCTTACAATTGCCTTCCCTTTCCTCTCCCCACAACAAACACTCTGTGAGGTAGGTGAAGCTGAGAGAGCCCTGATATCACTTCTCTGTCAGAATAGCTTTACCAGTGTTGTGGTGAGCCCAAGGTCACCCAGCTGGTTGCACGTGGGGGAGTGCAGAATCAAACCTGGCTCACCAGATTAGAAGTCTGAACTCCTAACCACTACAGCAAGCTGGACTAGAATAACCGCTGGTCTGATCCAGCAGGGCTGCTTTATGCTTTCATAGTTCAGCATGTTGTCTGAATGCAGACATACTGGCTCAGTATGTCAGTTTGGTGTAGTGGTTAGGAGTGTGGACTTCTAATCTGGCATGCCGGGTTCGATTCTGCACTCCCCCAGATGCAGCCATCTGGGTGACCTTGGGCTCGCCACGGCATTGATAAAACTGTTCTGACCGAGCAGTGATATCAGGACTCTCTCAGCCTCACCTACCTCACAGGGTGTCTGTTGTGGGGAGAGGAAAGGGAAGGTGACTGTAAGCCGTTTTGAGCCTCCTTCAGGTAGAGAAAAGCGGCATATAATACTCTTCTTCTCCTCCTCCTCCTCCTCAGCCCTGGCTTGTTGTGGCTCTTCCCGGCCCCTCCACGGGGTTCACCTTTCTCAGCCGTGGTGTCCCCTCTCCTTCCGACCAAGAACCACAAAGCGTGCTGGATTTTCTAAACACCGTCTTTTATTCTCTCTTTCCCGTACACTCGTAACGTCCTTTTTCCTCATCCACACCAACCCCACCCATGTGTATTCCCCACCTTATATCCCCTGCCTTGGACCCCGCCCCTCCTACATAACCCCTCTTGCCGCCGCCGCCCTTCCGTCCTAGTCGCTCTTCGGCGTCCGGAAGTTCCTTTCTACTTTCAGGTAAGTGTTTCTTTCTAGGTTCCAGTGTCGGCAACTTCTCGGGCGTGCCCGTCCTTGGAGTGGGCGAGTGGGGAGGTACCTCTGACTACAACTCCCTTTCTCCTCGCCCCTTTTTCGGGCTGGCCGGGCACTCAACACGCGGACTGGTTCTATGTTGGCCGCTATTAGTCCCTTGCTTTTAGTGTCCTCCTTCCAGGTTTGAAGTCCGGGCGTAACTCTACAGGCTACCTCCCCGCGTTCGTCTCCGTTGGCCCCTAACTCTCCATCCTCGCCCGGACACTTGTTCTTTGGTAATACCCTCTGAGAGAGAAGGAAATGAAGCCAGCATTTGTTGAGGCTAGCCAGGAACTGAGCAGTTGTTTGTGAGCTGAGTAATAGTGTCAGAAACTAAGGGCCATTCCGCACAACTTAAGAGTAGCCGAAGTCTTACCTTTTGTAAATGCTATTAATTTAATGTTCCACATGACGTCGTAAACAAACCGCAAAACTCCCGTCAAACTCCGGCAACAATCAGAATTTTATAGCGCTTAGGGGGAAATCCAGAAAAGTGGATCCCCCCCCGAAAAAAATGCTACACTTCTGAACACAAGCCGCAACACATCAGTGAAAGACATGTGCGTTCTCAAAATAGTGGTAGAAAGAATTTCCCTCCCTAGCTCTCACCCCCGAGCTTCCAGAGATGCGATTGCCATTTCCCCCCCTTAAACCAGCAAAAGCAACGAATAAGCGAAGCTTCTCCAGCTGAAGTCCCTCCTCAGAAGTGCTTAACAGTAAAACAAAGCCCCCTTCTGCAATTGTCTTTAATGTTTCTGAGCACAATACAGCCCAATGTTCAACAATGCCCATAATTTTGGCCAGAAATTGCATCCATTGGGGGGGATTTTTTTTTTACTTGAAAAGCATGTAAACTAACGATCCCCAACCTGTGGGCTGCGGACCACATGTGGTCCTTTGACTAATTGGAGGTGGGCCCCGAAGGACGCCTTCTCCCCCCCCCCGGCCCTTTACTTCATCCCCCCGGCCCTTTACAACACATTTTGGGTGTCATTGTCTCCCATCACTCCCAGATGGGACTATCTCGTTGCAGAGAAACAAGCTCAGGGTTCCCATTGATTTGTCATTGTCATGAGTTAAAATTTCCATGAAAATAAAATGTTCCTTATGTTTATTGTTGTGGAGTGTCTGTATCTTATTTTGAAGGGATGTTTAAACATTACCATAGCAATCCGAGAGCGTTAGGGCAGTGGTTGAAAGTAGAGGAGTAAACTACCCCCCCCCACCGGCCCTCAGTAAAAGGCATTGAGTGGTCCCCGGTGAGTGGTCCCCGGTGATAAAAAGGTTGGGGACCACTGGTGTAAACGATTCAGCTACTTAACATTCAGTGCCAGCTCCTACGCCAGCAGAAAAGCTCTTTCTGAGACACTGAATGAAAAAATATTAGTTGCTACCAGTGTTTTGGGGTTTTTAAAAAACAGTTTTTAAAGGGAAAGGGGCTTTTGGAAGCACGAACACAACAGTTCATTGGCTGTTCTGTTTGATTGATGGCTGGGGAAGGAAGAAGTACAGAAAAATATTGCCTCTTGTTGAGATTCTGGTGAGAAGCCCTAAGCATCCTAAAGCATCCAAGAAAAGTGTGTATCCAACCTTTGCTTGAAGATTGCCAGTGAGGGGGAGCTCACCACCTCCTTAGGCAGCCTATTCCACTGCTGAACTACCCTCCAAGCTTTCCAGCATGCTAGCACTGGACACAAGTTTACATGCTGAATCTATAGTTTTGGAAAAAGATCTTTTAAAAATACTAAAAATACTCTGCAAATGTTTCCTGTTATTTGAAGGCTGTATCCACACTTCACATTTCATTTTTTAAAAGTATACTTATACCTTGCTAGAACTGTACTGACAATATATATTTCTTGCAAGTATCCCAAGTCTGTTTTCATTCTGGGCTATGTTACATAACTCCATCCTTGGTTTCCATTAGGCTCTTTCCCCCTCCAATGGCCATACCCTCTGCAAAACAAACATTTTAAAACCTGTACAAGATGTGCCGTTCTGGGTACAAGCAGTTTTTATGTACCCTTAGGCATCCTTCACTATGGCCTTCCAAACGTCTCTGATTCCCAGGATATCTGCTGACTGGAGCTTATGGCAGAAGGAAGGGAACGGTATGCACAACACATATTTCATATAGCAAGTTGGAAGTAGTGAGTCCTGGCCAAAGCGTGGTCAGTAAGAGAGGGAGGAGAAGAGGCCAGGAGGAGGAGTTGGGAGTAATTGAAAATGCTACTTTACATGCAGGAACCCAGATCATGTAATGAAGTCATTCCTTGGAGCTGTACCTGCTTTAAATTTAGCAGGATGACCTGAATCTTAAAAAACATAAAATTCCCATAAAGTTCCAAATGAGATGGAGTATGAATGACCTGGCCCAAGGTCACTCAGCAAGCTTCCTAGATCCTGCTGTGGCACTCTTAGCCATTACATCATGTATCCCACCCTGCTTTTTCATGGAGTTCAAAGCAGCTTTTATAGGTTCTCTGAAGGTGTTCCTTCCAGAAGGCACCGGCCAGTTATAGACTCATTTTGCATCAGCAACGTGACTATATCAGGTGCCTTCATGTGCCTCTGGGAACTGTAGCTTGCTAGGCTACACTGTATTCCATTGTCTAGATTCGAATCCCCACTCGCGACATAGAGGCTCACTGGGTGGCTTCTGCCAGTCATAGTCCCTCAGCCTAACCTACCTCACAGGGTTGTGTGGATAAAATGGAGAAGAGGAAGATGGTTTTTGCCACTTTGGGTCCTCATTGGGAAGTGAATCCATAAATACCAGTTCAGGCCATCTAGTCTTGTCCTGTCTGACTGACAACAATTATCCCATATTGCAGGCAAAGTCTTTTGCCTCACTTTGAAGGGCCTTCTTTAATTTTAAAGGGTTGCATTTTTATTTGTTTGTTTATTTATTATTTTAATTTATTGTCCACCTCTCCCCAAAGGCTCGAGGCGGGTTACAATGTCTGGATAAAATCCTAATAAAACCCCTTAAAACAGACATAAACAGATATAAAATACTAATACAATTCAAAGCCCCATGAAGATAAGATGCTGCAGCAAAAAACTCATCCCAGTTCTAACAGTCCCCATAAGGCGTTCTCGAGGGGAAGGGTGAGCAGAGGGTGCAGATGGAAATCACTACTGCCACCTCTATGGGGGGGGGGGCATGATCTTCCTTGCCGCCTGGCCTCAACAGTAGACCTGGCAGAAGAGCTCCGTTTTGCATGCCCTGAGGCAGTGGTCCACAACCTTCTTGAGGCTGCGGACTGGTGGCGGTGGGGAGGGCAATCGCCTGGCCGTGCATGCTCATTGCGCATGTGCGGCCCTGCTTCCCTCCCTCCCCCCACAAAAATAAGCTTGCCGGGCCGCAAGCTAATTGGCCGCTTTTGAGGCAGGTTTGCTTGCAGCCTGGGACGTTTCTTACAGGGGGGGGGTGGGGAGAGGGAGCCACGGCCCGGTGCCAGGGCCTTTGCGGTCCGGTGGTTGGGGACCACTGCCCTGTGGAATGCTGAAAGTTCTCGCAGGGCCTGCAGCTCCTTCAGGAGCTCATTCCACCAGGTCAGGACTAGGACCAAAAAGGTCCTGGCCCTGGTCATAGCCAGGCATGCTTCCTGGGGCTGGGAATGACCAGTAGATTAGTACCCACAGAATGTAAAGCCCTGCAGGGGGCATAGAGCAACAGGCGGTCTCTCAGATATGTTGGGCCAAGAACACATATGGTCTCGAAGGTCAAAATCAGAACCTTGAACCGGATCCGAACGACAACTTGTGAGTTTTGCTTCACATTTGTTGTGCTCTGCATCATCAAGAGATGAGGCATGTGCTATTGAGTGCTATATAAGCATGTCAGTCCTCACTTGAAAGAAATCCCTCTATGGAAAAGTTCAGGACCAGTTCAAATATTATTCTGTGTTTGGTAGTGGTCCCATGGAATGAGGGTAGGATAAAATGTAAGTGTTGGACTGAATTAAATCCATGAAGAAGACTGAAAGCCTTAGGTGACCAATCCTTTCAGGTGCCTGAGGGCTGCTCCACAAAAAGACTTGTAAAGTCCCTTTTTATTCTTCTACCACGTGCCACTGAAGATGTGAAGTGAGTCCTTACAAAAGTATTGCATTTAAGATCACTGCAAACTCTCTCTCTCTCTTTTTTTTTCTTGGCAAATATGGCGGCCGCGCCAGACGCCAGAGAGAGCTCCGCCCAACTTGAGAAATATGAGTGCCCCTGCGCTTCAGGGTGCACCCCCCAGGCAGTTTTTGGGGGGATAGAGACTAGTTTTGTTCCCCCCCCGTTCTACAGATATGGACTGGTGGGCACCTGCAGCAGAACGAGGGGAAGAGCAGCGCAGCGCAAGAGAGAGGAGTAACAGCGGCCTGGGGCGTCGGTTCCAGCAGCAGGCTTGCATTGGAGGCCTCTCCAGCAAGAACCATCATAGCTGGGGTAAGGGGACAAGTGCGAGCCGCAGAACACTCTTGGAGCAGGCTGCACATAGGGCCCATGGGACGGGGACCCCCACAGAAGACCATACCCAATCCCTTGGGCTGCTTGCGCTCCCACCCGAGGCTTGGCGCTCCCTAGGGTGTCTCCCCCCCCCGAAAGGACAGTATCGGGGAGAGACGGAAGACTGAGCCTTACCAGCTGGGAGTTGGTGGCGTGGTGAGGAGGCTGTCCCCCATTGGGTCCCTGGACCGGGCTGGTTCTGGCTGGCACAGTGGCGGAGTGCGGCAGCAAGGAGCTGTGGTCGGCGTGGGAGTCGGCGTGGGAGCGTGGGGCCGTGGGGCCGTGCCTCGGACCCACAGGGCATTGTTGTCGGGTGATTTCCAACTTGCCGGTGGAGAGAGATCCCTTGGCTGGCTCCCTGCCCTCAGCGCGCCCTGTGAGGCCCCTTGGGGTGACTCCTTCCTGGTTGAAGAGCAAGCTGGTGGAGAGGGAAGCTTGTGGTGCTTCCCCTTTAAGATCTGTGTTGAAACTGGAGAAGTGGAGAGATGGGTCCCGAGACTGCCACCCAGTGGTGACCGAAAGAACTGCCAGAGTTTACTCTCTGGCTTGGATGTTAGCCCTGGGCTCCATCTAGTGGCAGCTGCCGGAATATCAGCTTGACTTTTTTCTTCCTTTTTTTCTGCTGCTGGTACTTGAAGGAGTGTAGTAGGAGTGTTCCATCACCAAGAGAGGAAGGGAGTTTTTAGGGCTAGGTCCAGCTGAAGTGGGGGAGTTGGTCCAGAGGTGGTAGAGAGAACCCCGGAGGTAGGCGGGATCTCACCCCTCGTGGCCTGACCCACCTCACCAGCTACTAGGATAGGTTGGGTGGGGGGAGAGGGGTCAGGAGATGACAAGGATAGTGGGGTAGAGAGGGCTGGGGGGGTTAGTGCAGCTGGGGGAGGAGGATCTAGCTTAGGAGGGGTTAGGAATTGGTGTCCTCTCTTGGGAGGTGGGGGGGATATAGAGAGGGGGGATCAGCCTGGCGGGGGACAAATAAAGGAGCCGGGATTCCTATGATCTTGGGTCAGGGGCACTATGGCTGGGGGAGGAGGTTTGACAAGAGAAAGATTGGGAGCACTGGTGTCCCGTGTAGGGCCTGGCCATGGAAACACGGCCGCCGCCCTGGGTGTCCTCAATTCCCTACTTTTTTTTAATTTTTAAAATTTGTATTAATTAATAAATAACAATCAACGGAAATACCCCACCAAAAACAACACAACTCTGTAGCTTCATAAACCTTTTGAATCCTGTAAACAATGTCCATTTAATCTATTACATTTCAACTGTTCATCATAATCCAAGTCACACATTACAACACTAGTTCACATACCTTATAGTCTGAAAATTTCCTTAAGTAATTTGCCAAATCAAGCCAAATTATATTGAAATCATCAATCTTTTTCTCCCCTTGAATTACTTTAATGTTATTTGTTAACTTTTCCAACATCATAAACGTCCTAATTTACTTTCACCAATTATCTATTGAGATATTATCTGCATTTTTCCAGTTAGTAGTAATTAACATCCCGGCAGCTACAATCAGAAAGTTCACCAATATTTTCTGCTTACATTTAGCATTTTCATTGAGAAATAAATTGAGGAGAACCAACTGGACTGAAGGTTCTAATTTCACTTTTATAATTTTACTAATTTTCAAAACAAATTTCTCCCAGAATTTCATTATTGCTGGACATTCCCACCACATATGAATAAAAGTTCCCTCCTTTCCACAGCCTCTCCAACATTTTTTATCCCCAGATTTCTTCATTCGATATACCCTAATTGGGGTATAATACCATTATTGTATTACCTTTATTGCATGTTCTTGGACTTTCCTTGATATTGACTTGATATTCCCTTCTAACCTTCGTAGCATCCCCAGGGATGTGAGGGTGGAGGCTAGGGGAAAAATGGGTCCAACAAGGTTGATTAAGGACTCTGCAGTATTTCTTTGCAGAGTCGAAGGCTGACCTTGCGTGCGTGACCGAGACCTGGGTGAGGGAGGGAGAATCAGTGGCCTTGAGCGAACTGGCCCCACCAGGTTACTTGGTCCTTCACCAATTGTGGACCCAAAAGAGGGGAGGGGTGGCAATCCTGGTCCGAGAGGCTTTCTCCTACAGGGCTCTCCCGATGCCAGAAATCGGCAGAGTGGAATGTGTCAGTATTGGGTGGGACTCGGTTGAGAGCTTGGCTGTCTGGTTGGTATACCGTCTGCCCAACGTGCCTCCAGACGCCCTGTCCCGCCTGCTGGAGGCAGCCTGGGTGTTGCATTTACCCAGGCTCATAATCCTGGTTGACTTCAATGTCCATGCGGACGCGCCCCCTTCAGGTCTTGGAGGGCACCTGGTGTCTTCCATGGCGACACTGAGGCTCTTGCAATTTGTTGACAGGCCCACTCCTCATGCTGGCCACACACTCGATTTTTGGTGCCGGGATAGAGGTGGATCTGTATGCAGCTTTGGCTGTGCTGTGGTCAGACCACTATGTCATGCAGGCTTGGCTCAGGAGACCACCCCCTCCCCAGTTGGGCGGCGGGCGGAATTTTGCCCGGCCGCAGAGACTCATGGATGCAATTGGTTTCCGAAATGCTCTGCGGGATCCGATGCCTCCTGGTGACTCATTAGTGGCCCGAGGGGAAGACTGGGAGTCCCATCTAATGGCTACCATAGATGAGATCACCCCTAAATGTCCTCTCTGCCCTCGGCTCAAACGGGCCACCTGGTACACGTGGACGCTCCGGGAGAAAAAGAGGGAAGTGAGACAACTAGAGCGAGTGTGGTGGAAGACCCGCGACGAGGCTACAAGAACATCTTATCGCACACTTATGAGGGCGTATGAGATGGCGGTGAAAGTGTCAAAATGAGAGCTTTTTGCCATGGAAATCGCGTCTGCTAGCTCTCGCCCGGCCCATTTATTTAGGGCAGTTCGATCTCGCACTGCCCTTGAGGGGCGTCAAAACACTAGTTAACTGGAACTTGGCTATGAGGAATTAGCGAGCTATTTTGCGGATAAAGTCTTGTCGCTCTGCCATGGCCTTTGTCTGGGACAATTAATACAATAAAGGAACTGGAGGCCTGTTGGCCTCCTTTGGCAGTGAGGTTTGATGGCTTCAGGCGGCTCTCTTCCTCCGAAGTAGACAAGTTACTGGGATCGGTCAGGGAGACCACTTGCCCCCTGGACCCATGTCCCTCTTGGTTCCTCAAAGGAGGTGGCCAGGGGATAGGAGGCCAACTCACGGACATTATCAACTGCTCCCTGAGTTCCGAGGAGTTCCCTGAGAGGCTGGAGAAGGCGGTGGTTCGCCCTCTCCTGAAAAAAACAATCCTGGACCCGCAGGCCCCTGCCAACTACCACCCAGTATCGCATTTAGCGTTCCTGGGAAAGGTGGTAGAAAGGGCTGCAGTGGACCAGCTTCTGGCTTTCTTGGAAGAAACTTCGGCACTTGATCCATATCAGTCTGGCTTCCACCCTGGCCACGGGGTGGAGACGGTGTTGGTCACCCTGCTGGATGACCTCTGTCGCCAGCTGGATAGAGGTGGGTTGGCCGTGCTGGTTCTCTTAGACCTGTCAGCGGCCTTTGACATTGTGGACCATGAGATCCTGGTTCACCGCCTTGCCGGCATGGGGATAGGAGGCACAGCCTTGCGCTGGATACACTCCTTCCTCCAGGATCGGGCCCAAAGGGTTGCTGTGGGGGATGAGTTCTCACGTCCTTATAGATTCCGTTGTGGGGTCCCTAAGGACACGGTTCTCTCCCCTACCTTGTTCAACATCTATATGCCCTCTGGCCTAGCTGGTGAGGAGTTTTGGGCTGGGTTGCCATCAGTATGCTGATGACACCTAGCTCTATCTCCTAATGCAGTGGTCCCCAACCACCGGGCTGTGGCCCAGTGCCAGGCCGCGAAAGCCCCGGCACCAGGCCGCGGCTCCCTCTCCCCGCCCCCCCAGGCCGCAAGCTTCTTTTTGTGGGAGGAAGGGGGAGAGGGAAGTGCGGCCACATGCGCAAATGCCTGGGGAGTGCGTTTGTGCCATGCACGCCCATTCCGCACGTGCGCACCTGTTCTGTGCATATGCACATGCGTGACCCAGTAGCGCATGCACATTTGCGGCCACGCAAGCACGCATGCGCAAAACTTGAAACTGTTGCAGCCGCGCTTGGTGCAAACGCGCATGCACAGCTGCCGGATCGCCCTCCCACACCCACGCCTAAAAAAGGTTGCGGACCACTGTCCTAATGGGCAGCTACCTGAACTCTCCCCCGAAACCATTTGCCAGATGTTTGGAAGCAGTGACAGAATGGTTCAAGCAGAGTCACCCGAAACTCAACCCCTCCATGACGGAGGTCCTGTGGCTGGGAGGAAAGGGGCAGGAATAGGAAGTGTGTTTACCCACTTTGGTGGTAGTGCAACTTACCATCCCGCCCCAAGCCGGGAATTTGGGGGTGACCATCGACACCTCCCTCACTATGGAGGCGCAGGTCAAGAGAGTAGCGGGCCAGGCATTTTTCCATCTTCTCCAGGCCCGGCTACTAGCGCCCTACCTGTCCCCCGACCACTTGGCCACAGTGATCCATGCAACAGTCACCTCCATATTAGATTTCTGTACCTTGCTCTACGCGGGCCTACCCTTGTCCTTGATCCGGAAACTTCAGCTAGTGCAAAATGCAGCTGCGACGTTCCTCACTGGCACACCTTGGAGGACCCACATCCAGCCTGTACTGAGGCAACTGCATTGGTTGCAAATTGCTGTCCAGATCCGGTTCAAGGTTTTGGTTTTAACCTTTAAGGCTTTACGCGGGTTGGGACCCACATACCTGAGGGACCGCCTTTCGCCCTATGTACCCTGCAGGGCCTTACACTCTGCAGGGGAAAATCTATCAGTCATTCCCAGCCCCTGAGAAGCGCGCCTAGCCTCAACCAGGGCCAGGGCTTTCTCTGTCCTGGCCCCTATGTGGTAGAATGAGCTCCCGGGTAAGCTACGGGCCCTGCGGGAGCTGTCAGCGTTCCACAGGGCCTGTAAAATGAAGTTCTTCTGCCAGGTCTATGGTTGAGGCTAGGAATGGCGAGGAAGAACATTGCCCCCCCTGGGGTCTGAAGTATACACCATTACCCTCCATCCCCTAATGCCCTTGCATTCCTGTGTATAGTTAATTTTTGATTTCTAGGTTCAGCTTCTAAAACACATTTGGCTTCAACAAATGATCTTCAGATAGCAGAAATATAACTTTAGCTTTTAATTAACAACACAAATTGTTTTACATTAAAAAAATTACAATACAATTAAATATTCTCTTAATCCCGTTAACTAGCTCTTCTGCTCTCAGAAGCATCCTCTCCTGCCATATCCCACCTACCCGTCCCAGTTCCCCTATACAAATTGCCCTCTCTAAATAGAACCCACTTGTCAAGATGTTACAATTTTTAAAAACTTGTACTTAAATGACACTGAATGTGTTGGTTCTAACTGATGTTCCTTGAAGAACTCATTAGCTATAACATTAAGATCAATTTCCTGAGAGATCTGTTTGTGCCCATGAAGAAAAGCCATGTAACTGAGCCTTGCCTATGTCACGCTTGACCTTATAAAGGTCTTTATTCTACGAAGGCATGAAAATGAGGTGCAGGAAGAAACAGGTAAGGTAAGGCCTATTCTAGTAGTAGTTTACACAGGCATTTTCCTTGTTCTCCACTGACCAGATAGATCACATCAGAAAGAGCTCCCTTGCAATTTCCAAAAACATGTCTCAATGAAGTTGTAGTCAGGCAGCATCCAAGTCAGCTTGGTAAAAGTTTAGACTACATATTATCATGTTCTCCTATAGCAAACTTTTCAGTTTTGCGCATGTGTGGGACACTTCTGAGGAAAAGCGATCGTGTAAACTGTTGTAGACTTTATCAATAATTTCATAAAAGATTTTCCTCTTGAAATCCTTAGGAGATAGAAACTGGTGAGGATCCCTCCCAGCATCAATATGCCATGCAGTCTTTCTGCACCTAGGCATGGTAAAGGTATCCCCTGTGCAAGCACCGAGTCATGTCTGGCCCTCTAGCGTTTTCATGGCAGACTCAATACGGGGTGGTTTGCCAGTGCCTTCCCCAGTCATTACCATTTACCCCCCAGCAAGCTGGGTACTCATTTTACCAACCTCAGAAGGATGGAAGGCTGAGTCAACCTTGAGCCGGCTGCTGGGATCGAACTCCCAGCCTCATGGGCAGAGCTTTCAGACTGCATGACTGCTGCCTTACCACTCTGTGCCACAAGAGGCTCTGGGCATGGTAGGAAATCTAATTTTTTTGCTGCCTTGACTATATGGGGACAAAATTGTTCAAAGCTGTTCCACTGTTGCTTTGTACTCTCTTGATGGAACTGTAGATTACTTTTTAAATGTGTGTTTAATGTTGCCAAACGATGAAACACAAGCATCAGGAACTATAGTATGAAGCAAGAAGCACATCTCAACAAGCTTTGTGAATATCCATTTGCTTTCGCCCCAGGATCCCCTTTCTCCTCAAAGAATTGAATCAACTCCTTATAATTCGAAGCCACTGACTGTAAGGAGGCTGCTCTAACATTTCAGTCAATAGGCAACAGCAACATAACTTAGAACCATGAGCAGCTGCAACAACTGAGGAGACCATGAGCTTGGGGGCAGTGGAACTGCCTGACAGGGAAGGAGACCCTGTGGAAGTTCTGTTAGGGCCCTGACCTCACTGGGGAGCTCATTCCACTAGATTGAGGCCACAGTTGAAAAGGCCCTGGCTCTTGTTGAGGCCAGGCAGGCTTCTTTGGGGCCAAGGATCATCAATCCCTTAGAGTGGATGGATGGAGCATACCACTCTTCAGGGTAGGCAAACAAGCAGGCAGTCCTTGAGGTATGCAGAATCTGGCATTGCATATGGTCTTGAACCAGTACCTTAATCTGTTGAAGGGTTGGCATAATGTGGATTCTCCATGGTGTTCAGGTAAAGATGCAAGCAGCTACATTTTGGAACAATTGTAATTTTCGGAGCATGGATAAGGGAAGGCCTGTGTAGATCAAGTTACAGTAATCCAGCCTAGAGATGACCATTGCATAGATCTGGGGCCAAATAGGGTGCTAGTAGCTTGGCTTGGCAGAGATGGGAAAATGCCAGTGGAGGTACTTGGTTAAGGAAGCATGTCCAAGTTCCTCATTGATTGTGAGGTTTTAAGTTGTACATGGTTCAGGTTTGGGAGGCAAACTTCCTGGTCTGACCCTTTACAACCTATCCAAAGGACCTCTGTCTTTGAGGAGTTGAGTTTCATGCTACTGTGCTGAAACCATTCCGCTATAGCCTCCAGGTATCTTCGTGGACAACCAGCCACATAGAATAAACTTTAGATGTTTGAGATCCACAAGACATGAACAAGTACGCACATTTTTAAAATTGCAAGATGCACATTTTGTCAGAGCCATAGTTGATGTATTCCTTCTAGATCTGCTTCATCCTGGTGGGAAGTTTCTTCTTACTCCACAGTCAAACCAACCAGCTATGCCACACAGTCCAAAATAGGTGCCTTTTCCTGGTTTCCTCTGGTGTGAAGCTATGGCAAACATGGAGGGTTTTATTTCCTGCAGAGTGGGAGTTTTGCTGCTTTTTGCCTATGGATATAGCAGCACCTGAGGCACAGGTACGGCAGTCCTGTGCATCAGCTGCCATTGTACCTCAGTCCTTCTTGAGACTTTGTCAATATGACTCTGCATTGGTTGTGGGGGGATGCTGAGCCCCCCTCCCCCAAACCCGGGGGGGGGTGTCTCGAGCTTCTCAGCCCCCCCCCCCCAAAGTTTATGCCCCTGGTCATCAGAATTGCCAATCTCCAGGTAGGTATGGAGAGCTCCCAAAATTATAACTGATCTTTGGGCTACACAAATCAGTTCCCCTGGAGAAAACGGTAGTTCCATAGGAAGGACTCCGTGGCATTATGCCCTCCTAAGGTCCCCACCCCCAAATCTCCAAGAATGTCCCATCTTGCAGTTGGCAACCGCAGATCGTGTGAACAGCCATTCAGGCTGTGATGTTAGCTTTTCTCTTCCCTTTCCCGTCTTTTGAGGAGGTTCTGCCAGCGGTTTGCGCTGGAATTCGGAGTTCCCCTGCCATGGGCGCCACACCCGCGGCTGGTCCTTTGGCGCGTTGTTTTCCTGGCACACGCTCCGCGAAGCGGCTGCCACTCTTCCTCACCTCCTCGCCCCGTTACAGACGCCTGTTGCGTGCCCGCGTCCGCTTTCCCGTGTGTGTCGCCATGCACGTCCTTGAAAACTGGCTGTTCCCGGCGGCGCCCAGGCGGGCAAGCGAGGCGTCTCGAAGCGCGCGCGCGGCTCCTTTAAAACCGTGGTGCCATCTCCGCCCCTTCCCTTCCTCAGCAGCCCCCTCTGCTCCAGGCCCGGGGAAAGGCAAACGGCGGTGGGAGCAGCCCTCGCTGCCCGCTGAAGCCGGCGGCCCGGTGGGGCGCGGCCAGTGCATGAGGGCAGCGGGCGGAGGCGCAGAAGGAAGAGGAGGAGGCGGGGGCGGCGGTGACTCCCTCCCGCCCGCCTGGGCACTGGCAGCCCCTGCCGCCGCCTCCACTCCTCGCCGGGGCCCGGGAGGCTGAGGCCGCCGCGTAGCGCCCGGGACATGCGGCCTCCCCAGCCGCAGCCATCGCCGAGGAAACGAAGGACATGAGGCTCCGCAATGGCACCTTCCTCACGCTGCTTCTCGGTTGCCTGTGCGCGCTCTTTTCGCTCTCCTGGTACGGGGCCTTCGGCGGGCACAAAGGTAAGGAGCCCGGAGAGGAGGAGCGCGCCCGCCCGCCTGCCTTGCGCACTGCGCCTGGCCGGAGTTAGGGGTAGGCAGCTTCCAGTGGGGAATCGGAAACATCTCTCCGGCGGTCCCAGAATGCCTTCGTCTGCTTGTTGGATGAGGACCCCAGCCCTCCCCCGAACTTAAAGGTTGCGCTGCGCACTAACCCCCATGCCTTTTCTTCCACCAACGTAAAATCGATCCCAAATCCCTTGGCACTCGGAGCTGACTCCTCTTCCAGTCTTTCTCTTTTCCCATACTGCAGTCTTCAAGCCAGAATTTGCTGCGGGGGACATATTTGCGTATTTCTGCAATCTGTTGTGTTCCTTTACTATAGAAAGTGGTGATCACAAACCACCCCCCCTATACACATACACACACACCGTTTTCATTTCCCTCTCTTGAAATTGTGGAAGGTGGCCTTTGGTTCTCTACCATTGAACTGACAATTGCATTTTTCATGTTTCTGTACTTGGTAATGTTCATCTTGTCTTGGTACTGTGAATATTTTCCTAGTGGGGAGCACTCTAAATCCCAATGACACCCATGTGTGCAGGGTGCTTCTTTAATGTGTGGCCCTGTTAATTCTTGCTATGGGTTTTAGTCAAAGAGGCCAGGTAAGGCATCAGGGTGTCATTGAACTTTATCCTGCCCAAAGTGAGCCAAAGAGGAATAGAGTTCTCCAGTCTTGCCCTGTGCTCTTGTACTTTTAGGTAATGTGATGGAGTCAGGGGTCATTGGATTAGCAGGACATTGCATCACCATTAGCAGTAACTATTGTTTTTTCTTGATTTTATTTGAAGGCCATGCAGTTATAAAATCAATCAGTGATATTCCTTTTTTCTGTTTCTATATGTATGTGAGGTCAAACTATAATGTTTACTCAGCATCTCTTCCCTGTTGATTATATGTGTTTTAAATGTTCTAAATCTAAATTGGGGCATTAAATTCCATCAAGCAATTAAAATTTGTTCATACCTATCCATATGCTGCTGTAGTAAACCAGTGACATACAGAGACATGCAGGAGAAAGGAGAGATCATGTTTCTGGTGTATTATAAAGCCCGTGAAAGTTCCTTCCCACATTAGTTTTCCGGATCTTAAAATAGATTCTTTAACTTTTCTAGTGTATTTTTTAATGTGTGGAAAATGGTTTGGATATCCTTTTTAATCCATATGCCTACATAAGGAAAGTGAGACATCTGGTAGATAAATTTCTGACATGTAAATTTCTGAATGTGAAAAACATTTGCTTTGCAAGTCATACATTTTTCTTCTTTCAGGACAATTTCATGTCTTGCTTTTTAAAATAAGAAATTAATCTCTATTCAAAAAACAAATATATGAAAAACATAAAGGGCTATGTCTGTCCAGTCAGTGTACTCACTGGAAAATCCAATCAATCACCATTAATATATTGCAAAATGCAAGCTTTAAAAAAATCTATCTAAGAAAAATTACAGTAATGCTCAGATTAATTCTTGTAACCTGAAAGCAGAGAGGCATGAGAAATTAAACAAAAATATTAGATTGCCATTGGCTATTAGGGCTGTCAGTCAGTTCCTGATAACTGTTCATAATTCATTAGTGCAGACAGTAACACTGTTGAGGGAAAGCCTAGGTCATGAAGAATCTAGGATATTAATGGATCTAGGCTTGCAGAGCAGGCAAGGGTTTCTTTTAGATGTTGCTTAATTGCACTGAAAGCAAATGTCTGTATCTGATAAACACTGATTAGTGCAATATGTCTATAGATCTGCCCACCATTCTGTACAGCCCTGACTGGACTTCTTTTTACCTTACATCTTTTCTGGGCTTGCTGCTTTATCCGCTGTTAGGTCAATTCTCAGCTGCTTGTCTCTAAGCAGACCCATTCCTAATAAATTCAGTTAAACTCTTTTTTACTTCCCACTTTTAAAATTCCTGGACAAGCTACTACTCTAAATATTAATTTAATGAAGGAAGCTGGCAAACATTTCCTTGTTTCTCTCTGGAGCTGACAGAATTGTTCTGGTCCTGAGAGTGTCTAAAGCAAATGTGTCCTGCAACCGTGGAGAGGGTTTTGCTGCTCTTTATCCCAAAAGAGGGGAGGTTTTTTTATAGCTGAACTGACTGAAGGGTTGAATTATAGAGGTATTCCCTCTATAACAGATAGCAAAGTTGATTAAACTTATGCCGCGCTTAAGTTTCTGTTTGTTGAACAACCCCCCCCCTCCATGTTTCAAAATTATAATTACAAAATTGCAAGAGAAAACCAACACTCATACTGTAAGTGCAATATTCTCTGGGCTTTTTGGCATTTGTTGACTAGATATACTATGTTTAATTGCCAAACTAACTGATACTGTGTACTTTGTGATACTGTACTTGACATCATTATAACAGCACAGCTGGCCAATACAGTGGGATCTTTAGGCCACAGCACTTGAATTGTTAAGGCGTCAGTCTTGTCAGCAGGCACATGCTTCTCTTAGGAGAATTGTTTTCAGAGCTTCTGCCCAATGCTATGAATGCTGTGCCAGCAAAGGAGAGGGGGCAGAAACCAACGGCTGGGACTGCTGGCCTGTTGTGCTGTCACCACCCATAGCCAGGGATCTGAATTAGGAGGTCTATGGATCTCACTATGAAGGTTTAATTGCTGGCAAAGCATCATGTATTGCATGCAGCCATACTTCCAATGACCATCAGGAGCAGTGTTGTTCACACAGAACAGAAAAAGATAGGCGATGTGGTAAGAGGGCGCAGGCTGAATTAGATGATGGTATTTAGCACAAATATTCCCTGACTAGAAACTAAGCCCGTTGTAGTGCAAATACAGCGTGCGCTAGGGGGCTGGCGAGTTGGGTGTGTCAGGCCTCTGGGCCGAGGCCCCGAACCCGAGGCTGGGCGCGGGGCGACCTGTGAGGCGGTGCGAGTGTTCCAGTAGGCGGCCTGGAGGGTAGGAGACAGCCGCTGGGGCGACTGTAGACCCTGCGGCGGGGCCGGCGGTGCAGGTGGCTGGCGCCGGTGACAGCGGCTCCAACGCCGCTCGGTGAGGTTTGGGCTCTGGGTGGGCGGGCTGGGGTGAAGCCAGCGGGCCATCTGTAGTGGGTACGGGTAGCGTGGGCCAGCGGGCCATCTGTAGTGGGTGCGGGCAGGGTGGGTGGTGGCTGCAGCGACGCTGTCGTGTCTTGCAGCGGCGGGTGGGGGCGCAGGCTGCTCCCGGCTGTGCGAGCCAGTGGTGAGGCAAGACATTGGTGGGTGCGGCTGCAGATGGCGCCATGGCTGCTGGGCCCTCATGGTAGCGCGGGCAGGCGGTGACCCGCCGTGTCGACAGGGAGAGTGGTAATGGCGGCGGCTCTCTGCATGTGGGCGAACTCGGAGGGGGCGAACTCAGTGATAGATGGCAGCCACCCATGTCGTCCCCCCCATGGCCAAGGTCCCCGGGGTGGGAAAGGAGCAGGGATGCTGCATCTTTGACGTGGCGTCCCTGCTCCTTTCTGAAGATGGAGGAGTTCCGGAGCCAGAGGACTTACCCCGCAGGCTGCCAGCGCAATCTGTGAGGTGAGTCCCTGGCTGGCCAGGCTTGGCCTTGGATAGACACTTGGAGGGCCCAATCAGGAGCCGCTTTGCGGCTCCTGTTTGGGCCCTCCGAGTTTTTATCCTGGACAGGGCCTGCCCTAACTCCTCCCAAACAGCCCTTACCCTTTTATTTAATCTGCTCTGCAGGAGTGGTTTAAAGATGCTCTGCAGGAGTGGTTTAAAGATTAGATTAGATCTTTGTCCTTTACATATCATCCTAAATTCCATTTGGCTGTTATGGGTTTTTCTTTTCTTTTTTAACTGTATCATGTTGTGTTATTTTTGCTCTTGATTCTGAGTTTGAGTGTTCCTTATACTAGTGGGGGCAAACTTGTGGCCATTCTTGACTTTTTTTTACCATAACAAAACATCTTTTTCACAGTTAATGACCAATCTGTTGAATCAATATGCTCAGGATAATGAGATAAGGGGAAATTATTCTACACCTGAATGTTAGCTGTTGAAGAACAGGCATCCAGTAGAATGAATGATGGGTGGATTATAAAGGTGCAGGATAATAGCCTCTGCAGGGTTCAGTTCTTCACTCACTGCTTCAAAATGTTTCTGTTTCATAGAGTGGCCTCAGCCTCTGCTATACCAACAAGCAGGTTTGCATTTTGTGGGTTTAAATATGACTGAAGGTTGATATGTGCATGCTCATTTTTAACATGCTGACACACGTTGCTCCACTTTTCAGCTGAAAATTCATATCCACAGTTGTTGATTTTTTTAAAAATCTGTTATTTAATTACTTCATTTCTTGTTTATATATTTATAAAAGAATTGATGTGAGGAAAAGCACAGAAGATTATGTAAGTGTTAACCAGAGCCATTGGCTGAAGAGGAAAATGGATCTACCATTCAGCCTACAGTGTATTATATTTGTGACAGAGTCAGTAGTACAGTACATTTTGGCCCCATGTTTTGTCTCTCTGGTGGAGTGTAATGCAGTTACAATATTCCCTAACAGCAGGGCAATAACATTCAGAAATAACTTCAGAGCTGTGCTGGGAATGCTGCCTAGGGGGCAGAGGTTGGGGCAGTTTTGCTAGACTTTGTAAAATGGTTTTGGCACACACCTCCTTAAAAAAACAATGATTTCTGACTGTTGGTATTAGTCTAAAAGTTAATGGATACTGTCCTTTGCACACTGCATAGCCTCTTTAGTAACTTTTAGTGTCTCTCCTTTTGCTGCTAGTTTCTGCACTTTAGAAGTCATTAGGGTCACATCATCCATCTGTCTGGAGGCTGCTTTACTTCCCCCAACCCATTTAAACAGTGTGTCTTTGTTGCTGCTATATAATGGGTTTTGGCTTTGTGATTGTTACTTGATTTCCCTGCATTACTCATCAACTAAAAGGTTCTCGCAACTGTAGTTTAAATCCTATCCCTTCAGAGTTTTGTCTATTTAAGAACTTATATCAGTGCAGAAATTTCAGATCATAAGTATTTCTGTTTAGATCCCCTTCATTAAAATGTTACATATGACCTGCCTTGTCACTATTTTGTCTAGTAGATGCATTCATATGGAATAACTGAAAGAGATAATAAGAATTTTTTTTTCTGTTAGAAAAACAGAATGCAACCTATGTATTGCAAAAAGATCCAGATGAAAGAAAAATATTTTTCTGCAGGTTCTTTTATTGTCATATCTTTTTGCTTTTTTATGTTACTTTATATGTAGCAAAGCAGAAAATTCTTTATTCTGTTAAGTTGTAAATTTTTCAAGTCAGAAACCATTGGTGTAGTGGCTTATATTCTGTGGTACCAGGTTTGATTCCCAGTTCCTCCACCCTCCAAGGGTGACCTTGGGCCAGTCACAGTACTTTCTGAACTCTCTTGGCCTAACCTACCTCACAGAGTGTCTGTTGGGGAAAGGAAGGGGAGGAGGGGAGAAGAAGCCGCTTTGAGACTCCTTTGGGTAGTGAAAAACAGGATACAAAAACAAAATCTTCTTCATTACAGCGATGCTGTGAAAGATGTGTTTCATTATTCCAACATGTGAGACCTCTCTCTCCCAAGTTTTCCTTCTCCCTTGTTCTCAAACTGGCTATCTTTCCTGACCCCTATTTGCTTTCATTTCCTTGTCTCCTGATTCCTTAGAGCTGTGGCCTCCTCACATTTCCTTCCCTTCTGCCTTTCTAGAACCTGAGTAGCTAAGCGGCCAGGGACCTTTGCTCAGCCAGTGATAGGCAGACACCCTCCTGCCTGTTCCATCTCCCAGTGATATTAAGGCAACTCAACCAGTTGCTGTCAGATGTTTCTACTGCAACAAAATTACTTGTGTGCTGGCAGATATATTATTTATTTATTTATTGTATTTATGTACCGCCCTCCCCTGAGTCTCAGGCCAGTTTACATAAAACGCAGAAAACAGTACATGGAACTCAGCTTTTCACAATAACATTAACATTAAACTATAACAGAGTACAACAATGCAAACAGGTCCAGAGCAGAATGCATGTGTGGATTTCTGGGAGGGAGCAGGGGCCCTGTATATGTCGCTGGTTACCTGCTCTCAACCAAATGCCTGGTGGAAGAGCTCCCTTTTGCAGGCCCTGCAGAAGCTCCGTCAGGGCCCTGATCTCCTCCAAGAGCTCATTCCACCAAGTGGGGGCCAGGACAGAGAAAGCTCTGGCCCTGGTTGAGGCTAGGTGGGCTTCTTTAGGGCCAGGGATCATTAGCCGGTTGGTGGTGGTAGAGTGTAAAGCTCTTTGAGGGGCATAGGTAGGGAGGCTGTCCCTCAGGTACACTGGGCCCTGACCATGTATGGCCTTAAATGTGATTACCAGAACCTTTAGTCTGATCTGGAATTCAACTGGCAACTACTGTAGTTGGTGGTATCATTGTGGTCTATGGTAAACAATTGTAAACTATCAAGGAAAGCAAAGAATGTAAGAATTGGGATATGGGAAGGGGGCTTTGTGGAACTTACCTTGAAGTATGTAGGCAAAAAGGGGGCTGTGGCAGTTAAAAGTTTGTTATGATTAGAGTCTTGAACTAGTCTTTTGGAGACTCAGATACGAATCCCCACTCTACCATGGAAGCTTGTTGTGTGGTCTTGGGCTGGGTCATTATTTCTCAACCTAACCTGCTTCACAGCTCTGTTGTGAGGATAAAATGGAGGAGAAAGATGGGGTACAAATGAATCTTTCAACATGTTGCATTTTAAGGTACAGTGGTCATTAAGGTCTGTTTTGCCTGTCTTATTTCACCCTTGGATAAGTTAATGTTGGTTTACAAGAAACAAAGAACAACAAACCATTGGATTCTTTGTTTAAAGAATGTAAGGAGGAAGCATAGTCCTAGTTTCTGCAACAGAAACCTGTTCATTAGGAAGTGGACTGAAGTAATTTATGTAATAAGCTACCAGACGGTTCTGACTTCTGCCTGCTGACCACAGTGACAGGCTTGAATGATGGTCTAGAGGTGGAAAAACACTGAGGTGCCCAGTTAGTAATTAAACTTTTGAGCAGCTGCTTTCCATAGTGTAACTCCTTGCCTCTGCTTCTGAAAAATATTCAGCAAATAATCTATCTCTGTTACCACCAAGTTGAAACAGAACATGTTCTACTTGGCCAGTAGTAGGCTTACTGTTCTTAAAGGCTGGCAGTAATTTGACAGAGATGTCAGTGTCTACATTGCTTTTACAGGATTAAATAAGTTCACCACATTATTTCTAGTAAAAGAAGGATCGACACAATTCTATGTCCTTACCAAACTATTTCATTCTTTAGGTAGGCACTCTACACTTGGTTAGATTGGGTGAAGTTTAATGCCTAATATCACTTACTTGGAAACAAAGTACCACTGAAGTCAATGGGAAATGATTTGTAATGATTGCAACATCTGCCTCACATTTCCATTTCTCACCTTGTCTTGCCTTAACATTCCAATTTAGTGCTCGTACACAGGACTTTTTCTGCTAGTTACGGCTCCTTGTGCTTGTACTGTGACAGATTGGGTAACAGAGATACTGTCTACTCTTCTGCAGTAAAATTAGATTTACTGCATGCATAGAGGTTGTTTAACTGCATTTAACTTTTCCAATCAATGTCTTCTTTGTAATGAGGTTTTCAGAAGCCCATCATTACAACAGGGAATACCTGCCAAATGAACTAAAAACAAAACAAAAACAAAAAAGTCTACTGTTCCCTCACCACATTAACAGCCTTTTCCCCCTTCCCACTTCAGCTTGGCCAACCAGAGGGTTGATATGGTTGGTTGCCTGGGCTGTCCAAAGAAGATTTCAACAGGTGTCTAGTCAAATATTGGTTGTATATTTGTATTAGAACAATAAGTGCTTTAATATATCGACAGGTATGCAACTTACGCTAATTAAAAAGCACTAGCTAACTGTTACTGTAAAATAATTATGACTGCTGCATGACCTTGGGCTAGTCACGGTTCTCTCAGAATTCTCTCAGCCTCAGCTACCTCACAGGGTGCCTGTAGTGCAGAGAGGAAGAGAAGGCAATTGTAAGCCACTTTGAGACTCCTTAAGGTAGAGAAAAGTGGGGAGAAAAACCTACTGTTCTTCATGGAATATTTTTGCCCATAGGTAAAATGCAGGTGGCTGATGGACCTTTCAGGTTTTAATTCACCAGCTGTAGTAGTGTTTGATGAGAATAGTAATTCTTGAGTTATTTGCTCTCCTAGAAAAAGGTCTATTGTTTTCCTAGTAAAAAGTGTAAGTCATTTTATCCACTTTCTTTTCCCCTGTGATATTCTTACAAAGTTTATCTTCCACCATTAGAAAACTATTTCGAGTTGGGGAAAGAAGACAGAAAGGTATTGGACAGAAATTAAATAATTACTGAATGTTCCAGAATGGCAGTACTTTCTCTCTCTCTCTCTCTCTCTCTCTCTCTCTCTCTCTATTTATATACTTACATGTTGCTGTTTATTCTCCCCCTACCCCATTTTCTGACGAAAAAGAGATTTTAGTGGGAAGGAAAATAAAACAAAAACAAAACCTTTGTTAACCTATGATGGTCCAATAGTGGCATTGTGATTTTACTAAGATTTACTTACTTCATTCATGGTTCAACTTTCTCTGTAAGACTCAAGGTTGAGTAACTGGGTTGAAGCCAGTGCAGAATTTCTGCTTGCACAAGAGTTCTCGTGCAAAAGAGAGAGAGAGAGAGAGAGAGATTGCATAGCCATTCATGCTAAACCAGACACACTGTGTCCTCAATTACATTTCTGCTTGCGCAAGATCATTTCTGCTTGCACAAGATCTTGTTGCAGTCAATTTTTGGATTCTGTAATATAAAAGGGGTAAAACGCTAGATGTTACTCAAGATATTGTGTAAGTGGTACTCTGATAAATCAGTTTATATTTCTGTTCGTGCATTGCTGGATCCAAGTCAACACATACAACAAAATGGAATTGACCACAGTCTGCTTCCCTTTCTCATAGTACCTTTCTGAACATTGCACTGAGGAGTGAGCTAATCATGCATGAAGTTTCTCTGAATGGGAGCAGCTGTGACACAGTGGTAGAGCATTGGTTTGGCAAGCAGAAGGTCCTACGTTCAGTCTCTGCCATCTTCAGTTGAAAGGATGTGACAATATATTATGAGAAAGAGCTCTGCCCCACTGAATAGACAATGCTGATTTTGAGGGACTAGGAGTCTGATTCAGTATAAGGCAGGTTCATCTGCTCACTTTTGGAGAAAGATAATCTGTACCCTTGCTATGGTTGTCAGGTGCATGCCTGGAACCTCTAGGAGACTCTGGGGACATACAGAAAAAAGACATTGTTGATGCATCGCTGCCTCTCTAGGATTTTTCCAAGCTATAGAGATTAAAGAAATGATGGGTTTCAACCAGAAGTGACATTGACATTCTCCCCTTTCCATTTTCCTCCACAGCTCATTTGAGCAGCAGCGGAGGCCAGGAAAAGGTAGTAGGAGAGTGCCCACCATAGCAGGTGAATTGGCAAACTTAACCCTTACAGTAATGGATGCCTTATACCTGTTATGGTATTTTCTAGAAGAGGTATCATCCCATTCTTAGTAGAGACTTTCAAAACCAACAGTAAGAATTGGGGGAGGGGGGTTGTTTGTAAAGCCTGGTCAGGAGAATTTAAATAGAAGTGGCTTACCTTAGGCCAGCAGTTAACTAGATACATTTTGATATTCATTACATCTTGGCTCAGTGTGCCACAAGTATCGCAAATATTGCAACAAGTCTAATTGTAACTTTCTAAGGAGAGTTTTGTCCACCAAGCTTGAGATCTGTAAACCTCACTGTGCCATTTCCAGTGCCAATTTAGCAAGTGACTGACTTGTTCAGTGTAAAAAAAAAAAAGGAAAGAAAGAAAAAACTTGCTATGTGTCATGAAGCCCTAAAGGAACTAAGCCAGATTTTGTAGTAGACCTTTGTCTGAATGTGCAGGTTTGGCATTGCTTCAAAAGCACAATACAGCATTTTTTTTTACAATTCTGCTACCTCAGGAGGTTGTAATGTTTTGAAAAAAATATTCTGCTACACATCTCTTCTCAATTAATTCTGCTGATTTTATGTATGTAAAAGTCATCTATACAAAAGCCATCTAACATTCTTATAAAATTTCTGATTTCAGCCATTCAGAATCAAGGATGGTCAAATACAAGAACGGCTTAGAAAGGTGTAGAACTAGCAGTGTTAGGCATTTGTTCCTCCCTATCTAGCTATGCTCTTGGTATTCAGAGCTGCACTGTCTTTCAGAGTATTTGAACCATGAAATTCTGTGATTCTTTGCAAGTGCTGTTTTTTCCATATTGTACCTAGATAAATAAAGCACAGATCAATTCATTCATTTAGTTACTGTTTAGTAACTAATTTACTACATTTAGTAATAAATGTACATAGTATTTGCAGAGAAACACAAGTTAAACAATAAAGACAGATTCTGCTTTATGGAGCTTAACCTACATTTCAACACTGTGGAAAGCAACAAAGGGAAAAAAGACTTCGGCCTTGACCAAAGTCACCCTGGTAAAGTATATATTTCAGGATACTCTCAGAATTTCATCGCTGTCCTTAATTTTCTGTGAATTAATCTGAATATGGATAAAGCACTGTTTACTTTTCATTCTGAAAATGAATTGTGTGTGTGTGTGTGTGTGTATTAGCTTGTATACTAGCTGCTACATATTTGAAAAGCTAGAGCAAGGGAGAACAGACTTCATGCTTCAGAGAGCATCTTAATCCCCCCTCCCCAGCTTTGGCTACTATCAGTCACAACATGTCAGCTCTCTGGGTGGAGCTAGTCACAATATGGTGGCTTGCACATATATTACATCATTTCAATGTAGGCCTGCAGTTCTTTGTTAGGGAAAACTCCCCCCCCCCTGCTGTTTTGCCAAAGCAAGCCACGATCGCTCCTGCAGTGCAGTTACCTCTATATTTTCCTTGGAAGAGGCAAATAGTAGCTTGGGTGCTGAGGAGAAGAGTCAGTGATACACAGCCTTCCTGTCCAGGGCATGGGTATGTGCATGCATGAAGGAGAGGCAGCTGGCGAAAGGTTCTGTTGCTTTCCCATCCAGAGATAGGTGGATGTGCTGCCACCTCCTTCTCATGAACGAGTAAGATGGAGAAGCTGGTGAAATAGACATATAGAGAAGGGCAAGATTGGGATTACAACAGAATTGGTGGTTGATGTCTGCTACCGACTGCCTGACCAACAAGAGGATGTGGATGCTGAACTTTGTGAGCAGCTTGGGAAAATATCCAAGCAGCAGGACCTTGTCATCATGGGTGACTTCAATTTCCCAGATGTGTACTGGGAAACAAACTCTGTGAAGCGTCCTCCGTCATGCAACTTTCAGACCTGCCTGGCTGACAATTTCATCTATCAAATGGTAGATGAACCCACAAGAGGTTCAGCCATGCTGGACTTAAAACTGACCAACAGGCAAGAGTTGGTGGATGGGGTGAAGGAGGTGGGGACCCTAGGGGGAACTGACCATGTTCTCATAGAATTCCTTTTGACATGGGGAGCCAAGGAAGCTTGTAGCCAGACACGGATGTTGGATTTTTGTAGGGCAAACTTTAATAAACTCAGAGACATGATGAGTGTCATAACATGGACGAGAATGCTGGAAGGGAAGGGAGCATGTGAAGGGTGGGCGCTACTCAAACAAGAGCTATTGCATGCTCAATCCATGACTGTTCCAGAAAGCCAAAAACACTGCAGGAGCTCTAAGAAGCCTACTTGGATGAACAGAGAACTTCAAGAGGAACTAAGAAAGAAAAGGGAAATGGAGGGAAATGGAGGGAAGGACAGAGCTCTAAAGAAGAGTACCTACATGTTACTAGGCACTGTAGATCAATCATCAGAAAGGCCAAAGCTGAGAGTGAGCTAAGATTGGCCAGGGAGGCCCATTGTAACAAGAAAAGATTTTTCGGTTATGTGAGGAGCAAAGTAAAGTGAAGGAGGCAATAGGCCCACTGATGGGTGCAGATGGACAAACTCTAATGGAAGATGCAGAGAAAGCAGAAAGGCTCAGCGCCTATTTTACATCTGTTTTTTTCCCACAGGTCAAAGGGTTTAGGCACATCTAGAGATGGCAGTAGCCAAGAGATAGCGTCTGGGTGGCAGGTTGACATGGACAGAGAGGTTGTCGAGAGGCATTTGGCTGCCATGGATGAGTTCAAATCCCCTGGGCCGGATGAAATGCACCCGAGAGTGCTCAAAGAACTTTCCGGAGAACTTGCACAACCCTTGTCCATCATCTTCAGGACCTCTTTAAGGACTGGAGATTTCCTGGAGGACTGGAAGAGTGCAAACGTAAGGGAGGAAGGATGATCCGGGAACCTACAGACCAGTGAGTCTGACCTCTGTTGTGGGGAAGATAATGGAGCAGATATTAAAGGGAGTGATCTGCAAACATCTGGAGAACAATTTGGTGATACAAGGAAGTCAGCATGGATTTGTCTCCAACAGGTCCTGTCAGACCAACCTGGTTTCCTTTTTTGACCAAGTAACAGGTTTGCTGGATCGTGGAAATTTGGTTGATGTCGTTTACTTGGATTTTAGTAAAGCTTTTGATAAGGTTCCCCATGATGTTCTGATGGATAAATTGAAGGAGTACAATCTGGATTTTCAGATAGTTAGGTGGATAGGAAATTGGTTAGAGAACCGCACTCAAAGAGTTGTTGTCAATGGTGTTTCATCAGACTGGTGAGTAGCGGGGTACCTCAGGGCTCGGGGCTTGGTCCTGTACTTTTTAACATATTTATTAATGATCTAGATGAGGGGGTGGAGAGACTACTCATCAAGTTTGCAGCTGACACCAAATTGGGAGGACTGGCAAATACTCCAGAAGATAGAGACAGAGTTCAACGAGATCTGAACACAATGGAAAAATGGGCAAATGAGAACAAGATGCAATTTAATAAAGATAAGTGTAAAGTTCTGCATCTGGGTCAGAAAAATGAAAAGCATGCCTACTGGATGGGATTTACGCTTCTAGGTAACACTGTGTGTGAACAAGACCTTGGGGTACTTGTGTATTGGAGGAGTTGGTGTCGATGGCGTTTCATCAGACTGGAGGGAGGTGAGTAGCCCTCTTTAAGAATTTGAAAGGCTGTCACTTAGAGGAGGGCAGGATGCTGTTTCTGTTGCCTGCAGAGGAAAGGACGCGCAGTAGTGGGTTTAAACTACAAGTACAATGATATAGGCTAGATATCAGGAAAAAATTTTTCACAGTCAGAGTAGTTCAGCAGTGGAATAGGCTGCCTAAAGAGGTGGTGAGCTCCCCCTCACTGGCAGTCAATCAATCAATCAATATTTATTCACGGTCATTCAGACCAAAACCCAAATACATGCAGTTAAAACAAAGACAATCCAAAAAGCAGGAAAACTGCCAATACTATAAAAATGTTAAAAGTCTGACATCATAGTCAGTATTTAAAACATACTTTAAGTTACCAGTTTAAAAAAAAATGGCTTTGTACTTATAAGGTTGGATCATAAATAATTTTTTGATCCATATACCGAGTACGCAATTTCATGGCGGCGGTGCAAAATTTAGCTGTGCAGAGAGTTGTTTGCTTATCTGCGTCTTGAAGCAGTACCTTGATTTTCTCCTTTGTGGAAGATCTCAGGTAAGTGTTCAGAATTGGCTGGATAAAGGTGCGTCTGATAGTGTCATAAATGGGGCAGAACAGAAACACATGTTCATCTGACTCTATCCATCCGCTGGCACAGGGACAGAGTCTCTGAGCAAGGGGTTTCTTTTGGTAGCGCCCCTCCAGCACGGCAGTGGGTAGAGTTGAGCATCTTGCTTGGGCGAAGGCCCTTCTATGGGTGATAAGTTCTAGGTCTGACAGGTATGGAGCTGGAACAAGCGTGTATCGGATCCTATCTGGACACAGAAATTCTGGTGTTTTGGCTAGATCCCTTTGCCGGCTGATGTCCTTGACCCTTTGTTTAATTATGGATTTAGCTTGATCTTGCTGTATGAAGGCTAGCTGTTGTTCCATAAAGCCAAGCTGTGATAATTTGCATTTCACAGTTTTTAGCCAAATTGGCTGAAAGTTGTCTCTTAAGATCAAGGCAGACAATCGCTTTGGGTCATAGGTTAGCTTCAGCCAATATAGGATCGATGACACATAGATCTTGTCTTCCACACTTTGCATACCTGTTTCCAATCTCACTCTAGCATTTGATACGCACTTAGGGAGCTGGATGATCTTCCTTAGAAATATTGACTGCACCCTTTCCAGTAACATAACACTAGATGTTGGGGTTCCTGAGAAGGAGCCATAAAGCAGCTGAGAAAGTGTCTTGGCTTTGTAGAGCTCTAGGGCTGCTGGTACAAAGTATTTACCCTTGGTTCGATAGAATTTGAGAATGTTGTTAGCCGATCTTTGGGCTTGCTCAGCAGCATATTGACAGTGCGCAGTCCTAGCACATGAAGATTGTACTACAATTCCCAGGTACTTGAATCTGTGAACTTCTTCAATTTTACAGTTGTCTAGTTTCCAAATTTTTGGTTTGGTCCTCTTGCCGAAAATCATGACCTTTGTTTTTTTGTAGTTTACTTGTAGTTGTTCTTCTTTACAGTAACTGCTAAGCCTCCTTAGCATTCTTTTGAGTCCTACTGCAGTTCTGGAAAGTAAAACTACGTCATCAGCATAAAGGAGAATAGGAATTGGACGATGGGCTAAACTAGGGGGATGAAATTCCTTGTCCTGGAATGAGTTAATTATACCATTAATGTAAATATTAAACAAAGTAGGAGCTAAGATGCAGCCTTGTCTAACTCCTTTAGTAACATTAATGGGATTGGTAAGGTGGCCTTGGTTACTGCATCTGACCCTTATTGTTGTACCCTGGTATAATAATTTAATAAGGGCAAGAAGCCGTCTGTCAATAGAGGTGTTCTCCAATTTCTTCCAGAGGCGAGATCTAGAGATGGAATCAAAGGCTGCTTTAAAATCAACAAATACAGCGTAGAGAGCAGATTTTGCAGAGGTGTATTTTTCTGCTAAGTGTTGGATAGTCAAGCAGTGATCGATAGTGGAGGCACCTTCTCTGAAGCCAGCTTGTTCGGGCCCTATCAGCCCTTCCTGCTCGCTCCAACTCGAGAGTTTCTCTAGTAGGTGTTTGGCATATAATTTACTGGGAATACTCAATAAGCTGATAGGGCGATAGTTTGCTGGGTCACTTCGTTTGTCTCACTGGCAGTCTTCAAGCAAAGGTTGGATATACACTTTTCTTGGATGCTTTAGGATGCTTAGGGCTGATCCTGCATTGAACAGGGGGTTGGACTAGATGGCCTGTGTGACCCCTTCCAACTCTATGATTCTATGAAGAGTATGCGTGACAGAGAGCAACTTTAAAATTGCTCAGAGAGTGATTCCTGGAGAGTGATTCCTTTCTGTCAACCTGCGCACTAGAGGACAGAGATCAGATTTTGAGTGTTTTTGTTATTTGCTTACTTTATCATCTCTGCCCTGCCTTTCTCAGCAGTGAGCACTCAAAATGGCTCCATCCTTCTCTCTACCTTCATTTTGTCCTCATAATAATCCTGTTAGGCATAGAACATGACCAAGGTCATCCAGAAAGCTTCTATAGCAGAATGTGGATTTGAACCCAAGTCCCCCAGAGCCTAGTCTGACATGCTGCCCAGTACAGCAGATTAAATCTCATGATTTCCATGTACAAATAACCTCTGCACATAGAAAACTAGCATATAATGTTCCAGGCATACTTTCTTTCTCATGTGCTCTTTTTTTCCATGTTGAAGGTGTGTCTGTGTTTTAACACAGGGGAATCATTATAATTTACAACCTGCCAATTGCAGTCAGAAGTAGTTCAGTGGTTTGTTTTGTCTTTGCTTAATTTTCAGGCACAGACCCTTGCAGCAGACATCATGGTGTTGCTTCTGCATTCAGAAGCCAGCATTCACAAATATGCCAGACTGTCTTGGTAGTTAAGTTTCATCAGTTCTGGCTTAAAGCAAATGCCTTCATAACTGATTTTATGTTTCTTAAAAGGGACCAATCACTTTTTGGAGGATTGCAGAGGGAGGGAGTAGTGGATTTATTAGTTTTGCCCTATTCAGCTATTGTATTTTATTTGGACTTAGTGTAGGTTTTATTTTCTTTTTACTAATACCAGCTTCCAATAGGAAAGTATGCCTGTCACATGAAGCTGCCTTATATTAATCAGGCCATTGGGGTCCATCAGTCTGTATTGTCTACTCAGACTGGCAGTGGCACTTCAGGGTCTTGTGTAGAGGTCTTTCTACTATGTGGTATTTTAACTGGAGATGCTGGAGGTTGAACCTGGGGCTTCCTGAATGCGAAGCAGATGCTCCACCACTGAGCCACTGCCCCTTCCCCTGTACTTGTCTTCAGTGTGTGTATGTGGGGGGATGCCCTGGTAAAATTAGAAAGAAAAGAACCTCCCATTTATATTGAGAGTCACCTGCTCTGTGTTGTATATGAGGAATAGCTGCCTCACTTTGAGAATGACATTCTCAGTATCCTGGGTGAGAAGGAAGTGTTTGTTTGCATGCCTGTTATGAAGAGAAATGATATTTATATAGGCCCATTGATTTTGTATTGGTGGGAAACCAAGTCCATGTGCATTCAGGTATGGACTGGCTGTTTAACTTGCAGGATGACTTCCTGGTGGGCAGCTTGCAGCTGCTCATGTTGGTGCCAATGGCCAGCTGAGTGTGAGCTGAATGGCTTTTGCAGCACTTTGCTTGTAGGGCTGCAGGGGCCACCCAGCCTGGCCCTTTTAACATTCCCAGATGGCTCTTGTTTAAGTAGTATGCAGTACATCAGTGGTCCCCAACTCCCGGTCTGGGGACTGGTGCCGGTCCGTAGATCAGTTGGTACCGGGCCGTGGCTCCTCCTTGTCTTCCTCCCCGGCTGCAGCCTCAGGGGCTGCCCTGCCACTCTGCTGCCGGCTCACCTTTGGTGCTCCGCAGTGGCCGCCATGGCTGGGGCTCCCACTCGGCATGGCACTGCGCAGCTACTGCTGGCAGCGTCCCCCAGCGGGCAGGGGGAAGTCAGGGCCGCCGGCGGAAAGCAAGTGGAGCAGGGGCTCAGGCAGCGGCAGCGACCTCCCTCGACAAAAGACTACCCCCCTGCCGGGCCTCAGTAAAATTGTCAAGCGTTGACCAGTCCTCGGTGATAAAAAGTTTGGGGACCACTGCAGTACATTACCACTAAAATTTATGTGTGAAAAAGAAACCGCTGGAGTCCAGCTTCCTGGGGAGCAGTTTTGAGTATTTCATAAACCAGGTTGATGTCTTTGAGGTTTGAAATTTGTATGACTGTTGACTAGAGCTAAATTCAGAAAAAAACCTCATTCTCCATTTCAAATAACAGTGACTTTTGTAGCTGCTGAGCATTGGGCATCAAGAGGAATTTGTTTGACTGAAGGGATTCAGCACAGAAATAAATCTGTTGCTATTGTTTCTTGGACAAATTGCAGAATTATCCAATGAACAATAGCACATATATGAAGAAATTTCACTTTATTCCTCATGCATAACAACCACAAAAGTCAGTGAGCACTGAGTGGATTTAGACAAATGGCTTTTTCTCCCAATTTCCATGGAAACAAACCTGACATGCTAGCGTATTATTCCCATTATTTGTAAAGAAACATGTGTGTGACCGCATCTAATTTCTTTGAATCGGATGCAGTGATGCATTACTTGTCTACCCACTGTTCCATTTGCAGAATTCTGCAGTTCAACATTTTGCTGATGTGGTGGTGACAGAAAGTGTTGTCAAGCAACTGACTTATGGCAGCTTCAAGGGTATTCAAGACAAGAGGTGATCAGAAGTGGTTTGCCATTGCCTCCCTCGGCATAGCAACCAAGGACTTCTCTGGGGGTCTCCAATTCAAGCACTAACCTGCTTAGCTTCTGAAATCTGATGAGATTGGGCTAGCCTGGACCAAGATGATGTTGTAGACTTTATTAATTCCTGTTGGAGCTCCTTTATTAGAACAGTGAGGATCCTGAAAGAACAACAGCATCTCTGGAAGGAACTCTACAGAACATTATGACCCAAGTGTGTGACATATGAGTGTAGCAAAGAGGTGGACTGAGTGGAAACAATGACAATATCTTAACAGATGAGCTTTTCTTATACTAAGTTAAGCCATGGATCCATCTAGGCTGGTACTAGAGCTAGTTTGGTGTAGTGGTTAGGAGTGCGGACTTCTAATCTGGCATTCTGTGCTCCCCCACATGCAACCAGCTGGGTGACCTTGGGCTCGCCACGGCACTGATAAAACTGTTCTGACCGGGCAGTGATATCAGCGCTCTCTCAGCCTCATCCACCCCACAGGGTGTCTGTTGTGGGGAGAGGAATGGGAAGGCGACTGTAAGCCACTTTGAGCCTCCTTCGGGTAGGGAAAAGCGGCATATAAGAATCAATTCTTCTTCTTCTTCTTCTTCTTCTTCTTCTACTGTGTACTCTGAGTGGTGGCAGATTATTACAGTCCTGACAAGGGTCTTTTACAGACCTGCTTGGCTAAGTTCTCCCTTACTAAAAATGCCTGTATTCTAACTTCATACTCAGTAGAGCAATTAAAACAGAAATAATATCCATTCTAAGTAACTCACTTTAAAATCACACTCCTTTGACTATTTTTAGCCTATTACAATTCACTGGGATATTGCCCCTTTTCTACTGTGTTTACAAATATACCATGATAATATTGAGCTTGCATTTATTTCGGCTCCCCTATCTTAGTCTCCTTGTGTTTTTCATGTCTTTCTTAGCCCTTCTCTTTCTTATTTGCATTTATTTTACTTGATACAAGCCCTCTTTTTATTATCCAGATGTGACAGGCAGATACCTTCTCCTGTATCAGATGCCTTTTTCCTAGAGCCTCTTGTGGCGCAGAGTGGTAAGGCAGCCGTCTGAAAGCTTTGCCCATAAGGCTGGGAGTTCAGTCCCAGCAGCCGGCTCAAGGTTGACTCAGCCTTCCATCCTTCCGAGGTCGGTAAAATGAGTACCCAGCTTGCTGGGGGGTAAACGGTAATGACTGGGGAAGGCACTGGCAAACCACCCCGTATTGAGTCTGCCATGAAAACGCTAGAGGGCGTCACCCCAAGGGTCAGACATGACTCGGTGCTTGCACAGGGGATACCTTTACCTTTACCTTTTAAATCTCTGAATGAATCTAGATGATGGAAAATGCTTAACTGCATTCTATCCCATAGCTGGCTATTGGAACAAGATGCATTGCGGGTATGAGCTTCCTAATTTCCTTTGCCTCCTCCACAGTCTGACAATGAAGCATTTAGTACAAAAGCATTTAGTACAGTCCATAGTCTCATTAAAAAGTTAATGCCCACAGCCCTGTTGTCTTCAGAAATTAAAGGAAAGTTATTTTCTTCTCTTTGAAAGGGCGTATAATATAAACAGACAAATTATTTTTTCCTACCCATTGGGATACTTATGGCCAATTCTATAATGCTTTTCTCACAGACAAAGAAATCTATGAAGGAAAAAGGAGAAAGAAAGAAACCTGTAGAGAAATCCCCATGAGCCATATTGCAAGGCAGTAGCACTGCAAGGCAGTAGAAAATGAATAAACCAGAGATTAGTTTCTTGCCATACATTCATTTTTCTAGTGGGAAAAAAGTATGTGAATTACGGTCGCCCATAGCCACAGCTGGGGGGGGGGGGCAGTGGAAGCGCCTCCGCAGCTCCTCCGGCTGGTTCCCCGCTGGTCTTCGGTGCTGAAGTTGGGTTGTGGAGAAGAAATGGTTGAGAACCATTGCTCTAAATGCTAGAATGACTAAGCTGGGGCTGCTGTACTTTGGTCACATCATGAGATGACAAGACTCACTGGAAAAAACAATGACACTAGGAAAAGTTTAAGGCAGCAGGGAAAGAGGAAGACCCAACATGAGATGGATTGATTCAGTCAGGAAGACATGGCCCTCAGTTTGCATGATCTGAACAAGAATGTTAACAATAGGACATTTTGCTGGTCATTAATTCATAGGATCTCCATAAGACAGAATCTATGGAAGGACTTAACACACACACAAAGTGCCAATGATAGCAATAATAATGAGAGCAAAAATGTACCTTAAGTACAAGAGTATGAAATGAGTACATCAAGTGTGTAAGACAGAATTCTTGAATGCTGCAGAGGGCAAAACTCTATACCAGAGGCTCACTAAAGCAGCTAGCAACAAAAAAGTAAAAGATATAAAATTCAGTAAAATGGTAATTCTGACCCCATGTACTTATCCTGTCTATTTCAGTTTCATGTAGGCAGAATAAGCATATCTTTGTGTTGTAGGGACTGTTTTTCCATGTGGGGTCTTATAACAGTCTGGTAGGGGAATCTCCAGTTGGAAAAAACAAATGGGGTCAGTCATGATGGCAAAATTATTTTGGATTACAGTTGAAATAGGAGTAGTGTTTGATTTAACAAATTTGTTGAATCGGTTCTGTAAAGGGTTGAAATATTTTTCTCTGTACTTCTGTCTGCCCTTTGGCACATATTAACCGTGAGAATACTTGCACAACAAAAATGTGCAAGCATTCTTTTAATCTTATGTTCAGCTAGAACTAACTGTACCATATTTATTCACTAAGGATGTTAATAGTGGCAACATGAAATGAAAGGTGAGATTTCTAGCAATCCTTGCATATTCTAGGGCAAACAAACTTCATTTAGAATGCCTGGTTTTAGTGTGAGGGTAGGAGTTGGGAGGCAGAAATGAACAAGAAAAATAATGGAGGGTACGAAGAGAAATGAAAGAACCATCTGTGTGAGTTAATGAAAGCTGCTTTTTGTGTGATATATGGATATAGAGTACCAAAATCAACTGGTTAGCATATTGAGTTCCATTTGTTGTTGATTGTGGCTTCTTTTGATGGTTTTCTTCAATGATAATTTAGTATGCCAAAGGAAAGTAATTAGAGCTTTCAAATGCATTTTCTTGAAGCATATATAAGATAGTGCAGTCCTAAGCAGACTTTAGTGGACTTTGAAAGGTGCAACTCTGTATAGAAGAGTAGTATCCCAAGAGTACTTTTTTATCAATGGGGATTGCTATTATGCAGTTACTGGCAAAATTTAAAGATTATGTAAACTTAAAACAAAGAGCTTTACAGCTAACTGTTGAAAAATAGCTGTTGATATGACAAGGTGCTCAGAATCTGCCAATGGAAAATAACTAGAAACTTTTTCTAAATGTTTCAGAGGTAATGCAATAGTCAAACATGTTCTGGAGAAAAAAGCTGTAAGCTTTCCATTTCACTGAACTCTTCTGAAAAGCTTGGAACCAAGCCTGAGATTGCAGAAATTAATCACAGTACATGTTTATTATCTCAACACTTTCTGAGAAACAGATGCAGAGAATGTAATTTATATTTCATTTCTTTTGTTGTATTGACTTACTAGGGCAGAAGCAATAACTATTCATTTACAAAGATTTGCTTCGTGTGTTTTTGGCAGAGTTTATATATGAGCTGTTTTAAAAGTATACCAAAAATGTAAAATGAGAATACAATAAACACATTTTCAAATGTGTTTATTGTAGAGGTATACTATGATTGGCTGTAGCTTCCTGTTGAGTGCTCACTGCAGTGACAAATCTGGTTTGCTTCTGTGTAATGTGAAATAAATAACTTTCTGGAATAGTTTGTAACCTGGATCAGACTTGCATGAGCTCTGTGTGTATGTTTGGCAGAGAGTGCCCAGTAACTTTGTTTACTGGGGAGGCATAAACGGGCATTGCTCCCCTTTGTTGTTGAAGAGCAAAACCTTCTCCGCCAAGCATTCATTATGGTTATAAATATTATGCAACCATAAGTTCCATCATCTGTGTGGTCATGGAATGACAGAATTGGCTATCTGGTGGGTTGCCATAACAGTGATTCATGGAACAAAAAGTGCTGTTTTCACCAGGAAGGCCAATTAATGCAGAAATTCCTAATGTTTGTTGTATTGGATGCTGTTGTTCATTGTTGTAGAACATCATGTTTTGTTGATTTATAGCTGCTGTAAATGGAGGATGCTATAGAGGAGGTTTCCAAATAAATGTGTGGGGACAACAGAGGGGCAAAATAGAAGGCTTTGCTAGGTTTGTGTCTGGTTCTTGTCAATAAAATATTGGTCAGTCAAGAGAAAATTAGGCCCTGATTAGTATTATGTGGACTGATGATGAACATGCAAATGACACTGATCATGTGCAAGAGCTCAGCAAGGCCCACCTGCTCCCTAGCAGTGCTGTCCCCCCATCCCCTGTGACCAGTTAAGTTGCATCTAGAGTGCAAAAGGATTTGATTTGAACATAGATTGCTGTTTGCCCTGAAGAAGGGCTTAATTTTTGTTTATTTTCATTGTGTTTTGCAGACATCCTTTTAAACATTAAACATTAAACAGCTGGTGAGCTGGCTGACTTTGGCACAAGGGCATTAGAGGGATCGTTTGTCTGATCCAGCAGGCTCTTTTGACATTCCCTGTATGGGAAATGCCAGTAGTAGAGATTCCTTAGGAATGATCCTGGGACCTTCTCCTTGTGGAGTAGATCAAGGGTAGTCAACCTGTGGTCCTCCAGATGTTCATGGACTACAATTCCCATGAGCCCCTGCCAGCAACCGCTGTCAGGGGCTCATGGGAATTGTAGTCCATGAACATCTGGAGGACCACAGGTTGACTACCCCTGGAGTAGATGCTCTGCCACCGAGTCATTGTCCCTTTTCTTTCACATCACCAGATACCAGATCCTTTTAATTGGTAATGTGTCTACCTGAGATCCCAGAGAGCCATTCCTGCCATTCAGCATAGACCATGCTGACCTTGATAGACCAATAGTCTGACTCAGTATAAAGCACCTTCACTTGTTCAGAATACTAATGATTTCCTCTGAAGGCTCATAATCGGGATGATTAGAAAAGGAGAACTTCCCCCAAGTTCTATCTGAGAGTTTTGCTTTTGCAAAAGGGATAGGGTTTTCTTTTTTTAGAGACTTCCTTTGCTTTTTTAAAAAAAAAATCTGGTCCCTGATGCCATAATTAAGTTACATAGAGTGTATTTGCACATGGATTTCTTCATAACTGTCATGTCTGTTCTTTTGCTCTGCTGTTCCCTTCTGTTTCCCATGAAAAAAATCCTGACTGGATAACATTCTTTCCATATCTAAGTTGCTGAATGGTATTTCAGTCTATTAAAACTGGTACACTACAAAGAAATATTTGCCATAGAATATTAAAAAGTACTATTAAAGTGATGTCTTTGCATGGGTTCCTTTTGCTTCTCTTTAGCATGCCCTTTGACTATTATTTTTTTCTTTCTTTCCCTGTTTAACCATCACGCCGTTTGATTCATTTCCTATTGTCAAGAAATAAAAATTTTCTCAGGACTCGCCTTCCTGTATATTTCCTCTCTTCCCGCATTATCTGTTGTTCTACCTTGCCCTCTCTAACTTTTGTTCCTCTATTATCCCTCACTTCCTCATAATGTTCTGTAAGCTGCTGTGAAAAACCTTTGTGAAATACTGAAGTACACAATGACTAGCATTTTCATAAACAAAATCCACCATTCTTCTGTAATAAAACACCAGTTTTAATATGTATCAGACGTATATAATTTGCATCCTAGCAATTACATTTGGCCTCATGGATTATCTGTAGCTCAAGTTGATTTAATCTAACAATCTAATCAAAACTTGCAGCCTTTATTTAAACTTGTTTTCTTTGAAGCAGGGCAGGACTTAAGGGACATCACATTAATTTTTATGGATTTACACAACAGTTTAATTCTGGGTATAAACTTTCACATGCTCGCACATTTCGTCAGACATATCTGAATTAAACTTTGTTGGTCTTAATAGAGCTACTGGAAAACTTTGTTCTTTTACATTGTTCTTTAAGTGTTGTTTTACCACCTGAATTAGTATTGCCTGTGTCTCTTATTTTGTTGGTTCTAAGTATTGTCACATTTTTTCCTGCAGTGTCCTTCATGTAACTCAACTGAGTATCAGCAAGAAAGGCAGACTATAAGTGAAGTTAATAAATAATGCTTCTGTATTAAATAATAAAATAATGCTTCTGTATTAGGAACTTATTGTTCTAAATAGGAGACATCAATGCTTTTAATATCCAAGAGAAATAACCAATCTCTGTTAAAGTTGTCCTCTGTTAAAGTACCATGCTGACCCTATTATCAGGTGTCAGTGACACAGTTTGTCTGTTTTGAATGCAGGTTGCTTGATAAACAGCAATTGCAAAGGCAATTTAACAAAAAGACTGAGATGCATTGACTTGAGCTACGGAAATGAAAATGGTATTGTGTTCCAGTTACCTGAGTCTCAAACAATTTTTGTGATATTTAAAATGATGCATTTCAGGAATATGTGTTCCCTATGAACCAAAGAGTAAATTGCTAGCCCTAGCCTCCCCTTTCCTCCAAAAGCCCCCCAGTCACAATGAAACCTGGTGGAGTTGTTGACAGTTTGTTAACAGGAATATTTAGGGAGCTAGTGCAGCACAGCAAGAGAAGGCTGCTGATTCAAATCTTGCCTCTGCCATAAAGCTCCCCGGGGAAGCCATTCTCTCTCAACTTCAGTCCCCCATTTATGGGAGCAATAATATTGGTGTACTTTAAAGGGGTGTTGTAAGGATTACTGGGGTAATATATGTGAAGCATTTTGACTACTGTGAACACTATAAATGTTACTACTGTTGTTATTATTTATTATAATTAATAACAGTTTCATAAGCAATATTTCATCTTGTCTTGTGTTATTAAATGAGGAATGGAATTCCTACCTGAGGATTCAAGAGTAGCTGGCACCTGTTTCATTTTCTCCCCCTCCCACTTTCCTTATAAATTAGTATACATCCAGCTCTGTAAGACAACTCACAGATACAGAGCTGTAATAGATATTTGAAAAAAGGACTTGCATGTATTAATATGAAACCTCTTGGATGCAAACTGTAACATGCAGATATGCATTTTTTTAAAAATTGTAGTAAATGAAAAGTAGTCTTGGCTTTGGTTTTGAGTAGAGCAATAGCAGGGTAGATATACTTTCCTGTGAGCTATTTCCACACTCTAATTTGTCTGCCGTGTGATCCCAGAATCATGTTCATAATAGCCAGTGTGCTTCAGGCATCTCCTGGCAGGCGTGGGGGAAGCTGCTGAGGATAAGGCAGTCTGGAGAAAAAACATGGATGTTGGAGAAAAGGGAAGAATGTATTTATTTATTAGAATTTATTAGACATCTATACCATTCTTCCCATTTTACAATGGGCTCTTGCAGGTTCACAGAATCATTAATTAAAACATTGCTGGTATAATTGCAGTTAAAACAGCCTAGTGGGTGCTTTGCTGCCTGCTCTGGGCTTTTCCCGAGTCTTGCATCACCCAAAACTGCTACGTTGTTTTTGTTGTTGTGGTTATTAATTCGATCTGTATCCCAAGACTCAGTGTCTTGGGGCGGCTAACAGTATGAATAAAATACATCATAGATATACGCAGATAAAACTTTAAAATATGAGTATACAGCGTCAATAAAACTTGATCCCCCCCCCCCCCCCGTTGTCATGAATCAACCCAGTACTTCTCAAGGCAGTTCCCGCTGTAGGATGAGAGGGTAGTGTGTGTGTGTGTGTGTGGGGGGGGGGGCATCCATAGCTGTTCATTTATATCTGCAATGACTTGTTGCTCCTATAATGCAGCTGGGGATCTGGTTAGCTGGCATGGGGATTTGAGGCATGGCCCTCCAGTGGCTGCAGTCCTTTCTCCATGGTTGGGAACAGAGGGTAGCACTAGGGAGGGGCATCTTACAATGGCAGGCCCTAAATTGTAGGGTCTTGCAAGCATAATACTCTTCCCGATGTTATTTAACATCTATACATGCCCCTTCACCCAGCTGATCTGAAGTTTGGGGCTGGGTTGTCACCAATATGCAGATGACACCCAGCTATTTCTGTTAATAGATGACCATTTGTCAACACCCCCAGACTATCTGGCCAGTTGCTTGGAGGCCATAGTGGATTGGCTCAAGCGGAACTTGATTGACTCAAGATGGAGGTCCTCTGGCTGGGCCAACATGCCAAGAAGTGTTTTCCACCTATGCCAAACGAGGCTACTAGCGTCCTACCTGGCCCCAGAACACCTAGACACTGTGATCCTTGCAATGGTCACCTCAGCTCCTGGAAGAGCAGTTCTGTAGGGCCCGCAAGATGGAGCTCTTCCACCAGGCATTTAGTTGACAGTGGGTGGTGGAACATCGTTCAAGCTCCCCCCCCTCAAACCTTTGATGGGAGGTGGCATTTTCAGCCATTGCATGGCAGAGGGGTAGGGGTGAGAGATTGGTTGGAGTTGTCTGTTTTTTTTCTGCATTGGTTTTAAACTGTATTTTTTATTGTTGTGAACCACCCCGATTTGGCTGGTGGAGGGGTGGTATATAAGGTAAAGATAAAGATATCCCCTGTGCACTCTGCGCCACAAGAGGCTCTGGGTGGTATATAAGTCCAGTAATAAACAAACAAACAAACAAATAAATAAAGGTGAGGATCCCAGCTCTTGAGGGGGTCCAGCTGACATCCATGATATCCACTAGTAGCCCAGGCATGATCTGGACCCCTTCTTGTCAATGGAGGTCCAAATCACAAATTCTTCCATCTATACCAGATGCAACAACTAGAACCCTATCTCTTGGCTCCTGACCTAGCCAGGGTGATCTATGCAACGGTGCAATGGTCACCTCTGGGTTAGAGTTCTGCAATTTGGTCTATGCAGGGCTTCCCTTGAGACTGACTCAGAGGCTCCAACTGGTAGATATGCAGCAGCATGGGTCTTTACAGGGACACAGTTGAGGGCATATATGACACAGGTGCTTGCCCAATTGCACTGGCTCCAGATTGGAGACCACAGTAGATCCAAGGTTTTGGCACTGCACTTCAAAGCCCTAAACACTCTGAGACGGTTGTATATTCAGAACTGCTCCTCCTATTATACCCCCCAAAGTGTACTATGGTCAGCATGCCAAAATTTGTTCAGGGTCCCTCTCCTCCAAGGGGTGAAATGGGTGTGATGGAATGCTCTGACAATTGAGATCATTGCCCTTTGGAATCTTAATCAGTTCATTAGGGCCTGCAAGACAAAGCAATTTCACCAGGCCTATGGTTGAGGCTGGGAATATGATATCAAACAGCATCTAATTGGCTCGCCTCCCCTGAGGAGGTAACCACCAGAACACCAAGAATAATTACACCTGCTCAGAAATGATATCCTCTTCAGGAGGGTGGGGATACTGAAATGTGTTTTTAATATAAAATAGGATTTTAAAGTTATTTAGTGGCAGATGTTACCCACCTTGAGCCTCATGGGAAGGGCGGGCCGCAAGAATTAAGGATGAGTGACAAGCTTTTGGCAGACATCACAGTGGGGGTTGCTGTAAAACCGACACTGGCAGAGGATGGCAAGACTGGCAGGGCTGCAGTCCAGCATGGCATGACAGATCCTGTTGGCTAGCAACTGTGCCCTGAAGGAGAAAAAATCCCACTTCTCCACCCCACCCCTGCACCCCTGCTGCTGTGAATCTGCTCCTTTGCTCACCACCGAAGCACTTAATGAGCAAGTGTGAGGAAGCAGACCTCTTTCAGGCGCCATAACTAGTGGCAAGGGTGGCTTCAAACACCCCTTGAGACATTGCAAAATAGGACAGGATCAGCAATGCAACAGCCTAGCCAGCCAGAGATTAGCACAAATTGTGGCCTGCAGGATAAAATAGACCCACCCCCGCTTCCCTCTTAGTGCAGCCTCATACAACATGAGGCTTGTTGTTGCCATCAATTATTTTTCTGTACTCTGCTTATTGATCATGTCATGCCAGCTATAGGCCCTGACCTATACAGCCCAGAATAGCCTGGTCATGTTGAATCTGTGAAGCTAAGCAGGGTTAGCCCCAGCTAATATTTGGATGGGAGACCTCCAAAGAATACCAGAGTCATGATGCAGGGGCAGGGAACAGCAAGCCACCTTTTGGGTTGGGCACTTTTGGGTTGGGTTGGGAGGGGAGGCATGGGTGTCAGCGCAGTGCCGCAGGGGGGGGAGGCGTGGGCATCAGTGCCCATGCCTCACCCTTGCGGCATGGCGCTTGCTGCGCCGGGAGAGACCGGCAGTTTCGGATGTCAAAGCACCCAACCCTAGGAAACTCTACAGGGGCTGCTGTGTCATCTCTGACTTGATATCAAATTTTAACAGTAGCCCCCTGTGTTCCTGATAACAAATTTTACCTATTTCCTTATCCCTGTATCTTAGTTTGTCGCCTGTAAGGGAAGCATTTTACAGAAGAATTACAATTCTCTTGAAGGCCAAATGGTCTGCCATTTTATCTACCTATCCCAAAATTTGGTAATGGAGATAGTTAGGAGGCTATCTTATTTCCTTTGGTTTCAAGGAAAGGAAGGTACAAGTGTACTTGAATGGATAATAGCTACTGCACTTCTTTCTGTCATGGCAAGAAAGCTTCTGAAAAGCAAGCATTGCTGTTAGCCCTGGAATGCATATAATCTTTTCTTGATACAACAGTATAGAGATAATTCCAGTTTGGATTGAAACTACAAGGGCAAATAATGCTTGAACAATCCGATTATAATATTCCCAGACACGGATGGAACCACTAATGGAATAAAGAGGGATCCAGATAATTATCTCAGCTACATTAACTCCTATCTGTGTAGTAAGTTATTCTTGCCTTGACACAGTTTCAGTATGTAGATGTTGAAAATGTCTGGTTATTTCTTTTATGAAATATGGAAATGTGTCTCTTTCAGGAATCTGAGAGATCGGAAGCCTCTCTCTCCCCTTCTTGAAATTTATGATATTTTTCTCTTGTTCATTGTGTGCTGAAACCAAAGGATGGCTTTGATCATGGAGTCAAAATTTGTGTTTCTGTTGTATGAACAATTAATGAGGGGGGGGAATCCTAACAAAAGCAGTTTATCATAAAGTTGAAACCATGGTGTGCCTGCACATACAAAATTTCCAAATTTATATCTGCTCTGTTCTACTATTCATCTAAATGAGTTATAGAATCATAGAATCATAGAGTTGGAAGGGGCCATACAGGCCATCTCATCCAACCCCCTGCTCAACACAGGATCAGCCCAAAGCATCCTAAAGCATCCAAGAAAAGTGTGTATCCAACCTTTGCTTGAAGACTGCCAGAGAGGGGGAGCTCACCACCTCCTTAGGCAGCCTATTCCACTGCTGAACTACTCTGACTGTGATAATTTTTTTCCTGATATCTAGCCTATATCGTTGTAGTTTAAACCCATTACTGCGTGTCCTTTCCTCTGCAGCCAATGGGAACAGCATCCTGCCCTCCTCCAAATGACAGCCTTTCAAATAGGGCTATCATGTCCCCTTTCAACCTCCTTTTCTCCAGGCTGAACATTCCCAAGTCCCTCAACCTATCTTCATAGGGCTTGGTCCCTTGGCCCCAGATCATCTTCGTCGCTCTTCTCTGTACCCTTTCAATTTTATCCACGTCCTTCTTGAAGTGAGGCCTCCAGAACTGCACACAGTACTCCAGGTGTGGTCTGACCAGTGCCGTATACAATGGGTCTATGACATCTTGTGATTTTGATGTGATGCCCCTGTTGATACAGCCCAAAATGGCATTTGCCTTTTTTACCGCTGCATCACACTGCCTGCTCATGTTTAGTTTACAATCAAAAAGTACCCCAAGGTCTCGTTCACACACAGTGTTACCTAGAAGCGTATCTCCCATCCAGTAGGCATGCTTTTCATTTTTCTGACCCAGATGCAGAACTTTACAGTTGTCTTTATTAAATTGCATTTTGTTCTCATTTGCCAATTTGTCCATTGTATTCAGATCTCGTTGAACTCTGTCTCTATCTTCTGGAGTATTTGCCAGTCCTCCCAATTTGGTGTCATCTGCAAACTTGATGAGTAGTCCCTCCACCCCCTCATCTAGATCATTAATAAATATGTTAAAAAATACTGGAACGAGCCCTGAGTCCTGAGGTACCCCTCTACTCACCTCCCTCCAGCCTGATGAAACACCATTGACAACAACCCTTTGAGTGCGGTTCTCTAACCAATTCCCTATCCACCTAACTATCTGAATATCCAGATTGTAGTCCTTCAATTTATCCATCAGAATATCATGGGGAACCTTATCAAAAGCTTTACTAAAATTCAAGTAAACAACATCAACCGAATTTCCACGATCCAGCAAACCAGTCACTTGGTCAAAAAAGGAAACCAGGTTGGTCTGACAGGACCTGTTGGAGACAAATCCATGCTGACTTCCTTGGATCACCAAATTGTCCTCCAGATGTTTGCAGATCGCTCCCTTTAATATCTGCTCCATTATCTTCCCCACAACAGAGGTCAGTCTCACTGGTCTGTAGTTTCCCGGGTCATCCTTCCTCCCTTTTCTGAAGATCAGAATAACGTTTGCTCTCTTCCAGTCCTCCGGGACATCTCCAGTCCTTAAAGAGGTTCTGAAGATGATGGACAAGGGTTGTGCAAGTTCTCCGGAAAGTTCTTTGAGCACTCTGGGGGGAATTTCATCCAGCCCATGGGATTTGAACTCATCCAGTTCAGCTAAATACCTTTCGACAACCTCTCTGTCCATGTCAACCTGCCACCCAGACAGTATCTCTTGGCTACTGCCATCTCTAGATGTGCCTAAACCCTTTGACCTGTGGGAAAAAACAGATGTAAGATAGGCGCTGAGCCTTTCTGCTTTCTCTGCATCCTCCGTTAGAATTTGTCCATCCGCACCCAACAGTGTGCCTGTTGCCCCCTTCACTTTACGTTTGCTTCTCACATAACTGAAAAATCTTTTCTTGTTACAATGGGCCTCCCTGGCCAATCTTAGCTCACTCTCAGCTTTGGCCTTTCTGATGATTGATCTACAGTGGCTAGTAACCTGTAGGTACTCTTCTTTAGAGCTCTGTCCTTCCCTCCATTTCCTGAACATTTCCCTTTTTCTTTCTTAGTTCCTCTTGAAGTTCTCTGTTCATCCAAATAGGTTTCTTAGAGCTCCTGCAGTGTTTTTGTCTTTCTGGGATAGTCATTGATTGAGCATGCAATAGCTCTTGTTTGAGTAGCGCCCACCCTTCACATGCTCCCTTCCCTTCCAGCATTCTCGTCCATGGCATGACACTCATCATGTCTCTGAGTTTATTAAAGTTTGCCCTATGAAAATCCAACATCCGTGTCTGGCTACAAGCTTCCTTGGCTCCCCATCCCAAAAGGAATTCTATGAGGACATGATCACTTCCCTCTAGGGTCCCCACCTCCTTCACCCCATCCACCAACTCTTTCCTGTTGGTCAGTATTAAGTCCAGTATGGATGAACCTCTTGTGGGTTCATCTACCATTTGATAGATGAAATTGTCAGCTAGGCAAGTCAGAAAGTTGCTTGACTGAGGACGCTTTGCAGAGTTTGTTTCCCAGCACACATCTGGGAAATTGAAATCACCCATGATGACAAGGTCCTGCCGCTTGGATATTTTCTCAAGCTGCTCACAAAGTGCAGCATCCACATCCTCTCGTTGGTCAGGCGGTCGGTAGCAGTCACCAACCACCACACTGTTTGTTTTCCCCTCGCTTATTTTCACCCAGATGCTTTCCACTGTAGATATACTCTCCTTCAATAGAATTTCCTGACAGGTAAGGCATTTCCTCACATACAGTGCCACTCCTCCACCTCTTCGATCTATTCTGTTTTTTCTGAACAGTTCATATCCATCCACTATTACATTCCAGTCATGAGAATCATTCTACCAAGTTTCTGCGATGCCTACTAAATCATACCTTTCCATCCTCATGGGAAGTTCCAGCTCTTCCTTCTTATTGCCCATGCTTCAGGCGTTAGTATAAAGGCATCTGAATCCTTTTACTTTTGGTTCCCTATGAGCTGGCCTTCTTGGTTGGGCTGCCCCCGATCAGTTTCCTTCCTTACACTCCATATGTTGAACGTCTCCTTTCCCTTGTGGCTTCAGTTTAAAGCTCTCCTGATGAATCTCCCCAGGTTCCTGCCAAACACATTCTTCCCCAACTTCAATAAGTGCAGTCCATCAGGTGCCAGTAGGCCTTCCTCAAGAAAGCCTATGCCATGTTCCCAGAAACCAAATCTCTCCTGCCGGCACCAACTACGCAGCCACTGATTGACCTCCATTATCTTCCTCTCCCAACGCATTCCTCTTCCCTTGACAGGAAAGACTGAAGAGAATACCACTTGTGCCCCCATTTGCTTGAGCTTCCTCCCTAGATCTTAATAGTCTGTTTTAATAGGAGCAATGGTATTCACGGACATGTAATTCATTCCCACATGGACCATCACAAATGGGTAGCGATCCATTATTGTACAAAAACAGAATGTGCTATAAAACAGTGGTCCCCAACCTTTTCCGGGCTGAGGACCGGGGGAAAGAGGGAAGCCCGGGAACCGGGGGTGAGAGGGAGGCGCGGGCGCCAGCGTGCCAGTGCCTGCAAACCAGCAGGCACGTCTCCCCCCTGTGGTGCAGCGCTTACTGCAGCGGGAGCGATTGCCTGCCTCCCGGCTCAGTGAGCACCGTGCTGCAGGGGGGAGACATGGGCGCGGGTGCCCGCAAATGCCCGCTGGTGCGCCGGCGCCTCCCACAGCGCGGCACTCACTGTGCCAGGAGGCGGTGATTGCACCTCCCTCCCCCCTGTTACGGCCCGGTACTGAGGGCTCCACGAGCCGGTACCGGGCCACAGCCTGGTGGTTGGGGAACACCGCTATAAAATACAATCCGATTTGATGCCTAAAGGAATTAAGGCAGCATTAGTATTGTGAACTTGAAATATGTGTAATGATGAGATGATTCATTCTTAGAAGATAGTGTCTAGCAGAGAGCAGAAATCCTATTTGTATCTTAGTTTACACATTTCATAAGTGAAAGGCATGGATGCTTGGAATGTTATATTGTTATGGCATGTTATAGTACTTGGCTAGGATCTGGGAGATCCAGAGCTGGAAGCCCCACTATGCCATGAAAGCTCTGTCATACTCAGGGTTGTTGGGAGGGTGAAATGGAGGTAAGAGAATGATAGAAGCTGCTATCATCATCATCAGATTTATAGACTCCCCTCTCTGCAAGTGGGCTCAGAGTGGTTTACAACAGTGATCCCCAACCACCGCTCCGGGGACCGGTCCCGGTCCATGAATCAGTTGGTACTGGGCCGCAGCTCTGTCTAAGAAGTTAGGTGCTTCAGCCCAGTGGTCCCCAACCCCCGGGCCGGGGATCGATACCAGACCGTGGATCAGTCGGTACTAGGCCACAGCTCCTCCTCATCCACCTCCCCAGCTGCTGCCTCGGGGTCTGCCCTGCCACTCTGTTGCCGGCTCACTTTTGGTGTTCTCTGGCAGCTGCCATGGCTGGGGCTCCCCATCAGCATGGCAGTGCAGCTGCTGCTGGCAGCACCTTGCAGCGGGCGGCGAGAAGTCAGGGGCGTTGATGAGAAAGCAAGCAGAACAGGGCCTCAGGCGGCAGCGGTAGACTACCCCCCTGCCGGGCCTCAGTAAAACTGTTAAGTGTTGACCGGTCCCCGGTGATAAAAAGGTTGGTTACCACTGGTTTACAAAATAGTTAAAACATTAATTACCCATTGCAAAGAAGGATGTAGTAAATAAACTGAAAATCACTTGACATCACCAACTGAATTTGAATTTTACAGTAAGACAGTTAATTGCTAGGGCAACAGGCGTCCTTTTGAAATTGCCGGTTTCCTTCCTGGAGATTCCATGTGGTAATAACTAAACTGTCATTCAAATTTTCTTAAACATACTCCTAAGTGTTCATTCCTAGTTGCTATCCCTTTCCACATGGTCTCCAAACTGCTAGTCAGGTCCAGTTTATGCTTTTTCATGAAGACATGGTGGTATAGAGCAGTAGTCCCCAACCTTTTTATCACCGGGGACCGGTCAACATTTGACAATTTTACTGAGGCCCGGGGGGGGGGGTAGTCTTTTGCCGAAGGGATGTTGCCACTGCCTGAGCCCCTGCTCCGCTTGCCCCTGACTTCCCGCCGCCCACTGGGGGGCGCTGCCAGCAGCAGCTGCGCAGTGCCACGCTGAGTGGGAGCCCCAGCCATGGTGGCCGCTGGAGAGTACCAAAGGTGAGCCGGCGGCAGGGCAGCAGGGCAGCCCCCGAGGCAGCAGCTGGGGAGGAGGATGAGGAGGAGCCGAGGCCCGGTACCGACTGATCCACGGACCAGTACTGGTTCCAGAACCGGGGGATGGGGACCACTGGTATAGAGGACTCGCCCAGCTTTAAGACATGGTTTCATGAGGACTCGTCCAGCTTTAAGTCATGGGTCTCTGGGAATCAGTCCCATTGTGTGTAGCCATATGGGGCAAGAAAGCTTCTAAACAAGTGGCTCACGGGCTCTGTACAGCCCAGCGATAGCAACAAGGATTTAGATTTTGAGACATTACTGTTGTACACTTTCTCAAGAGTGCAGCTACCACAGCAATGCTTGACACTAAAACATCGATTGAAAGACAGTTCCAATATTGGACTGATGCCATTGCCTGAGCTGATGTGGCTTTTGGGAATATGATATTAAAACAGGTTCTTTAATATTGGGTAAGCAGTCACACTCTCCAAAGATGGAAAACACAGCTTATGAAATTACATCTGTAATGATATATTTCTTTCTTCAAGCTATACATTGGATTTATTAACAGTCCATTCTGCTTGGAGGAACAGAATGCATCCTTGATTTAAGGGAAAGTGTTCTTTATTGACTGGTATCTCTGACTCTAAGGAAAGCTGAGCGTCAAAGAATTGAGGCTTTTGAACTCTTGTGAGTCCCTTGGACTGCAAGGCGAACAAACCGGTCAGTTCTAGAGGAGATCAGCCCAGACTGCTCCTTAGAAGGCCAGATCCTGAAGATGAAACTCAAATACTTTGGCCACCTCATGAGAAGGAAGGACTCCCTGGAGAAGAGCCTAATGCTGGGAGCGGTCGAGGGCAAAAGAAGAAGGGGACGACAGAGAATGAGGTGGCTGGATGGAGTCACTGAAGCAGTAGGTGCAAACTTAAATGGACTCCGGGGAATGGTAGAGGACAGCAAAGCCTGGAGGATCATTGTCCATGGGGTCGCGATGGGTCGGACATGTCTTTGCACCTAACAACAACAACAACAATCTCTGACTCTGAAAAGCCCTTCACTTTGTCCTGTCTAATCCCTTTTCATTTGGGAAAATTCTTTAATTTGTAGTGTTTTGTCCTATGGTTTGGAGATGTCTAAGATTCAAACCTGTGGAATTTTCCAGTCTGAAGGGAGAAGGTTCCAAAACCTCAGTTGTTTTCCTGCAACAGCAAGCAGCAAGGGTCCAACCCATCTGTAAATGTACTCCATGCTTCCAAGTGGCATGAACCCTTGGAGTGGAATTGGACTATAGAGATCAGCTCCCCATGGAAAAATGGCTGTTTTGGAGGAGGGGGGGGGGAAACTCTACAACGACAACTCCTCTCCAGGCTCCTGGCAATGAAAGAGCTTGCTTGGAGGGGGGAACTCTGGGGCAGAGAGGTTGCAGTTTGGGAGAGTTTGGACTTGGGGATTTTCAGGTCATTTCCAGGAGAAAAGCCCTAGTTCGGAGCCCATGGAGGTGCAGGGGTGCCAGACTCCACATAGGAAACAAAGAGAAATGCTGGGTGGCAGTAATTGCTAAGATAAATAAACATCAAATAATTCATGAACTTGTCAGTTTCTTCCTTCAATAAAAATATTTAATTGATAGCAAAAATTTGCTTAAAGAACTGAACACCTTTCAGTTAGTATGTTCTTCAGTTTAGTTCAATATCAGATCAATAAATAAAAAACAGTTGTGTGTTACAATCAAACATGAAAACATTGGTTGGCAAGGAACGTACAGAGGGCTTCTCAATTACTGCCTCTATGTCAGTTTTTCTCAACTGTTTTACCATTCAGAAATCCCTAAAATATTCTTTAGGCTTTGAGAAACTCCAGCAGTGGGATCTCCAGGTTCCAGCTGGAGGCTAGCATCCCGGCCACTGGTCAGGGGTGGGACTCGGAGAACTCACAGATTGAAATATCTTCTCCGGACTGCAGAGATCAGTTCCCCTGGAGGAAAGGGCTGCTTGAGATGGAGGGCTGTGTTGCACTCCCCTCTACAGAGAGAGAGAGAGAGAGAACACAGAAGATAAAAGCATTCATCCCTTCAGAAATTGCAAACTTTAACCACAGAATCACCTCTCCATGTAGGAAATACCCAATTGTCTCAGACTGCTCTGAGAAGCCATTGGCATGAAAGTCCATATTGAAAGGTAAAAATATCCCATAAAGGTCAATGAGCAAGTCAAATACACCACCCTCCTACAAAAGCTTCTTCTACCTGTGCTCTAGCAACATCTTCTTAAGGCAACGGCAATTTGTACAGCTGGGGTAGTGGTTAAGAGCAGCAGATTCTAATGTGTGAGCTGCGTTTCATTCCCTGCTCCTCCACATGCTGGGTGACCTTCGGCTAGTCACAGTCCTGTTAGAAACTGCTCTCACAGAGCAGTTTTTCTCAGAGCTCTCTCAGCCTTTCTTAGCTCAAAGGTATATGTTGTAGGGATAGGAAGGGAAGTTATTATTAGCCAGTGATCCCTAACCACCGGGCCGTGGCTCCCTCTCCCCGCTCCCCGCAGCGCCCCGGCAAGCTTCTTTCTGCGCGGGGGGGGGGGGAGAGGGAAGCGCGGCCGCCAGCACACCGGCGGCACAAACACGCAGAGCGGACCTGCCGCGGATGCGCATTTGCGCTGGGGCTGCTGCGCATGCGCGGTGTCCTGGGTCACCCTCCCCCCCACCCCTTGGCAGCGGTCCGCGACTGAAAAAAGGTTGCGGACCGCTGTTATAAGCCACTCTGAGACGCCTTTGGGCAGTGAAAAGTAGACTATAAAAATCAAGTCTTCTTCTACTGGGAAGGTATTAAGAGGAGACCGTGTCTCTCCCCCCTCGATATGTCCCCATGGCCTCATGGTGCTTCTGTGCTTTGTCTACACTTTCCCCATCTTCCATGCTATTGCTCTCAAATCTTCTTTGTTGTTATGATCTTGGAAAGACTGCAATACCAAGGTGGTATCCATTTGAAAAGGGAAAGTCTACATCTTCCTAATCCTACCCACATCAGCATTAGTTTCCCTGATGATGGCTATCCCCAAAGCATTCCTCCCTTTTCAGATTGAAAATCGCAAAACTCACAAGACTTGCTCATGAGTAAACATTCCCAGGGCAGAGGCTTTTCCTGGCTGTCATGGGTCCCAGAGGGCTGACAGGGAGCATTTCTGGGTTTCCCACAGCACATACAGGCTACATCAGGAGGTGGCTCATTCCCCCCCCCCCCCATGCCCTCCAAGTTGAAAGATACCAGGCCAACTTACAGGCAGCAAGATAGCTCTCTTCCATCCAGCAAACCTCTGACACTAGAGAGCAGACCCCTTATAAGGTTTTCTTAGTTGAGGCACCTGACTTATTCATGAGTGAGCATTCCCAGGTCAGGGGCCATGACATACTCTACACATTCCCAGGATAAAGGCTTTTCCTTGCTGTCTGCGCACAATTTGATCTGATTGGCCCTCATTGGCAGAGTGCAATTTAAACTGATTGGCCCTCACTCATGAGTAAACATTCCTGGGGAAGAAGCTTTTCCTGGCTATCTGCATGCAGTTTGACCTGATTGACCCTTGTTGGCAGAGTGCAATTTGACCTGATTGTCCCTCATTGGCAGAGTGCTCTCTCCCTATTGGCAGCATACTCCAAGGGAGGGCAATCAGGTAGGGAGTGAGTTCGCTGCATGTAATTTCAACTTTATAATGTTTAGTCATAAGGGGACTCAAAGTAGCTTCCCTGGCTCTCCCCCAAAACAGTCACCCTTTGCCTTCTAAGTTCCTGGATGGCAAAGCAGTCCTACCACCAATTCTGATTTTGTATCCACTGGCCAAGTGAGGTCCTTCAGCATCTTCTCTCAAATCTTCTCTTCTCCATACCCCCATCCAGTTTACTTGTGGTACTAAGAGGGGTCAGAATCACCTTGTGAGGAAGCTCATCCCAGAGTCAAAATAGCTCATCCAGCACCTGCTGGGGGCATATTTAGATACCCTTGGTGCATTCCCATGTCTATCAGTCCTCCCCTATGAACCCTCCCCTTGCAACAGAATTCATTTCAGTTCATCTTAGTCTAGATGCATTTAGAGGAAGATTTGGCAAGTAGTGACAACTTAAACACATTCTCCCTGCCTGCCCATTGCCCCATTCCACAAATATGTAGCTCCCACCCTTTCCTCCAGGCTTTGTGGATGAGAAGCTGTTAGCCTTATAGACATATATCCAAACAGCCATAAAAACCTGGTGTTATGGTTCAGGAAAGGAAATATACACATTTATGGAGGCAAGTATCAGGAAAAGCAGAACTAATTTGGAGTCATTATCAAGAGGAAAAGATTGGATAGGTTCTAGTATCACCAGCTGAAAACCCTAAAAATTTATATTGCTCTTTATAGGTGGTTGGATGCACCAAATATGAGTTTTGGAGGACAAATCCTTAAGTGGTGGCAGATACCAACTCCTCCAAAGTCTCTGGGAAGAATTTTGGGGATGAAGAGGAATACTCTCTAAGGAACTTGATTTCTGGGCCCATTATGCACACACTGGATAATGCACTTCCAATGCACTTTAGAAACAGATTATCCTGCCCAGGAAACTCCAGTCTCAAAAGCACACTAAAAGTGCATTATCTTGCAGGTGCATAATAGGCCCTGGTAACATGCATCACCTGGCTCTCTGTCAGTCACTTGCTATCTTTGAGCAAGTGATGGGAGTGGGAGAGAGACTGAGGGACCCCAGGTGATAGTGATAGGAGGCACATAGAGATATTCAGTATTTCAGGCAAACAGTCTCCACAGTATCCTCCTATAAATAACAGGTTTTAGGAAGTTTTGCAGCATTGGTATCTCTGGTATACCATCATCCCCAGATAGAAAAAAGACAGGTATTGCTATGTTTTCACTTTGAAAAGCACAGAGATGAATGTGTGTTACAAGATGTGCAGCTACTTGCATTTTGTTTGGTGACTGAAGCACACGGTATGATGTTCAGGAAGGTACTCATCTGTCCTTCAGGAATTCCTTCATCATGGCAATGTGAGAAAAGATTCTACAATAAACTCCTGACTGCTTAGTAGATGAGCAAAGGGTGAAGGCTGAAGTGCATGTTTTGGGGATGAGATGTTCTGTAGAAGTTCACAGAGAAGCTTTTTTTGCATGAACTTTATTTCATGTTTGTAGCATACAGCCAGCACAGTTTCTTGTTTTTGTTGCTCCTTGCACTATGTTTTACAGAACTGCTTGTTGTTGTTACAGATTTAGCCATGCGTTCACTGGGCTTCCAGCTAAAGGAATGCTACTTGTCTTCTCCAAACCTGGCTACAGACTTTAAAAGTTGGAGTTGGAGCAGGATAAGGAGGATATATTAGCTTTGTCTCCCAGCTAAGAAGGAAATGGAGCTGGGAAAACAGGTGTGGAATAGCAT